>NC_137507.1:12972500-13357500 GCF_041902795.1 Electrophorus electricus
CTGCACCTGATAAGGCATGACAGGGCAAACATTGTGCTACCCCTGAATATATAGACACCCCTTGCAAGAGAATTGCAGTCGTCATAAACTTTTGACAAACACCACGTCGCTCACGCTATCTCCCCGCACGGCAGGGCAAGGCTTAAATAAGACCTGTCGCCCGACGAATCGCCACCGTGACAGCAGACGCACGGCGATGCAGTGGAGCACAACGAAAGCCCATTCTTGTTCAAAGACCTGGACGTGCTGTCTAAAGGAAGTAGCATCAAAAGCACCCGGGGTGGGGGATGGGGGGTTGGGGGGGGGGGGGCTTTAGCACAAAGGCAAGTGTATTCAGAGAGGTCACACAGTGCAGCTGCGAAACAAATCCCTGTTCGTACTCACAATGTGGATGCAGTGTTTTACCTCTACGCTGAATGACCCACACATTTTTGTTTATTATTAGAGTTATTGTAGGGTTAGGGTTATTTTTGCTGCTGTTGTTGTTGTTGTTAAAAGGCCTTTCGCTTTTTCACTGGAGGAAATGGCACTAGAGGCTTGAGTGATTGTGGATCAAACTGTCGATGGAGAGAAAGGTCTCCCAAGTATCAGGAGTGAATGACAGACATTGAGCAGGATGTCAGGAGCACCGTACTGCCGTCTGGCAGCTGGACATCTGTCTGCTCTCCTAAGTGCTGATCGAGCTTATGACATGGGTGGTAGCTGACTTGGGCATTTGGTAAAATTGCCTGGGATCAGCGATATTACATAAAAGCACAAACTGCTATGACACATGATGGCTGTGGTGTTGGTTGGTGTGTACCCTGGCCTGTGTATGGTGTGTGTGTGTGTGTGTGTGTGTGTGTGCGCATCTCACCATGCTCCGGGCCCTTAAGGGCCAGTCTGGTCTGGTGGTGGGGAAGGATCTCCATTTTGACGTGCTCGCACGCACTGGCCAGGAGCTGCGTGGCCTCAGCCAGCGTGCAGTATTCCATACTCGTGCCATCCACTGACAGGATATGGTCACCGGCATGCAGTGCCCCGCACCTGCACACACAATGACATCACTTCCCGTTCAATGGCCTACCTCTCATAGTGCTGTAGTGCGGCTCTGTGAGCAGACCACCTCTCTATAAAATGGCATGGAGGACTGCGAACAGTGTGGTCTCGTGTGTGGGAGATGCGATATCTGCGAAGCGTTAGCTGTTCTCTCCTTGATGCCCCTCCGAGGAGAAACTCCTGAATCATCCGGAGCCGAGCCTGACGGGATGGCCTTCACTCGCTTAGCAGTCTGCCATCTTCATCACTCTTCTGGGCTTTTCTCTCCGCCCCCACTCCAGATGAGTTATTGAATTTCTATAATTAGTCGCTTGTGTTATGCACTTTAAACTTTCACAAAATCTTGTGGGTGGAGTCTCCCTTCCACTCGCCGAATTAATCAGAGGACAGTGCGAGAATAAGGGAGCCTGATGACTTCTCAGTGATGACGTGAGGACGTAAGGTGGTCACGGCCAAGGCTGAGCATGCGTGTGTCGGATGTGTGCTGCGCGAGGGAACGAGTATTGGGGGTGTGGATGTGTGTTGTTTGAGGGGGTAGGGATGTGTGTTTTAGAGGGTGGGATTGTTGGATGTTTGGACAATGGGGTGTGTGTTTTAAGGCTGGGTTTGTTTGTTGTTTGGATGGTGGGGTGTGTGTTGTTTGGAAGGTATTTGTTTGTGTGTGTTTTTTGTGAGTAGGTAAGTTACCTGTCAGCGATGCTGGCTGGCTTGACTTTGTCGATGACGATGACCTGCTTGTTGCAGTACATGGAGGTAGAGAGAGCCACTCCCAGACTGGAGCCCAGAGGTTTGGCCACTTCCACCAGGAGCGGGCCAGAGGCACTGGCTATGGAGTCTGGGAGGGGGAGAGAGTACAAACTGAGAAACAGGGAGAAAGCCACACACGCACACACACACACACACACACACACACACACACACACACACACACACGCACACATGGATGAACACACTCAAACAATGATTCCTACACACACACACACACACACACACACACACACACACACACACACACACCTCATTAGAGTGAGAAGGGCAAGTGGATGGGCCAGCACCTCTAAAAGCCTAACAGAAGTCGTTGCACCTGACGGCTTGGTTAAGGGGGGGGTGCATTAAAAGACCTGATTACACCATACATCTTAAAAACAGAGCAGGTGGAGGAAGTGAACGGAGGCAAATGCACACACTCACACGCGCACACACACACACACGCGCACAAACACACACACACACACGCTCTCCCCATATGCTACCCTACAATTCACCACATGCGCTGGAATCATTTGCTGCCCATTATGATGAGAAACCGCCGCTGTTGCAGCCCACAGTGCAGAGCCAACAGGAGCTGAGGAGGCTCTTTAGTGGGAGGGGGTGTGAGGCTGACAGATATGCACGCACGCACGCACGCACACACACACACACACACACACACACAAACACAAACACAGCTAGCATGCACTGGCTTAATGGGTAAAACCAGTGGTCTGACGCAAAGGGTTTTTCTACCGCTTTCCAAAATAACACCTGTCCAAAACAAAAGCCTCGGCGGCGGGAGAATGACGCTTCCCCACAGCGCTGCTCTTTAAAGGGCGCTGGGTCACAGGAGCGGGAGTGCTGCTGGAAGCATCACAGGTGGTCAGGGGCTGAGCTGGGAGTACGCGTTTCCAGTGGCTGGGGGCACACTGGATAAATCCGGTGACGGATGGCGCAGGAAGGCCTCCAAGGCACGACTGTGCAGGACGGAACGGAAACACCATGGCCGTGTCTCCCTGGCAGTCAACCTCGAGCTCCCCCCCACCCACCCCCACCGTCAACGCTCAGCCCCGACCGCTTGAGTCTGCTGATGGTAACTGATGACCGGCGAACGCCATCCGCCGCACAGAACCGCAGGTGCTGAAGATGGTTTCAGTCGCGAGCGTGTCCCGTCTGTAGCAGTCTGATGAGGTGCCGCAAAGTGTCGTCATACCCTGCTACCACTGCTGTGCTACAGCCTGCAGAGGGTCTGCAACTGGAAGCAGAGTGGTGTATTAGCAGAGCACGAAGGTTGTTTATCGTGATTTACATACACCCAGAACATCCTGGTCTCTGGTGGTTCTTCTTAATCAAGGCTTCTTTATTGCACACAAGATGAAAGGGGGAGGGGCAGTATTCAGCTGCCTAAGTGAATTTCAGAGACAATGAGACAGCCAGAGAGGTTCACCAAAGAGAACAGCTTTGGATAAGGAGACAAAAGGCTTCAGTTTATGAGCTTTAGACACCAGCCTAATGAAGCAATCAGAGCAACAAAGACAGCAGAGGAATTGACAAACTGCAGCATTTCCCTGCAGTTAGAACATGACACACAACGAGGTTCAAATGGTGAAAGTGTCCAATCGCCAATGCGACAAATAAATAACAAACAAAAGCAGCAGACAGGAGCCACTAGGGAGCTGTTGGCGGATAGTGCCGTCTGTTTCACTGTCCTGGCACAAGTGGAACCTCGCCACCCTTTCCACCCCCCCCCAATGCACACAGCAGGAGGCAAATCCATCACTTCTGGACCAGAACACAAAGACATCAGGGTGATGCAGCTGGCATCTCCAAACCTTACAACATTTCTCACTCATCTCACTTGCGCCCTCTCTCTCTCTCTCACACACACACACACACACAGGCCAGGGTACAAACCAACCAACACCACAGCGATCATGTGTCATAGCAGTTTGTCTCTCACACACACACACACACACACACACACACACACACACAAATTCTCGCTCACATCCAGCAGGCCAGTACGAAAAGCAATCATTTTTATTCACAATAATAATAAAATTTATAATCATAATTTTGGAAAGCAATCCAAACACGTGTCGGCTTGGCATACAGCTTGAGGAAAGAAGGCGGGACCTTACCCATGATGGACACATCGTACTCGATGAGGAGTGTGGCTTCCTGGCCGCACTGCTTGAGGATGCTCATGGCTTCAGCATGGGAGGTGCCGTGCAGGCGGATGCCGTCGATGCTCAGAAGCCGGTCCCCAGGTTTGATGGTCCCTTCCCTGATGTAGGAGTACACACACACACACACACACACACACACACCCCGACAACACCAGCAGTGGATCTTAAACTTGATCTTGTGCACCAACTCACTCGCCTGTAAAAAACCAAACCTCAAACGTACAGAGGCTCTGTGGGTGTGCCAGCAGGCCCTGTAGCTTTGAAGAGCTGCGTCACTGGAGGAAGTTAACAAAGCCCCCGACCCAGATGGCCATCAGAATGGCTAGCAGCACTCCCTCAAGGGCGCCGCCCTGCCCTCCCAAACATAGACCTTTTAGAAGGAGCAGCATTTGCCACCAGCCTGGTCACATCTCTACCTTAATAACCATGACACAAACCGAGCCTCTGATTAACCCCAGAGGCTGGCTGGGATAAAACTCATCTCCCGCACTTGACCAGTGTGACCAATGTTCATAAGTATCAGCACAGCACTGGATGGGATAAGATTTTTTGAAAAATCCTAATGGAATGTCAGGAGGTCGTGAAAGGGCATTAAGCCGACTCCAGGTCAGAGCTGGACAATTAACGAGGATCTTGGAGCTGTCCGTGACGGCGCCTTTCGCTCAGAGCTCGCACGGAACAAGCACAAAACCTGCATTCCCAGGCTGGTGGAGAATTTCGTGCAGGCTGAGAGGAGCCACGGCACATCCTGCCTGGTGCTGTAACAGGTTGGACCGATACCGCAGTGGCAACTGCATTAGGATGGAGGCAGTAATGTCAGAGGAAGACAAAGAATAGGAGCACTCCGTCAGCGGAAAATGAAATGCCCACACAGAAACGTGAATAGTCAAAGAGCTCCAGCAGGAAGAACGATATGGGCAGGGGCATCACGAGAATAAAAGAACAAGCTCCCGGGCAGGGTGGGGTGTTGGGGAGGGATGCACACATATATACATAATAGTGCTGAAGTCTTTAACATGGAGATGACTGGCTCACCTGTCAGCAGGGCCTCCGGGTCTGACAGTCGTTATGGTAACTGGGCGAGATTTGTTCCTGTCTTCATGGGCGCCCCCTATGAGGAAACGCAACACATTAGCACTTCTCCCAATTGTGCCGATAAACATATTTTGTGTGCTCTTGCGAGCGAATGTTTACTGCAGATACATTTTGCACGCAGCATCCACAGCGCTGAGACCCAATATTTCAGCGCTGCTAAATAGAAGCTATTTACTTAAAATGCAGGGTATATTTCAAATAGACGTTTTCACATTTTCTCATTCTAAAAGGATGCATAACTTTGGAAAACTGTGGCTTGCTAAATCCTGGGATAACATCATATCCTTACAGAGGCGTTCAAAAAAGATGATATAATCATGTCACTTCTTTGAACTATATTTAGGCAAAAAAGGAAACTGCGCTATTTTCTTTCTGCCATCAAAGGATCTCCTCACTCTGGATATGGCTGAGATGTGCCTCGTTTTGCTTTAAGCCCCAACTGCAGTTCAGTAAATATGAATAAACTGCACACAGTAAGCCCATCATTTTTTTTATGATGTTCCAAGCCATTCCCACCTGCTATCGGAAGCCTGGGACTGTGGGAGGAGAACGGCACTGGTAGCACACCTTCTGTTTGATGTATATATGAATCAAATAAACCTGCTCGGAGGTGTAGGAATCAGAGGGCCCACTGCGACCTACAGGGATCACAGAACCTTCTTCCCCCTGCCCAGTGTCACTGTGCTTAAACCTTTACACTGGAAGCAAAATTGTTTTCACAGTGTCCCTCATAAGCAAAGGTGGGGAAAAAAGTTTTAAAAGTATTTTAAATACATGCTCAAAAGTACTGAACAAATAAACAAGCAAACAAAAACAAAAAATGGTCCATGGCTGCTGGGCAATAAAGTCTCACAATCACAGATGAAAGACTCTTTTGATGGGTCCTTCCAAGTCAAGGGCAACTCTGCGACTGAGAGAGCCAGCCAGCTGCTTCTTTCTGGAGTCCACCATTGTGTAGTACCGCCGCAGCTATATAATGCATTCTCAATGTCTTAAACATAAAACCTTAAACATGAGTCACTTATCCTAAGAGTTGTGCAAATTCTTATGTATATGCAGCTGTGTTGAGAAAGTCACATGCCTATTGTTAACTGGCTTGCCAATAAAAAAACTTGAATGTTTTTTACTAAACACAAGATGAGATTTCCATCCAGAAAAGAATGGACTAACAAAACAAAGTTGTGGATAATAATTTATAATCACACGTTGTTTAATTATTAGTTTAATTCTCAAAAGTGTATGTAATATGGCTCAACACAGCCAGTAATTAAGGTTATTATGAATAACAGTGGATAACAGTAGTTTTGCATTAACGTTGTACTATAATGGAATTACTTGTTAAATCTATTAGCTCAATGAAGTAATTACTGGTTGTACACATAAATGTACACACACATAAAAGGCTTCTTAAGGCTTGTGCATCTGTCATCTCTTCCTCCTTATTCCACATAACCAATCTGGCTCTGTCCCCAAGACCCTTAAAATAGCTGCAGTTACTCCCATTCATAAGAAACCTGGCCTTGACCCAACCTGCCGTGCAAGTTATAGACCCAGTTTTGGCCTTCCTTTTTTTAGTCAAAGTGATGGAACTGTGGTAGCTGCCTGACGTCAGACATTTCTCACAATACAGTCTTTATGAGCCTTTTTAAACAGGTTTCTCTACTCAACACGGCACTGCATCTGCCTTTGAACGATTTGTAAATGACCTTCTGCTCACTGCTAATAACAGTCACATTAATATTCTTCTTCTTGCTCTGCATGCTGCATTCGATTCTAATTGATGATGATGTTCTCCTCTCATCCCTCTTCCATCAGCATATCAGGAACAGGATTGGATTATTGGTTTCGTTCACACCTCACGCACAGACCACAGTATGTTGCTATTGACGATGATCCCCTACAGCACCTACGGCTCAGGGATCAGTTCTTGGTCTGCTCCTTTTCATTCTTTACATGACACTGTTTGGTCAGATTATCTGTAGGCACAATCTAAATTTCCATTGTTATGCTGATTTATTTGTGGCATTATGTAAAATGAATCAGAAAACCTTAAGAGTGCATGCTTGATAAGGTTAATCACTTGGCAGTGTATCTGTCAGTGAAGCTAATGGTTTGACTTTGACATTAGCGTTCCACATGAAGGAAAACAGCACAAATTAACAGAGTAACATAATACACACAAATCAAAAATGTATATACATTTACCAAAGAAGTGGCTGAGAGTATCAGAAAAAAGTGATATCTGAGGGGTTCCAAAACACCAAAGTTTTTTGGTGACTTTGTGCGAGGTCCCCCGAGACTGCAGCCGGAGATAACTCAACATCTGCAAATACGATTGGAGTGCAATAAAAAAAATGACAAGTAACAACTTCCTGGATTAGTTAAATAAAGGCTAGGACAAAATATTAATTCTCTCGTTTTAAATTGAACTTTAAATTCAAAAGTGGGATTTAAAGCTGAAAAGGGCACATGGGCTTAATGGGTAGTTACCCTGAATGTCGCCAAAGAAGACTCTTAGCGAACAAGTCTGGAAACGGTACTAACGGGTTATTAATTATGAAAGCCGCAGACCTGGTGTCATGCAGACATTTGTTCCCTACTGCCAGTATTCACATGCAACACTACAACTCAGAGAATCCTGAGAATGGCTAAGAGGAGCAATCATCCAATCATCTGACACTCTTGCTCCTCATCACTGGATTACTAACATACAAACCCATCCAGATATGTTAGCATAAAATTCTAATAGAATGCATCCATGAATTCAACTTCTTACAATTAAATACAGAACGAACTGAAGTGCTGTTAGTTACGTAAACTTGCTTCTGAAATGTCTACACTACTGATATAGTCAATGTGAGGCCCACAACCACTGCTAGAAATCTTGGCATGCAGTTCGATTCCTCGCTCACTTTTATGTGACTAATTCGCTTGGCCTTTTTCCATTTTCGTGACGTGGCATGCCTCCAGCCACTACTCACACTTAGTGATGCCTTCATATTTTCTTACATTGATTATTGTAACTCCCTTTTTATTGGTCTTCCAGCTAAAATCATTAACAAACTCCATTTTATTCAAAAGTCAGCAGCTGGTGTGAATCTGCACACATCATCAGTACTGATGAGCTGTACTGGTCACCGTAGAATCCCGTATCCAATAGAAAATACTCCTGACTACATTCAAAGCCCTTCATTGGCTCCTGCTCATCTTGTGGAGCTCCATCCCTACCACTTGCCTGCTTCTCTCACATACTGTAACAGCTGCCTACTTACAGTCCCTTATACTAAACTCTGGAAGTCTCTACCCCTCTCTATGAAACTGCGCTGGTCATTCCACCATTAAGTCTCTACTGAAGACTTTCCTCGTAACAATATTTTTGTCTTTAAATGTTGTTACATTTTAAAATAGTGATACAGGAGACTTGGAGTGCACGTACCTCTGATGACAAACCCAAATGTGTTGCCCTCTTTGTGCAGTGTCACCTCAACATTTTTAAACATCACTCCTGAACCTTGAACAGCTGTGGGGAGAGAAAACAATGGCACCAGAAAACACGTCAGCTGTAGGACGCTTTTACTGTAAGAGGCTCCCACCCTAATCCCTATTCCAACAGAAAAAGTCTTTATTACCATTAACTGATGGTTAAACATAAGACAGCTTATACTTTCCTATGTTGCAATTAAATATGAATAGCATTTCAGGTTATTATGGTCAAATAAAAACATGCTCAATATATAAGGCATCTGCTTTAAAAGTCCACTGTAGATCAACATTTCACCATGCAATGTCACGGCAACTCTAAAGACTAATGGGGAACTCACAAACAGGCGGGAGCTCGTATTCCACCTCCAGAACGACCCTCTCGCCCACGTTCTTCAACAGACTAATGATCTCGTCATGGCGGAACTTGGTCAGATTGATGCCGTTCACGGACTTAATGTAGTCTCCGACATTCAGCTGGTCACTTCTACGTGAGAAGAGAGGGCCAATAAGGGAGGAGAAACCAACAAACGGTGATTGAAAGAGAGAGGGGAGAAAAAGAAAGGTGCAAATTTGGGGCAATGTGAGGTGAGAGGAAAGAGAGGGAGGCAGAGAGAGAGGTAAAAAGAGAGATGATTGAGCCAGGTGCAACAAGGAGCTTTGATAGCAGTCTGAGAAGATGAATAAAGGACTTTGTTCTGAGGAATCATCCACTGAGGAGGCTCTCCCTCTCTCTCACAGGCGCACACACACACACACACACACACACACACACACACACACACACACACACACACACACACACACACACACACACACACACACACACACACACATTTGAAAGCCCTCCAATTCTTAGCAGATTGTTGACAGATATGAAAAAGCAAGTGTGATTTGGAGCAGCTATTTCCAGTGTTTTCAGATCTACAGAGTAAAGGGCTCAGGGTTCCATGTTAACTCAGTTCTTGCGCAGTGTGATATCTCCATTTTTAAGCATTAACAAAACGCACGGATAAACACAAAAACACGCTAATTAAAGCAGCCAAACAACATAAAAACAAATCCAGGTTTGTGTCTACAGTGGAAAACACACTTGTAAAGGAATAAAACAGTACATGTGCATGAGATCCTGTTGCGTGTGATTTGTGTGATACAGCCCCTCACTGAGCCAGAGCTGATGATGTGTATGATGAAATGTGTGTGTGTGTGAGGAGGTGACCTCTGGGTGCGTGTTGGGCAGTCTGCATGCACTCCCAGCTCTGCTCTCTCCCCGCGCACAGTATTGCTGAAGCCCAGTAATTTGCCTGGAACACAGCCATCAAAACGCAGCCCTGACTGGCCAACCCGGGACCGTGAGCCTACCTGGCCGCGATGCCGCCCTGCCGGAGGTTGGAGACGCGGGGCTTGCCGTCCTTGTCCACGCCGCCGGAGACGGTCAGGCCCAGGGTGGTGCCCTCCTTCTTCATCAACTCCACCACGCTGGAGCTCTTGAACTCATCTGTGGGGGAGCAGGAGGAGGAGGGAGGAGGTGAGGAGGAGGAGCAGCGCTGGCAGGAGGCGAGCAGCGCGCAGGGGCAGAGGAGGCCGCCGGCCGCCATGCTGGGCCCGTCTGCACCGCACCGAGCTCAGGGGGGGAGAGCGGACATCCGGACGCAGACGGTCCCAGCCCAGCACCTCAGCCGAAGAACCAGTCTGAGCCTCTATCGCCTTTTCTCTCTCGCTCTCACTCACTCACACACACTTTCACACACACAACTGCCCTTTTATAGCTCTGACCAGTAATTAGAGAAACACTCAAGAGGATTGAGGCAGAGAGGGAGAGGGAGAAAGAAGGAGACAAAGAGAGAGGAAGAGCGCAAAGAGACACAAAGAGAAGACAGAGAATCGAGAATTTTGAGGAAATGGAGAGACAGGAGTAAAGAGAACAGTGGAGAGTTGTGAGACAGCAATACTGCCCAGGAATAAAAGGGGGGACGAAGACGTGAGGCAGCATGAATTTCTCTCTCTCTCTCTCTCTCTCCCTCTCTTTCTTTCCCACCCCCCCTCATTTATTGCTGGTCAGGCAGACACGTCCACCTCCTCTCCACTCCATCGACATGCTGTCATTCAATCCCTCCCTGATATCATCAAAGCTACATTACACAGGCGGAGGAGCACTCACTGTCGGCAACCCCCAACCTCCAGCTCCTTCAACCGGCGTCAAACACAAAGTTCTGCCTCACTTCTCTCCCATCTTCAGGGGACGAGGGAGCACACTTCTCTCACTCTTCCCCGTGCTCCTGCAGTAGAGTGGCAGTGAGGGGACGACGCGGCCTTGCATACCCTTCAGGCTGCAGATGGAACAGTCGTGCTGAAGTTCGTGCTGCAGGGGGGATGCTAATAAACGTCACACTGGCTGCGAGGGGAGCGGAGCTGCTGCTGTTCCTGCCGTAATTAACCATGTGAGTGAGAAGCTGACGGGCGTGCATTTCCCAGCCTCACGGCGCAGTGCAGTTCACTTCAGGAAGAGACACTCTCAAATTAGATCACCGACACCACAGATCACTTTAACACCATGAATGTCACTTTTTGTTAGAATGTCACTTTTTATGAACCCTACAATGAGTGGACATCTATAATAATGGCATCCTTGGAATATGTCCATTAGCTATCAGTCATTTTTATTTCGCTTAAATCCACATGTGGAATGAGAATCGCAAAGACTCACTGAGTCACGCTGGTGGACACGGTAGTGTGAGCTCAGCCATGGTGGGGCAGATTCTTAATGTCCCTCATCCTAAACGGGGCCATGGTGGGGTGTGGGGTTAGGACGTCGAGAGGGGGTCAGTGGGTTGGTCCACGTTTCAGCTGCCGTGAAGGGGCAGAATACTGAGAGCAGTGTCACAGCGCTACAGCCTGTCCAAAGCTAAACTAACGTTTTATAGGAATACCCCGGAGCAACAAATTGCCCGTGTGTGTTTGCGCCAGAGAGATTCTGGCAATGACAGGAAATATACATGCCATCCTAATGATAAATCGGCCAAAATATTCAATGAGGAAAGTGATGAGTTTTGATCCAACACGTGGATCTAGCAGGTTGATGCATGCCAACATTTGGCTGTCATTTATGAAAGAAGTGTCTTCGGTTTGCCTTCTGATTTCATCTAATAATTTGTTTAACATAACTATTCTATTCTGATTTTTCAGACATTTAATTACAGAAGTACAAATGCAACTGTCCTAGACCCTCCTTTCATCTGAATGAGGTGACTGTGAGACTGTCATAGGGTATGTGACAATACCAAATTAAGCCCAAAAACAAACAATTACATTTTCAATAATCATAATATAAAAAGCAAAGTTCCATTGCTCCAAATGGTTGCTGTCTCATCGTTTAAAACTCCTATTAGTACAACGAGACTACTGTGGTACCTCCACACTTCACACCTTCACACTAGTGGGAGATTCCTGTGGGGCAGCACATGCCCTGTCCGAGCCAAACACGGCACGTTCGGGCATCACCCAGCAGGAAGCAGAGGGCTCATACCGGGCAAACTCCCTAGCACACGCAGCGGGGGCCAGGCAATATCCCGACCCTGAGCTTCAGGAGTCAGAACACATGGACTGATGCTGTGCTATCACTATGAATCTCAGCGTCGACTGTCTGGAAAGAGCACGGCTTTCAATTCGCTGAAGGTTCAGCCCAATATTCTGGCTGTGGCCCCAGGGACAGACCCCTGGCACGGGGCTGAGGTGGAGGTGTAACTGCTGGCTTCATCGGGGCAGTGCAGAGCATGATAAGTTCATCCCATCGCTTGCTCCTGGTATGGCTCTGTTCTATTTCAGCACTTCCTTCCTTTCCATTCAGCCGTTTTTCTCTCTCTCTCTCTCTCTCTCTCTCTCTCTCTCTCTCTCTCTCTCTCTCTCTCTCCTAGGTAATCTCCTAGCTGCCTGTCAGCGTTACTACGGTGACCAGGCTGGGCATGATGGCTTTTTTTTGTGACATGAAAGATGATGGAGAAGAACAATAAATGGTGGCTGACCGCTACTGACCGCTCAGACAGACCGACCTGGCAATCAGAGAGGGAGGGGGGAGTTAGGCAAAGAAAGAGAAATGGGTGCGAGGAAGAAAGGAAGTGCTTAATTAATGACTCTGTCTGTGAGCTGTAATGATCAGGTCTAAATCATATGACGACTTTGCTGGGGTCTGTGCTACCAATGCGCGGGCGAAGGGCAGGCGGGGACAGCCTGCAGATGTATAAATCTCATCTAATGGCACTGATAACATACACCATTTAACAATACAGTTTAATCTCCCTCGATTTTTGCCTCACTGTGCAAATGCAGCCGAAGGAAGCTGAAGAAAGCACAGCCCACTTCAGAAAGGAGCCCTGGGTGAATATGAACCATCTTTATCACAACCATCTTTTGACAAATTGCATGTGTCAGGGCCAGTTTTTAATGGTTATTTCTCACTGATATTTAGCATGATCACGAGCTTAGAAGATACATGACAGCAATATGAATTTCCCAAACCCCATTACAAAGGCAACAGGATAAAAGAAAGCAATGTTATAACACCGGCAATGCTAGTATAATTTCTATATTACCACAATTACCATACCATCAAAGACCTGCAGAACTCATTCATGACATCAAATTAAAAACTGAAAGTGACAATTTTCTGTTGGGGGCTAAAAGTTAAGATGTAATTTGATAATTAATTGTCACTTTGTTTATATTCAATCATGTACAGGCTAGACCTTATTAAAACCGAATCTTACAGCTCCCATTCCAGTGCATTTATAAAGCTGTCCATACTCACTGGAAATTCAGTGATGAGGTCATTATAGTTCATTTCCATGTTAATGTAATAATTTTACAGCAGCAAGTGAGAACAGCCGTCCTACATCATGAGCAGAAAGGACTCTATACATACATACATACATACATACATAGCTATAGTGCACACGCACATGCACGCACGCACGCACACACACACACACACACACACACACACGGAAGTGCAAAAGTCACAAGTATGAGACTAGAGTGAAGTTCTATGATGAATTACATTTGAATCTCACTAAATGATTTTTGAACTGAATCAGCAGATTGGAAAAGTGCTTATTTGTATGTACATAGTATCCTCCTGAATTAGTAGAACTGTAATTAGATCAATCTATGCTTGGCAGGAAATCAGAGTAAAACAACACACTTTGTTTACTAAGTAATAATGCATTCATTTTCTTATCAGTTTTACTAAAATAGAACTAGAAGGATGTTATATTGTTTCTTATGTTGCATATTTTAACCTCTTCAACTCTTTCAGCTTTATTATCAGTTATTAATTTTAAGGCATATTATTCAGTAAATGCTATGAATTATTCAGTAACTACAGTGAAACCTATATGAAAGGTTTATATGTTAATGAATGAGGAATACAAGTCATGTGTCACCAACTAGAATCTAAAAACTGCATGACAACTTGGGCAGGTTGCCAGGGCCTGAATGGGAGAAAGTTCTCTGGGTTCTACTCACAAAGCACTTCACCACAGGCCAAGAGCTGGCCAATCTCCATTCAGGCCGGAAGGCCAAGATCAGTGGAGTTTATTGACCTCCACACCTAATCCCAGTGATCTCCATGTCTTCTTAGGAAGAGGACAACCACAAGTACACCTGCACCACCCACAACATGATGGAGCTACTGAGTACAGCATTATCACGACCTTAAAGTAAATTACTATTCATTATAAGCCATTTTCTTACTATGGCTGGAGCTGACAACTATAGTTAGCCACAGTACACTAACTGCAGCGCTGTATGGTTAAAACAAACAGCCTTATCTCGCCTTCGATTCAACAGGGGGAACATCACCACCTGTGATTCATCATCTCGCTCAACTGGGTCATGAGATTGCTCATAAACCACTGGGTCACACCAGCTTGGAGATGGAGCCTTGCAAAACACCGGAGAAGCGCCGGGGGCTCGTCTGCTTAGGTGCAGCCGTGACGCTTATGAGCGGTCGAGGAAGCATTTGGCTACACGGGCCAGACTAACTGCCACTGTCCATGAGCTGTGAAGGCCAAAGGGTCCGCGCTGATTGAGACATGCTTCATGTTGCCACACGCTGGGCCCTTGGCCAGAAAAGAGTGCCTCCAGCAGAGGGAGGCCCAGCTACACACAGCTGGCCTGGAAGGCCAAGCGCCAGCGAGTGACTGCTTGTTTATCACGAGGGCATCAGGTGGGCCCACAGGGGACACGGGGCGTGCCAATCGCACAGTCGTGACAGCCTCTGGCCCCAGGTGGAGACTCCCAACCAGCCCTCTGCACAAGGACGTTTCAATTCAGGACCAAATCAAAGAGACCCTGGACACAATCGCCACAGAGTCCCCACAAAGGAGCTTTTCAAATGACTTCAATCAATGCACATTACAGGGTGAACTACAGGCTACAGGCTCATGAAGCACTGTGTTGGTACCTGGTAACAGACTGTAACAAGTATGTGGACATGCTGACACTCCGAAGACATTACTAATAAATGGTTTTGGCTTAAGGACAATATCACAATGTCCCTACTCAACAATACACTCCCTGTTATTAGGGGCGTAACAATACATTGATTCTGACTGAGGCATCAATTCTAATTGCTATGATGTAATTCTATGGATCCAATGTAAATACATATCATTTTAATACTACATAGCCAATAAAACATTTCAGGGTTTATTAAAATTCCTTCTCCTGTGTCATGGGCAGAACGATAATAATCATTGTTGATGGTGGACAGCAGACAGATTATTTATTTAAAATCTTAATACAAGCAGTGCTTAATAAATGTTTACCGTCACCCTGATTTTAGTGGAGATATCAAAATAAAAAGGTAAAGTTTGTTTGCATCGATCATATTACTGAGAGCAATCGCATTCTATCGTACCATTCGAAATGTCACAAAATATTAAATGTGCAAACTGAAATTGTATCATATTGTGGCCAAGTCTAGGGATGCTGACCCCAGCTCTGGCTCTGCCCACCATCATGCTGTTAGGTTGCAGCACACTGCTTTGAAAATGCTGAATTGTTTAGAGAGAAGCACTTCCTCAAACTCCCAACTCTCCTAAACCTTCTCTAGACCTCTCCTATACTAGTATATTTTTCTCTGCTCTGTCTGAAACATTTTTCTCTCTCTCTGGCACGCACGCACACACTTCATTCCTCATTTACTCAGTGCTAACATTGCATTTATATACAAGAGTATCCTACAGGGATCCAGTAAGGAAGAGAGTAGCTCACAGACAAGTCTATTGGTGCATGTGTGAAGAGTTCATTTCTTTGTCCAGAGTGCTGGCTAAGCTTCTAGATACTTCCAGAATGCCTCATCTCTCTTTTATGTTTGCTTGAAGAGCAGGTTATAATTTTCTGAAAGCACAGATGTCTGGGGAGGGAGGGGGTGCATTCATTTACACAATCACACTCTGCAGTCTGAGGCAACAATATTTTAATTCTGCCATGCATATTCAAGTAAAATTGTGGTAGCTAAGTTTAGGTTGTGACCTGTAGTGGAATTATCATTTGAGAACTGTCAAATGGCTGTAGTGGTTTGGCCAAAGTATTGGGGGGAGGGGGGGTGGGCTACATGCCTTGTGTTTCGGAAAAATCCTTTTTCTTGGTTTTCTAAAGTGGAGTGCGTGATCTGTAACTGGGAAGAGATCTCTCCGCTACTCTCCCACTCTTGATGCATCCAAACACCCTCCGGATTTCCCGAGGATTTTGCCGAGGGCATCGGAAGGAGAATTCTGGAGCTCCACCCTTCCCGAGCGTCAGCGACGCATTTGTACACTCACGTGGTGTCTGGTGAGGTGTCGGGCGGCAGGGCTTTGTGTGTAGCGGAGGAGGCCAGCTCTCTGCACCTACCACAGCAGTCACACCCAGCACGCTGAAAACAATCAACCCACCTACACCTACTGAGCACAGTAGGGGCCTTCAGGGAAACTTCACTCCCCTCAGCCCCAACCTCCGTTCTGCTGAACCCCAGAAGTCAGTTTGCATTAAAAAACCCATTTTTAATAAGTGATCCTTGCAAATGGAATCATTATTTGGCTCATGAGTAGGCAAAAATGACAATACAGCATAAATAAGCAAATGGGAACACGTCACTGCTTAGACCTAAAACACAAGTCAGTGCACTTGGGCACCGAGTCCCAATCAGTTGCTAATGCAGCAATAGGGACAGAGCACTTTATTAATGCATGTGCAAGGTCTTAGCTAAGCAGCAGAAATGCTAGAAGGAAAAAGGATTCCACATTCTATAAATCAACCCAATGCAAAAGGATCAGAAAGGCAAAAAGTGCTTTTAACCAGGAAAAGAGCCAAAAGATCTTGAAGGCAGAAAAACACCTCCCAAAGAATAAATGTAGATGCTACATTTCATATCATTAGATATGAAGCTATGAATTTGCACACAGGGCACAGGGCATTAAATCAGCTCTCTAATTTGTGTTGAGAAGGGCAACACAACGAATTCAATAAGCATAACACTCCTCCTACACACGTTCTTTGATGGTACACTGCAAACACTGACAGACAGTATGCCCCAGCCTTCTGATCACTTATTAAGCTGACACCCAATATCGAACTGAACACTGTGTTTCACACCACCGCCCCTGCCCAGGCACTGACAGCGTAGAACACGGCTCCGCAGCGCCGGCAGTACAAACTGTGACTAATCTCTCTTCAATTGGTAGGTGCAAAGCACTACTCCAAAAAAAAGCCCAAGCCCGCAGGCTATCGCTACGTCCGGACGCTGGCCGGGGAACGCAGCCATAAGCTTATAGCCATAAGCTATAAGCTAACTGCTTCTGAAGACAGGTTTGATGTGCTTGGCACCTTCTACTGGGAAATTAAACCACATGCATGCAAACACGAACACACACACACACACACACACACACACACACACACTCTAGTTTATATACACAAACACACAAATGCACACACAATCTCACCCACAGACAGCTTTCCACCATATGGAGTTTTAAAAGGTAGAGGCATCTCACTTCTCACGAAAGGAGGCAGGTGGGTGGGGGCAGGGATTCAGAATCTGCTTCGCTGCCCTCGAAGCAGATAAGAAGTCCATACTATACACATGACTGACTCTTGACCTTTTAAAAAATAGTATTACTAATTTAAATTTTACCTGTGATGGTGGATGACACAAAAGCAGTTTGCGAAAAAGCCATTGTTAGGCCTGTGTCTTAAAACAACTGTACAAACCAACAGCAACAAAATATACAGACTATTAGCAAACTGATTTCGATAAAATAGTTGTCTGGTGTAGCAGGTTCATGTGAGGTGAAAGGTTACAGTGGATACCTGGAATACTCTGTCTTCTGATGGCGAGAGCGCCATCTGGTGGTCTGGAGGGGTTGGAGTGTTTGGTGTAGGGCCCCTCATCTATAATACACAAAGAGAAAAATAATCCTCATCAGTATAGCAACAATCTTACAAATGCATGCACGCATGAATGCACGGACACACACACACACACACACACACACACACACACACACACACAGTGTTCTTAGACTGATGCCTCACACAACCAGTAGCTGCTTGACATCACAGGAGCCTTCACGTCCATGTATTTATGCGAATACCCCCACACATGCTTGACACATTCTTGTTATCTCACTCACAGAAACCAGCAGCTTCACACATATGCAGACACGCACTTGCATGCACGCATACACACACGGATACGCACATCTGGGCTACACAGTGGCAAATGCCAGGGACGATTAGCACCCTCAGCTCACACAGGGAACAGACCGAACATCAGGCTGCTGGTTCCTGGTGGAGATGCAGAGTGAGAGAGCGTGTGTGTGTGTGTGTGTGTGTGTGTGTGTGTGTGTGTGTGTGTGTGTCTAGTGCTGCTGGCCACCAGGTGCATTACAGCACATGCTCCAGCTTTGAACCCCAGCTCTGAGCTCAGGGCAGCTGGAGTAATGGCACTCTCTGTGACGGACCTGGAGCAGGGCTTTGACTTACCTGACTGCAGCACAGCAGGACGCAGCTCATTTATTACATACAGGCAGAGAGGCGGACCTGCCGCTGTTTGAACTGTAGGCCTCGTGAAAATGACCATATGTCCTAACAGGCAGCAGACGGAGAGACTCAGACAACAGCCCAAGGGCTTGTGCAAACCACACACATTTAAGTATGCATCATAGAGGTATGTAAACACAGACACAAGTAATATATGCTGTTGGAAAATATTCCTGCGGGCTGGTAGAGGAGGAAAGGACAAGGACACGCATGAGTGAGCGCGCGCGCACATCCTCCCAGCAAAGTTTCGGATCACATAAGCAGCATTTAAATGACGACCAATAGGCCCGTGACATCCGTATCTCACAGCCACAGCTGGAGGGTAACATATTCTGATTCTCCTTTCAGCCTTTTCCTGAAACTGCACTGTAGTCAGAAGTGCCTGGGTCCTGAGTCACAGCACTGTCCTGAGTCACGAGGGGCCTCAAGAATTAAAAAAAAGGGAAGAAGAAAGTAAGAAAAAACAACACAACACATGTTGAACTCTCTCGACTTCTCAGCCTCGGATTCCCCAACCGCCATCTCGTCTCTCGCCAATAATCCTGTGATCATCCCGCAAAGAGGGAAGCTCCGGGCCTAATCCCAGATGATCCCAAATGCAGATGAGAACCTGGAGGTTCTATTTGCTGCTGAAGTTGGAGAGAAAAGTGCCGAGTCATTGCTCAGCGAAGGCGCCGAGTGTGGTGGCCGAGGCAGCCGCAGCTGTGTGCTGAACACACTCGGCACCGTCTCCAGTGGCTGATCATCGTGGGACAGCATCCAAGTAGTAAAGCCACTTCGCACATTTCTACAAACCAGCATGAAGAACCTGCAGACATTGCCTGCAGATTCAGACACAGAGGTCTGTCCGCAGTTCCTTTTCTTCCTTTAGTCAAACCAGCGAGGAACACAGACTCCACCTGGGACGTGCTCCGAGGGCTTCGCGACCCGGCAGCCAGGACGACCCGCCTCCAGTTGCTACGGAGGCCAGCGCCGGCGTAAACCTGTGCAAAACGTATTGCGATGTCAGTTTATTGTGGGCTTTAATAAGCGTCAGGATGACTTCTCCAAACGGGACTGCAAGCCCACCTCAGCAACAGGGGGAGCAGCTTCATCGGGGGTTACATCTGACACCACGGCGTCATTTAGTTGCAACCGATAAAGCAAGCAGGCGGGATTTGGTCATCGGCACGCGACTTCACAGCGATCGTGCGGAACGATGGGAGGGCTAAAGCACAGAGCCACGGGTCTGGCTTTATGGGAAAAAGTCTCTCTCTTTGGTAGCAGACAGACGTGTTACAGAGCCACACCGTCAGATTAATTTCAACCTTAAGCTTGAAAGGAAAAATGAGAGGCAGGACGTCTCGAGCACACAGAACATCTGTGGATCTGTCCGTTCGCCTCTGGGAGAGAGGGAGAGAGACAGAGCGAGACAGAGCGAGACAGAGCGAGCCAGAGAAAGAAAAGGTGAAAGAGAGCCGCCTGTGTCTAAGGACCTCAGAGCAGCAGGGCTTTTATAGGAGCTCAGGATGCTGGCACCTGTTAACTGCACGCCTCTCCTCTTTTTAATAAGAGCTTTTCAGAATGAGCTTGTGCGTCTCTCCCTCGGAGTACTGAAATAAACACACTAAAACATTCATTTCAAACACTTGCGCGGAACGGTAGGGAAAAGAAAAAGATGGAGCGTTTTCCACATGCCAAGGTCCACATTCCAGAGGACATTACTCGCCCGTGTCGGCAGGGACACATCCATCCCCCTTGTGGTTCTCTCTGCCGGCTGACAGGGCCGTATGTCTCTGGACATGCAGATGAGACGTCCTGGGCTGGAGGGCTCGGCGTGGCACGGCGCGATCGATGCGGGGCTGAGTGTTTACCAACGTCCCCCCTTAGTCATCGTCATGCGCGATGAGCCAGGCAAGCCCTGGGGTCAGGGCAGACCGAGCACGCCGCTGCCACGGCCTGGCCTAGCCTCTCGCCCCGTACGGTTACACGGAGCTCATCTCGTGGGCTTAAGGAGTCCGAGCCAGATGGAAGCTCAACAGGTCAGTTCGTACGGCGGGGGTGCATGGGAGTGGGGTTTAAGGGTCACCACAAGTCACACAGAACTTTATCATGTCACACAGCAATAACACTTGTGTTAAAACACAACTAAACCAATCCCAGAGATCAAAGTCAAAAGCCAACATACAGTTATTTTACACAACACTAACACGTTTACTAATGACCTGGTTTAGTTTCATTTCTTAATGCCTGTTAGAGAAGCTTGCTCGGTTATTAGCGGATGTCCAGCGCAGGAAACGAGGCACGGCGTGCACTGTAATTTCATCCGCCTTGCTGGATTTAGCAGCCCTGCAGGAGCAGACGCCTAACGATTGACCAGCGGGGCGAGGTCGCGTGCCATTTCCAGCGTGCGCTCGACTCTTGCACGCCTCTCGCATGCTACTCACCCGTGTCACAACAGAATGCTGGACTCAAGGCAAACAGGAATGCCATCGTCAGCGGCGGCAATGGCAGAGGGTCGCCGTGTTGGTAGGGCTCCAGGAACAGGGCAGCCCTGTGCCTTCCGGGCCGTGCTGTCGCTCCGACATGCACGCACGCACAGGCACACGGGCCGGGAGCGAGGTGCGTTCACGCAGGGCCCCCCAGTGGGGTCTGAGGAGTCGGAGAGCTCCCGTGCTCAAGGCTCCAGGACTTTGGAGGAGCTCAGGCGGAGACGTCAGCAGCTAAAAGGAGAGCAGCAACTTAATGCGGTAACAGGAGGGCGAGGAGAGAAGGGGGATGTGAGAACGTCACATCAACTGCAGGCGCCCCTGGGGGCCCTTACAGAGGGGAACACAGGTCAACGACTGGAACATGCTCGGACTGCACGAAGAGGGGAGGAGCAGCGCGACAGGACAGGAAGAATATGAGATCCTTCAACATCAGAGAGAGGGAGAGAGGGGGAGAGGGAGAGGGAGAGAGAGAGAGAGAGAGAGAGAGGGGAAATAATTGTTCTCAGTAGAAGATGAGAAAAGAAAACAACTCGAGAGAGAGAGAGGGGAAATAATTGTTCTCAGTAGAAGATGAGAAAAGAAAAAGAGAGAGAGAGAGAGTGAAAGAGTGAGAGTCAGAAGAAAAACGGATGGGAAAGAGAGAGTGGGAGTGAACGAGAGCAGAGAGGGTGAGGTGCAGGGCTGACATCCTGCCAGGTCAGAGCGGACTCGGTCATGCATATCAGCGCACTCATTTGGGGAGGTGTGGGGAGATGGAGGGCACAGATGAAAGAAGCAGAGAGCTTTTGGTCTCCCTCTGTCATCTGCGCTGAATGGTAATGAGCCTGGGCCTCTCTCGCAGGGTCCACGCTGCCCACGCGTGCTTGCCGGCACTTCGTTACGACCGCTTCCCAAACCAAGCTCCAGAATGTCTGTCTCACAAAGGCGACGAGTGGTGACAGGTGCCCAGCTGGACGTTACGCCCCTCAACACGCAGCTGGACATAACGCCCCTCGGTACGTGGCTGGATGTTACGCCCCTGCTTCTGCACCGCCACAAACTCATAAGCAAGCCAGAGAAAAAGCAATAGGAGGCCTGCAAGGAAGTCGCTGTTTCACGCAGAACTCATGGTGCCTCACCTGCAAGTTCGCTTTGAACATAATCATAAAATGTCGCACCATAACAAACCCATTAAAAATGCATTATCAGTGTTTTCCAAAGTCACAATGGAATAAAGTCGAGGCAAGAGGCAGACTTTATTGAGTGTCTCAGCTCTGCCATGCCTGCCCAGGGGAACAGGGGCAGTGGTTCTTTATTTTTAGCGATGAGCTCAGACTATGCATTGACTGACAATGATGACACCAGAAGGCTCCACTCTAATGGACTGCACTCTGTGTGTTTTGGTGGGGGGGGGCACATGAATACCCAGCAGCAGAACGTCTGTCTCTCCTCACTTCTGAGTGGTGAGGTGGGAACATACTGGTCTTTTAAAGTCCATATATTTTGACATGGCAGCCTGAGCAGTCACTCTGGTTCATGCTCAGTTGTGTCTGTCAACTTTCCAACTGGTGATGGAGCTTCTTCAGTGCACTTTATTAAGTAAGTAGGTAAATCTTTATTTATACAGCTCTTGACTAGAACAAGTTCTTTACTATACAGTACAATAAAACAATAAAATCCAACACTCAAAAAGTAGTAAAAACATAAAAAAACACACCAACATATTTTAAGAGCTACTAAAAGCAAGAACATAAAGTCTTTTAAAATTGTTTTTGTTTTTTTTTTTAGACATGGCCCGAGTCTGAGTGTTTGATGTCAGTGGGGAGATCGTTCCAGTTTCGGGGTGTGAGACGTAAAGGCGCAGTCCTTTGATTTTAATTTGGTTTTTGCGGGACAGTTAATGTCTCCTGATCTGAAGACTTTAACGTTTTTACATTATGAAGAGCTCAGCAATGGATGCTGGTATGTGAACACTGTAAAATCTATTCTGTGTCTTACAGGCCACCAGTGGCGAGAGGCCAGCCCAGTTGGAAGGCGCTGCCCGTGTTCTGTCCTAGTGAGAAGAGGGGCTGCCGTTTTGAACAACATGAGGCACGCCTATCTGACTCAGACAGCTGAACAAGGCATTACAGGAGTCCAAGCGGCCGGCGCGAAGGCATGAAGCATTTTTTGATGTCTAGAAACGGTGGGGGATTTCTCATTTGTGCGGATGGTTCCAAGTTGAAAGAAGCAGGACCGAAGAAGCCGTGTGAGTGAACGGGACGACAGGTGACAGGATGGTGGGCTCCTGAGGAACCAAGTTACAAGTCGTAAGGAGCACAGCTGAACTAGTAGACAGTAAAGCAATAGCAGCTCTTGGGTCACCGATCATGTTGAGGGCTGGATTAGCGTGCGGCGCACCATTTACGACGCAATCAGTCTGAGATTATGCTTATTGGCAGCAAACTAATGTTTGAAATAAGCCCTTTTACATCTCTAATGTGTATTAAAACAGGTAGCAGGTCATTTAAATGAAGATAATGAACCTGCCACCTGAACTTCCACTGATGGTTTAGATGATATGGGCCATTATTTTTCACAAGTTCCTCGTACTCTCCGAAAGTCATCTGTGATGAGCACCATTACAAAAAAAGCCTAATTCTGCTTTTGCACAGTGTTTTCTCCCCTGACATTTTCTCTGCTGTGAAGAAAATTTCATTTCCAGGGCACTGATTTTGCATGCTAATGTCCACTTCTCTGATTGGCTACTTTAACCCATTAATCAACGCGTTGGGGTGGACATTATGCCATGGAGTGTGTTCTGCTGGGAACTGAAATAATTGCAAAGTGAGTGTTTACTTGTGAAAGATGGAACATTTACCTATTTAAGTGGGGCAGGATGTGACCTCACATCATACATCACATCGACTCTGTGAACGCTGCAGCGATGGACATTTCACGTTTGCCGATTTCCAATCTTCTATATACACTGACATGTCGCATGTGTGTGTCAGGGAGAACGTGGAACTGCGTACTCTCTCCTTTGAACCAAACGTCCAGGGAAAAGCAATGTTCTCCCGGCTGACTCCGCGCTACGGTTTGAGTGGCGTAACAAACACACAGCACGCTGAGCATTCTCAATGGCTAACTAGAACACAAGAGAATGCAAAGCTTCAGCCGTGGTTTAGATGGCAGCGGGGGGGCTGTGATGCTGTATAGTGTATCTGGGACACAGAACTGACATCGCGGTAAACTCTATGATCCTGAACAAGCTAGTGTCAGATGAGCTATGAAATACAGACTAGGAGAGAGAGAGGGAAACAAAAGACACGGGAAAGTTTATGGCCCTTTAGACGAGTGCTTTTCCAACGGCATAGCACAGATGTCATGGCGGGAACTAAAAGCCAATTAATCAAGAACCTACCTGTAAACACAATTCCAAAAGCTCAAAATCAGTTCATCAGTAATGCATCTCTGTCTGCCACAAGCAAACTATTGACTCAAAAACATGTCAGCTTTGCTTACAATGAAACTTATGGATTACCAATGCAGTAAAAAAAATAAATTCAAACTATAAGTCTTATTTATGGAGATACAAATGAGTTTTCCTGACAAACGTACAAATCAAACATAGTAGTTCCATGGGAAGAATCTTTTAGACAGACAGAAAAACAACATCACAGTATCTCATCTCTGGTCTAAAATGCTTCATCTCCATTATGGGCCATAATCATGGAGATGAAGTAGAAGGAAGACATCTGAACATTAGGACTTGTCATTACTATTCATGGATTCAAATATAATCTAAAATAATCCAAAAATAATGCAATGAAAACTCACAGTCTCAAATGAGAATGTAAGCAGGATGCTCTGGTTGCTCAGGTCCCCCACTTACTTAAATGCTTGATGTGTTTTCTTCAGCTTTACCACGACACCAAGGAGCTCATCTGAAGCATGTTTTTTTTCTGACAAGGGAAAAAGCAACTTCAAGTGTCCTATTAAATTGTTAGGCCACCAGGACACACCAGAAAGATCTTCAGTGCACCTTGACACAGATTCTAGAAGTCTCTAGAACTGTACTGGAGAAATTCTTCCTAAATATATTTAAGATTTGCCTGAGAATCACAACACAACAGTACATTTGCTCCTTAGGTAGTATAGGTGAAACCCGCAAGTGTTAGTGTTTGCTTATGCAAACCTAACAGTAGAAGCTACTTAATACAGACTAGTGTGTAAAATGTGCAGGGTTCATACAGACGAGTGTATACGTTTATGCCTCAGACAACGATATCCCACAGCACCATTAGATGCCACAGCACAGCTATGCTTTATTCGAGCGGAATCTCACTGACGAAGTCAGTCCAGAGCCTCAGGGATCTCCCTCAAAAGCTTTTCCACTGCTCCAGAGCTCCTGAGTGTACTGTGTCAATCGCACGGCAACTAGAGGACGAGTCACCCCGTGACCAGCACCTGGCCCTTAGTCTCCTGTGCCCATTACACAGCATGGAGCAGCTCTGACCCAGACATCAAATGCACTTCTCTGGTGGGGGGCCTGGAAGGTTGAGGGCAGCCTCCTCAGCCTGACCGAGTGCCAGTGTCCCCGAGGCCCAGTGGTGACCCACCCAATAGCCCTGAACTCCTGGAGCTCATGGAATTTCAAAGAAGAAACTTTTGTGTAATAATTTCACTGTGGACTGAAACCATGCAAGACAGTTTAATGGTGTAAGAACCAGGAACCCTTTAAGCGGTTATTGGTATACGGTTTTTTAAATCAAGAACTGTATGTGTTGTTATTGATGCATGGCTTTCTAAATAAACATGTTATTTGGTATCATTTCCGAGCTCTGACAACATTGTGGAATGCTCCAAGTATTTGGACAGGCCTTCCTTAGAAATGCATGCCTCGTAGGATATTCTAAACTTGTTTCAAAGATGTAGACCCTATTAATACACACAAAGATGTGCCATGCTGCTTTGATGTTTACCCGTCTTTATAATCACTGATCTCGTGCAACTCAGCAGTAAACTGAGGAGGAAGCGCAAGTGCTGTGAGCCAGCCGAGAGCGGACACTTCAGGACCATTCTACTGGGCACAAAGAGATGTTTGATCTCGTAATGGGATCAGGTGGCTGTACTGGCAGACCAGTGGGCTGCCAGGTGAGAGACTACCAAGTCGAACGGGGACACTGTGGCCTTATGGAGAACCTGAAGCTCTTTGTGAGCCACAGGGGCGCCGACAGGCACTCGTCATTCTCCAGCCGTTGGAAGTCGCGTTATTAACTAGCACATGTTCATTCGTCCATGAAGCCTTGAAATGCTGGTGCCAGAATGAAATGAGAAGAATGACACAACCACCTTTCCTTTTTACGCCACAATATATACATTTCAGAGCGGCGTGAGAGTGCAGGGCCAGAAAGAGAGATGCATTCACTAGGACAAAAGGAGGATGTTCATGACGTGAACAGTGAAAGCCATTTGCTTGCATGGATGCCCCAAGAAACGGTCAGTGGAAGCTGGGGGAGCCAGTGAGGAGGTAAGTGGGCAATTCCTCGCAGGCCGATTCCTGACTTCATCTACCTCAAAAGCATCTAATGGCGCTCTTTTGAGCTTATTTGCAGAGGGGATGAAAGGCAGACCCACGTCCCACTGCAATATGGCCATGGGAGTAACTGACTGTGAGACAGGGCTCGGTGGGGCCGCCTCTTCAAAACCCACATGCTGCCAGCTATGTCTGATATTCAATAACCAACCATTTGGAGGAAACTAATGAATCAGACTCTTTGACCTTGATGCAATGGAGCCTGCGACTCATCAACTCTGCCGAATCTATAACAGAAGCTGGCTGAAGCTGGCAAAATATCAGAAATTGCCTGAAACATGGTCCTTAATAACCCAGAGCCTCTTTGAAGTACTCTGGGAGCAAAATTATCAGTGGCATAATGCCTGCACAAAAAGCACTGCCTGTCTGAGATTGAGCTTAATGACACATTATCTTCAACTTGCACAGAGCAGATTTAATGCCGCTTCCTAGAACAACTTCAATGCTTCCTGACTGAAGAAAAAAGAAGGAATATTAAAGAGTGTAAAATAGGGGTTGTTTGTCTCCCCACCATCCAAAACGTATTAAGGAGATAACCAGTGCAGAGGAAACATGCTCCACCCTCCCCAGAAGAAAGCCAACGAGAAGCAGGTTTAAGCAGCCTGAGCAGGGGGCTCCTTTCTGCCGGTGGGCCAGTTCTCCATTACTGCTGTTCCTGGGAACTTAAAACCCACACAATGCCTGAAAATGGAGGGATAGATGGAGGGAAGCAGCACGGCTGAAAAAAAGTTTCTTTTTTTAAACCGCTGGAGGGATTGTATACTTTTTTTTTTTTTGGCTTACCATGCACAAACTATAGTGTGTGGCAGGTGGCCTCCCTGACCAGGACTCTCAGATTGCATATTATGGAAAAGAATGAAAAAAACAAAAAAAAACCAAACCCTGCTGCTTTGTTGTCTTGCATTTCCCTTTTGCATAGGTGATTGCTCATATATACTTGCATGACGAGTAGTGTACTTAAGTCTGACGTTTCAAGGTCTGCCAATGTTTACATACACTTGCTTGCCAAAAGAGTTCCTTATGCATCGACACCCAGCCTGCGGGGGCAGAGCGAAAGCCGGCTGTTTGGGTTTGTGCACAGCTTGCCAGCATTCTGTTTCCATGACTCCCTGCTCTGGTTCTTACATGGACATGTGGAGGGAGATGATTAGACCCTTCAGGTGGCCTGTCCAGTCAGTTTCTACGGGCAAGCACATGACACGAGCAGGCGAATCTGAAAACGTCAGGCCTGCCAGATGTGCAGACATGACTCGATGCTGAAGCCAGCAGCTGCCTAAACCATGCTGTCGTAGGGCGAAACCGCGAGGTGAGCCCTGGGACGAGCTCAGGGACTGTAAAGAGATCTGGCAAAACTGGCATCACGCCACCAGCACCTCTGAGACCCAGCTCAGTGTGCCGAGACAGAGGCACAACAAACCATGTAATGAGGCTAATGAAGGCCTCTGCTGTGTGTGTATTGGTGATGTAAAGCCCTCCCCTAGGGCACCAAGAAGCTAGCCATTGGTCTTCACCCTTGGCACTGATGGGGGCAAAAACTGTTGCATGGCCCTGGCGGCCTTTCCAGTGCCGGGCAGGGCGTGAGAAGGCGGCAGGGCTTTCCACCAGGGCTGAGCGCTGCAGAGGTAGCCTGCCAAAACCAACCAAGGCAATGCCATGACTTTACTGCACCTGCGAGAGAAGCCATTTCAGCACCACACCGAGAAAGACCAGTGTCAATCTTCTCACTATTATACTTGGCGATGGAGCATGCCAGACAGCATGACTGGAATTACTGGCGTGGTGCCGTGGTCTAAAGTGTGCTTATCGAACCTCATGCTGCAGACAAAACAAATCACACTCTTAACCTTTGAAAAATCCCCTGGTGCTCACAAAGTTGAGGGCAAAACCTCAGACGGTAGATGCAAGACACACAGCGGTCCTCTTCAGAAACGCAGACGCTCTTCAGGCAGACGTTATTCTGCCGAGATGAGCGGAGCTGACGGAAAACATAACGGAGTCCGTTCCAAGCTTTGATGACTTTCCCTTTCAGCACAACAGCCTGGAACTTGCCACCCAGGTGACACAGAGAGAGCTCCGGGTCAGAGAGGTCTGCACGGGAGCATCCATCTGGCTGATGAGCTCCTGAGCCCTCGTTGCATAAGAGGGTACAAGTGCCCATTACCCATGAAAACCACTGCATGCAATTGTGCTGACAAAGAGTTCAGGGTACTGCGCTAGCGCTTTGTAAAACAAGACCTCTGGGTAAGATGGGTTAGCAAGTGAGGCGGCTAATGCTTGCTGTCATTGTCCCTTGACTGCAACAAAACAGATTTTTTGGGCCAGGGTCCTCAATTAACACACACAGCCACCAAAATATGCATTACGGTTTGTTTTTACTGTCTGTGTAAGAAGGAGAGGGAGAGAAAGACGGAGGAAGCAGACAAAAGAAAATTGGTTTTGCCGAGCAGGTCTGCCCCCTCAGGTCGGAAAAACAGCCAACTATTAACTGGTAACAACAGCAGCGACGAAAACAACAACAACAACAGCAGCAGGATTCTGTGCTGCTCTCCTCCACACAGCCCCACACCCTCCGCACGCTGGGTCCTCCTCACCTGCCCTTCCACCTGTTTCCCCGTCCCGCAGGCCGGATGCGCCTAACCTCATCAAATCCAGCGATATTAGCCGTCACACCATCATGGTGAGAGGCCACTTTTAACACCCGGCACGGCGGCTGCTCTTTCCTGCTCCTCCTCCTCCCTCTCTGCCTCCCCTGACGGGGCTACGTCCCACTGCTCAGCAGCAGCCAGCAGTTCGACGAGGGCGGTGGACCAGGAGCTGCGGGCGGGTTTTACGGAGGCGTGACGGCTAAGGCGCGGCAGGCTCTGGGGCAGCCCCCTGACTCGAGCGCCCCTGCCGGGCTCCTGGCGGACCCTCGGCCCCCGTTGTCACCGCAGGGGCGCAGGCGGAGGGGCCCTGCTCACATGTTCTGGGCCTGTCCACTATCTTGCCTTCTGCTGGTGGCCAGTGAGAGAGGAAAACGGATGATGGATGCAACCACTCCCGCTGTATGTAAATCCGTGTGATAAAAGCTACAGGGAAAGACATCTGGCGCTTGGTGCTTTGCTACGGCTACATTGCTATGCTTTTGGCATCCTCGGTTTGTTTCCATCGCTCTTCTCCCCTGGCTGCTGCTGAGAGACCTTTTACTCATTTAATCTGGTGTGGATCAGTGGTTATCAGCACTTTAAATTAATCACTCTGAATACAGTTTCAGTAAAAGTGGTAGGTTAGCTACTGGGAAGCTAACACACACCAGCCACGCTATGCACTGACCATCTAACAATGCAAATGGCCCGTGCTTTTAGTAGTACCTTACAGATATTAGCATACCGGTTATATTAAAGCAGATATGCCGTGCAGCTACTAAAACCAGAAACCTGGATCCAGAGACTGGGAGTAAACACACACATTCTCACTCTCTCTCTCTCTCTCACACACACACACACACACGTGCGCAATATGTGCAGATGTGAGTTCTCAAACAGATGTTAATGCACAAACACACAAACATGCAAATTCATACACACCCACAAGTGTGCATAAACATCAGCAAATTCGCACACACCTACACACAAACACACCACCACTGCAGCATCTGAGACCTGCCTAGAATATATATGATGAAGCTGGACTCCTTCAGCCCACCTAGAGCACTTGCACAGAGGAGAGAGAGAGAGAGGAGTGAAATAAGAGAGAGGAGGACACTGCAAAAAGGAGAGAGGGTGCTACTGCTTAGCTCACTCGTTAACATACAAATTACCAACACATGCTGAGGCTACAGGAAACCTACCTGAAGAGGTGAGAGGACATGGATCCTGATCCCTCACTCACTCACACACCCCTAGCACATCTACACACCTCCAGCCTCAACATCCACTCTCCTGCAAGCCTGCCCCACCGGAATGAAGACAGCAGCAACACCTTGGGCCTGCTTTCAATTTTCTGAGCGAATGCCCACTAATGGGGAGAGCTGTGAGGTAAAGCTGACAGACCATAGCACGGTAAATGCCACCAGCATGATAGATGTTCCACAGGGCCATGGCTTAGTACCCTCAGACGTTCATCGGGAGAATATGCAACAGGACTCAAAAAAAAAAGATTAAAAAAAGCGCACTGTAGAACAGCTACGTTTACTCGAGCACATCTCACCGTCCTGCACGCCCAGCACACTACAGGGTGCCTCACCAAAAATCTCACTGCTCCCTTTCAAGCTGAACTGGTGTTTGAAGGTGGACTAAAATTATCCCCACTATCTAATGATCCTGAGGTGATTAGGATATGGGCAACTGGGAGTTTTAGAGGATCACAATTCCTGTGTGATCTCTCTGCTTTGGACCAGAACCGGTGCCAAAGGCCTGGGTCCAGACTGTGACAGCACCTCCAAGCAACATCCGTCAGCTCTGACCCGTCGCCTGTGCGGTCTGTTCGTGTCCCCATGGTGTTCGTTTCCGCCTGACATAACGTGAATCGCTGGTTCGAGGGGCCGTTCCTCTTACCCAGCTGATACACACAGGACTAGGACGTCCTACGGTGAATCACAAATTTCACAAAACATTCGGTACGGCGCTGACGCACGCTACATGATGCAGGGAATTATTTTTAAAGGCCTGTTGCTAAGGCCTTGGGCAGCCCGGGCTTGTGTTTTTCAAAGCAGCTCCCACACAAATAAATGAGGGGAGTGGGCCCAGCTATGTCCGGGAACAAAAGCACAGCAGTCACGGCGTGAATGAGCGACTGTACGCTGTGCTACGAACTCGCGAGGCGGCCCCAGATGCAGCACATGTAGACAACAGGCTGTTTAGTAATGATATTGAGGTCAAGTGCTTCCCAACAGGGAGGGAACTTGCACTATTTATGACTAGTCCACCATTCCGCTTCTTTCAATGCCAAGTTGGCCAGCTCACTCCTGAGGAAAGCAACCGGGAAAAATTCTGAACATTATCTATGCAGTGATGACCCTGCCACTCCTACAGCTTCATACATCAGATGTCACATATGATTTCCAGCCAATGCAGTGAACGGCGAGAGGCAAATTTTGAAGAAGACAATTAACAGCAGACAGTGGGTCTGGCATGTACCATTTTATAAAACATGCCGAGATGCTGATCTACTTCCAGAGAGTAAAATACACAGTTCAGGGTACGAGACTCGGTTGCTTTCTGCTGGTAAATACACACAGCTATCCGTATACGAAAGACCCCGCCGCCCCAAAAAATAAAAAAATAAAAAACCCCGACTACCACTTCAGTGCGTGTTTTTGCCCGAGGCAACATGCAAGTACTGGAGCGAAAGGACTTCAAATCAAAGGCGCGCAGTTGATGGCATTCTACACTCTCGTTTGCTCTCCTTTCTCGAGCTGCATCAACTCTATTGTACTAACCCCGTGCTGCATAAACACAATGTCCGGCGTAAATGTCAGCAGGTGCATTTTACCACAGCAAGCAGCAGCCTACAGTGCGTTCACATGCAAAAACGGAGGACAGGTGTTAATACTGAGCTACAGATCAGCGGCACCGTACCTTTATTTACTCTCCGCAGTATCTGACATCGGCATTTGAAAGAGACGGCTATCATACTAGCTCAGAGCGCGCGGTTAAGATGCTCGTCCAAGGTCCCCGGTAAAAACGACGCTGCACACTGCACATGGGCATCCGGATTCCTCACACATAGCACGAGCTGTGTCCCACCGGAGGAAGAAAAAACGATGCAAAGACGAATCCTACACTTCCAGTCGCGCGCAGTCCGCAGTCAATCCGACACCGAGATTAGTGCCTTGCGATGACAAATCATGTTTTTTTTTTTTTTCAGTCACAAAAAAATATTCTGGGCTGCGGTGCACGCGTGCAGCGGAGGGGAGTTGAGACGAACATACAGAAAGCTGCTCGAGCCCAGCGCTACGCGATCTGAAAGGGAGGCTTAAAGTCGCGTGCCCACCGGTTACTTTAAGACCGTCGGAAAGGGGAATTACTCTCATCAACAAAGAAAACCTACTCCTTATCTGACTTACGTAACCAACTTAAACACATACATGCCGATTTTTAAGAAGTGGGAAAAGGCCGCGTCTTTATTACCGTATTTTATTTAGATAAGGAGCAGCACGTCAGTGAGAGGAAGAACCCCACACGTTAGGCAAAATTATACGCTTCGTTTTAATTTAGGCAAGTTGGACTCCACTTCGTTATTTTAATTCATCACATTTAATTCATCACAACCATAAATCTCTTTCTCCGAGACAATAAAAAAGAACAGGACTTTGAGGCCATTTGATGCCTAATGCTTTTTTTATGATTAACATTTTCAAGAGGAATCTCATGTATTGTGGATTTAATTAACATGCAGACACAGCGTGTGTTGTGATAGGAGGCTACTTAAGTACCATACAAATATGTATGTTAACGCCCGTTTGTCTCTTTCAGTATTAATCTTATTGCCACAGCTTTCTGCAGTGCATGGAAGGCTTATGAACACAGCTGGGTTCAGCCCCAAAGTTAGCTCATCTATGATGTCAGCACCTTCCATGAGTCTAATTTCTCTTATTAGTAGCCCATCCAAGCATTCTCTTTTCATCTTTTTTCTTTTTCCATTTCTGGATGCACACCAGGGGCTATCTATCCAGCCATGAGGATCAATATTCCCAAAAAGTGAACATCTGCCTTCAGGATTATGCTGCTCTTATCTGAGAGTGATTGGACTCCTTCACACACACACACACACACACACACACACACACACACACACACACACACACACACACACACACACACACACACACACACACACCCACACACACCCTCCTCCTCCTCCTGAGAGGGATTTGTCCCTGCATTCGGGCTGGTGCTATGATCCCTGGACGGAGGCACATGGATGGGAAATGCCACTAGTGTGGCACCTCCGTGTGTGCAGGGATAAGGGTACCTTTCCCCCAGACGTGCCCCAGGGCAGGGCTGAACGCTCCGATCTGTGCACGGTGGCTCTGAGAATGACTTTGCAGGCGGAGCAATGAGCACGGCTCAGAGGAAACGAACATGCACTCTGGGGAAGGGATTTAATCCATTAGGAGGGCATGAGAGAGGAAGGATCCATCTATGAGTGTGTCTAATGGAAACATCTGCTGAGCTCAGGCCCCACTGTAGTGACCACACCACAACCCTTCACACTGCTTAATGCACAGTACAGTGACAGATGGAAAACAGTTAACTGGGATATTATAGCCAAAACCTACAATTTATATCCTGGAACAAAATATAGTCGCAAAAAACCATTCAGTTTAAAGTTACAGCTACCTTTTTCTAGTTGTAAATTGCATGTAATTTGCTCACAATCCTAAAAGACTTATTTATAAACAGACAAAAGCAAATTCTGAAAAGTAGCAGAAATAGCTAAAATGCCACACAAATCAAATATGGCATCGTTTTCCATGGTAAACTCCCTGGTAAACCCCTATTGTCTGTTTCCCTTTCAAAGAGAAGAAAACACCTGCAGCAAGATACACGGTCGCCCCCTTGCTATTACCTCTGCCTGAAGCAGAGGATCCTAAGACATCTTAGGGAGGTTCAGCATTTCCAGGGCTTGAGGGAGGCTGAGCATCTCAGCATGTGGGCATGCAGATCCTCCCTGCCTCCAGGGAGATTGCAACCACTTCCTGTGAAGTATGTGTCGTTGAAAGTGCACTTAACTGCCCAGGTGGCCCTCGCACAATTCCACTAATCGCAGAAGCTGTGCACCATGGGAATTTCTTAGCTTCTGTGTGTACATGTGTGTGTGCACGGTGACTCCTCTTCTACATCAACATGACAGAGAAGGCCACATTGTTATGACACAAATAAAACAGTTGTGAAAAATAGGGAGGGGGGTAGAGTCAATAACCACTGTGAGCATTTTAGGCTGACTGCAGATGGACAGATGGTACATATGTATTTCCTCTGTGACAAAATCATTAATTCCTCTCTTCCTGCAGCTGCTGGCAGGCATGCAGCTCATGCAGATCAGCAGCAAGAGAAACTATTTGCTCCAACAGCAACGGCTCAAATCTTTTCGAGCGCTGATGGTACCGAAAATGAAGAGTCACAATTTCCTGGGTGAGTGTGGGGAGTGAACTTGGATCAGCCATGATTAGGAGCCTGGTATTGTTTCAAGCAGCATCGGGCAGGATTTCCAACATAGCAGAGAAACAAAGTGAGATAATTTATGTTTAATATAATATTTCAGGCACAAAGAGTGTCCCCAGGGGTCAAACTGGCTAAATTACACAAAGCTCTGAACAGATAAAGAGAAGGCAAGAAAGCTTTTCCTTCTGCAGAAAAGGAAACAGATCAAAAAGCAATGATAGGAGCTGTCCACTAGCCATGGTGCTGAAATGCTGCAAAGGAAGCCAGCTTCTGATGTGCTTTGGTGCAATGCCAGCAGCCCCTAGTGGCAGAGAGGAGCAACTACAAATAGAATTGGTGCGCTGTAATCTTACCAAGACAAAAAACACCATATTATAACATTACGCCTACTGCCACAAAAACCTTTTAAAACCCCTGCTTTTAAAAAGTTTTAAAACATTTCAAATAGTATGTTCTAATTCGCCACAGGAAACATCTGGGGATGCATGCTGGGTGCCTCACCGCAGCACCTTGGCTACAGAGAAAAGTGTTGCACGGATTCTGCCTAAAGGCAAACAACTGAGGGGTGAGAATGCAGCTCTGGCAATGCTGGCCAGTCCAGTGGAGTTTAGAGTTGACTTTTAGAAATTTTGCATATTTCTAACTTGTTATGGTTCCTTATCTAAATATCATTATGACAAAGTACAATGTGCAGTTTGTCTCTTTGTGTGTGTGTGCTTTTATTTCAGTGCAATGGAAGCTTCTGCAAACCACTCCAGACCACTGAATGAGTCTCTAACCTCCACCCCATGTAACACCAGGAACACAGCTGACTGCACTGGTTATGAAAGCAATGTCATGGTTTGTGCTCTTAGAATTCATAACTCTCCTTACTGTGACCCAAAGGGCTGTGTAACATGTGGGAAAGTAACTAGCACTAAACAAACTTCTGAAGTCTGAAGGACAGCTTTCATGTTCTGTCCGGTACCAACGCCTCACTGCACTATCGCCATGCCCCTGCTTACAGCCACTGTCCCCCAGCGCAAGTCTAGAGTGCCCTTTGGGAATACTTCACATTTGATTGGCTCTGCAGCTGTTGGGGCTCAGCGACTCAGGCTCTGACAGGGGCTCTTAGTGCAGCTACTACTGCAGCAGTGGCCCCGGGCTGCCTCCCCCTCCAGCAGGGGCGCGGAGGCACCAAGTACTCACAGACGGGACGAGGCACCTGCAGCCTGGGACAACAACTTGACCACAGAGCCAGATCTGATGCCAGTGCCATTTACTTCCCAGGACAGCAGCCAAGAGGACTGACCAGCTCTATGGCTCTGTGTGTGTGTGCGTGCGTGCGTGCGTGCGTGTGCGTGCGCGTGCGCGCGCGTGCGTGTGCGCGTGCGCGTGTGCGTGTGTGTGTGCGTGCGCGTGTGTGTGTGTGTGTGTGTGTGTGTGCGTGCGTGTGTGTGTGTGCGCGCGCAAGCAACATGTGCATAAATGCAGCATTTTGTTTTTCTGAAGAAGAAAGCAGAGTGAAAAAGAAATTCAGATGAGCATTACAAGACTAAAGCACAAAGTTAAATTCTTGGACTTGCAGTTACCGACAAAGTACAGAATAACGCACATAGTTTCAGAGAGACAGCACATCAAACAGATGGCAAAGCACTGACAATGATTGCTCAAACAAACATAAGCCTGATTGTGTTCAGGAGCCAGAGCATCAGCAGAAATAACCCTTTGAAGTGCAGCCACATCAAACATGTTTTTTTACAGGCTGTTTGCTCAAATCAGCCAATTGCTCTTCCACTCTCAGAGTTTGGGCCGCTCTCTCCAGCTTTACGAGTGCATGAAGCAGGAGTACTGAGACCCTGCATGCAACAAATGTGCGCGCACACACACAAATGTGTGTACACGTGCACACACATACTCACACAAAGTTGCTTTCAAAATATAAATGAGATAAAAAGTGTTTTTTTTTCTCAAAAATGTGTAGTGTAGTGTCCAGTGCTCTTGCACAAGGACATAAAGCATTACATATTACTACATTGTGTGCACAATTATTAGGCAAGAGGGTATTTTGACCATATCATCATTTTTATGCATATTTTCCAACTCCAAGCTGTATAAACTTGAATGCTTATTGGGTTTAAGCGTATGAAGGGATGTGTGTAATGAGGGAGGGTGTGGCCTAAGGAGAGCAACACCCCATATCAAGGTGTGCAGAATTATAGGCAGCTTCTTTTACTCAGGCCAAAAAAGAGATTTAATTGACTCTGAAAAGTCTTTCAGAGGGATGCAGCACTTGCTGCGCAGGACTATGCAAAATTGTTAAGATATTGGTGCGTGATCACAGAACCATCCAATGTTCTGTGGAAAATAGTCAACAGGGTTGCAAGAAACGTGTTGAGAAAAAAGACGCAAATTAACTGCCAAAGATTTGAGAGGAATCAAACGTGAAGCAACCAGGAACGCGTTATCCTCCAGTGCTGTCATATTCCAAAACTGCAACCTACCTGGAGCACCCAGAAGTACAAGGTGTTCAGTACTCAGACATGGCCAAGGTAAGGAAGGCTGAAACCCGATTACCACTGAACAAGACACATAAGGTGAAATCTCAAGACTGGGCCAAGAAATATCTGAGTGACCCTTCATGGACCAGATGTATGGGCCCGTGGCTGGACCAGTAACAGGCACAAAGCTCCACTTCTACTCAGACATCAGCAAGGTAGAGGTGGAGTACTGCTATTGGCTGGTATTATTAAAGATGAGATAGTTGGACCTTTTTGGGCTGAAGATGGACTAAAACTCAACTCCCAAACCTACCACCAGTTTTTAGAAGACACTTTCTTCAAGCAGTGGTACAGGAAAAGTCTGCAGCTTTCAAGAAGACCATGATTTTTATGCAGGACAATGCGCCATCGCATGCATCAAAGTACTCCACTGTGTGGCTAGCCAGTAAAGGCCTTAAAGACGAAAATAATGACATGGCCCCGTTCATCACCTGACATAAATCCTATTGAGAACTTGTGGGCCCTTCTTAAATGGGAGATTTACGGTGAAGGAAAACAGTACAGCTCTCTGAACAGTGTCTGGGAGGCCGTGGTTGCTGCTGCACAATAAGTTGATCATCAACACAAGAAACTGACAGACTCCATGAATGGAAGGCTTATGACTGTTATTGAAAAGGTGGCTATATTGGTCACTGATTATTTTTTAAGTGTCAGAAATGTTTATTTGTAAATTTTCAGTTGTGTGTTTATTATTCTCCCTTTAACAGATGAAAATAAACAAGTGAGATGGGAAAATTTCTGTTTTTCATTTAGTTGCATAATAATTCTGCACACTAATAGTTGCCCAATAATTATTCTCTTAAGAAAGCCAAAACCTCTCTTTTACTTTCTTAAATATTCAGGTTTGGGTTTATTAACATATTGTATTGACTGAAAGCATTGTAGTTTTTCAATAATAAAACGAATCCTCAAAAACACAACTTGCCTAATAATTGTGCAGATATTATAAACCCACCATACCCAACACAGGCACCAGATTCACTCTGATCCACCTTAAACATCTCTCTTCCTTCCCCTCACTCCCTCTAGTCTCCGAGCCGTTCAGTCAAGACCACGCTGGAGGGGCGTGTGCGCCCTTACCTCGCCTGCCTGGATCTTGGCCTTCCGCTGAGCAGCATCTCAACCAGGTTAGCAAGAGCCCAGGCAATCCTGGAACCATGTCTCCCCTCCACCCCCTGACCCGCCGCCGTGTACGCTGGGACACTTCTATCGACCTGCTCTCAGCGTGGGCCTCGCCGTTGAAAGCGATGTCAGTGCCAGCCCTCGTCCACTAGGGGGAGATGGAGCGCAGGGCAGAGCCGGCACAGCACTGCCTTACGCCGGTGCTGATTTCCCGTGCCTGCCTTTGTCTAAGAGAAGCCGGTTGCCATGGAAATCGTGCAGTCTCCTGAGAAGCGGGCTGGCCCAGGAAGTGCAGCGTGCAGGGGGGGAAAGGCTCCAGAGCTGCTGGGTGCAACACGGCATTGTGAGAGCAGAAGCAGGTGAAGGTGGGCTCTTTACAGGTACGAATGGGTGAGGGGGTGGGGTGTAAAGCCTGATCCTAAAACTAGCAGTGTCGTCTGATCCCAATATGAGTTGACTTGGATTTGGAACATGGACCTACAATGCAAGTTAACATACTTTTTTCATACTGCATTTTAAATGAAGTGTGAAATGCAATAAACTAAAGCAACAGTGTGCATTTATTTAATTCATCTACCAAAAGACACAAGCCATAGCCTTCTGTATGAGGATATATACACAAACAATGGCTGACATTTCTATTGGCATTTTCTCTACACATTCTAAAACACCCATGCGTGCAAGAACAAGAGGCAACCTTTCATTTCATTCACCCAACTCTCCCATGCCTCTCGTGACTGTCTTTCTGCACAATCCTTTTGGCTGCACTTATGGGACAATAAGGAGTGTAAATGACACATTTGGCTCCACTGGCCTAAAACAAAAGGATTTCTGGGCTCTAGGTCACTACTGCTTCGGAGAGATGTCCTCCTGGGTTACAGCAGATCAGAGCAGAAGAATGTGGACTACTACTCTGAAGGATTAGTAGTGGGCCATGGCCGCAGATGTCAGCCCTCTGTAATGGTGTTTTTCTGATCTCTGTGGTCTGATCTCTCCGTGTGCTCCGCTTGGCTGTGCAGTCACCCAGATGGGCCTGAGAAGAGGAGGCCAGACTGGGCGTGCAACGGGCCGCATCCAGCTCAGGACGGGCAGCTGACTCAGCAGGCCCAGACTGGGCTATAAATCCGCAGGTGTGCACGTGTGTGTCAGGAACGGTGGGTGCAGTTGACCCTTTCCTTCCTATTTTTAACCTAGAACCCGTGTTCAGAAGACCTCATTTAAAGGTTGGCTAAGCCAGGATGTATCTGCCAGTGTGAATCACTGGGACAGAACATACAGAGACAGAGAGTGAGAATGGGAGGGCGTGGGCAGGATGAAAAGGGTGGGAGGATGGGAAAGTCACATGCGAGAGTGACACAATTAAACAGGCCAGCACTGATCAATGGACCCCTTAAATGATGTGACATTCACTGCATCAAGATGTCCTGCTGATGGCCTGAGCAACAAGACGCTTTGTATCGGGCCAGGACAGACGCGGGCTCGGCCAGATCTGAGCCTGCAGGGGGAGCTGTTTCACTAGCTTACCTGAGTCTCTGAACTTGGGATAGGCCCACATGTGGAGGCACAGAGTAATATATTGCTACCATAAACTGGCCCGCACCTGATAACCTGTTTAACGCTGAGATGATACTTGATCTGTTCATATGAGGGGGCATGTATGAGTATATAGGCCTGCAGGTGGTTGGGGGGGGGGGGTATGCACGCGCGCGCACACACACACACACACACACACACACACGTGCGCACACATGCAGAGCCAGCTACAGGGCAGAGAGGCGAGCGACGGAGTGTGTGCTGGTGTGTCTGCACTTCACAGGGGGACAAAGAGGAAAAGAAGGAGCACAGTAGAACTACATCCCTCAGTACCACTGCTGATCAAAGTCTGATATAGAATGACATATAATAAGATAAGGAGAAAATGAGCATAAATTAGCTCTCAGGAGAGTGTGTGTGTGTGTGTGTGTGTGTATGTGTGTGTGTGTGTGTGTAAGTAAGCATTTCTTAAGAGGCTTTTTCAAGATAAAGGAGAGTGGAACAGAGACAGTTTAAAGCAGTAAGCATTGCAAGACTCAAGCACAAATTTCAAGTCTTGTGCTTACTATTCACATTATAGGGTGAAATCATTTGCAACGTTCCCCTCAATTCTTACTGTAAATCATGTAAAGCGGAAAAGTCCTTTTGACTGCTAAGTATATCTCATGAATTACACATTTCATTTACTAGCCTACCTTCTCATCAGAACCACCATCCTTCTGATGTGACTGGCACAGATAATGGCCAATCACCTGAAGGCTAGAGTGTTTGTGACCAATGGGCAATACATGCAGTCCCACAGGATACAAGGTCAATTCTACCATGTCTGTTATTGGCTAAATTAAGTTCTCCTCTGGTTCCCAGAGGCTGCTTGCCACGCATCAGACCAAGCTTGCCACCCAGCTGGCCACACCTTCATTCCAGATGGATGAATTGCAGATGGTGAGCGGCCGCCGCCCTTCGAGTTATAGCCGCTACGCCCCGGTGGAAGCAGCCACTCAAGCCGCTGATGAACGTATTGCAGCGCTGACCGCCTTCCCATCAGCCCCCTGCTGGGTGCTGATAAGCACTTCCTCTGGAGAAAGCATGCTTCCACACTTCGCCATGCCCCTCCCTAGTCGATTAAGCGCGCCCACTCCTCAAGCACCAGTAACCCCTCCACCCCCGTGAAATGATTCCAGCTTAGAAATGTTTTTTCGCAGTCACCTTCTCCAAATAATTGCAGGCAGGCTTTCCATCACGTCAGCATTCATCATTTCTTGCACACAAACGCATCAGTATTTCCCAGAGTAGTGGGAGTATCAGGCTCCCAGCGAGGTCACATTTACAATTTTCTACATTTTTTTAAATCATTTCTTTTTTTTTAAATTAAGCAGTTCCAATATGCCCACGTAAAATGAGGCGAACGATGAGGCTTTCTGTGGCATTAGAGAAAGTTAAACATGAACTTCACACATACACACATCTGTTCAGATTTACGCATCCTGGAGACAGAACCTGGGACCTGGCCACTGAGAGGATCGACCAAAATCCACAACCCGCCACATAACCCTCCGCACTGCAACTTGAATAAGATATGTTTCACAAATGATCTCGCATGTACAGAGTTCTCTGCTGATGACGTAATAAATGTCATGCAATTTCCACCAGCACCCTGCCTTTGTCGAGGAGAAGGCAGTACGTAACCAGTACGTAGCCAGGCAACACACATTCTGCTTCTAGGGGCGGACTGGCCATCTGGACTGCCCCCTGAAGTCCAGAAAGGCCATCCATCCAAAGGCCATCGCCCTGGCTACATGGTTCATCAGCCTAAATTGTTGGTGATACCATGATCCTGGCAGGTGACAGCAGTGGGTGCTAGTGAAAACCCACTGGAACAAATCAAACGACTCGGTTGGTTGTAATCACTGAATAATCACAGAATAGCCTCAGAGTAATCACTGAATAATCACGGAATCACTGAATGAGAGTGTTGAGGGCCAGGCGTCAGAAGAGCCCGAGCAACATCTGCAGACTGCTCATAATGATGAGGGACAGACAGTAGAGAGACACACAGCTGAGAGACAGACAGCAGGGACAATCAACCAGCAGACAGACAGACAGGAAAAGGAGAGACAGTGGAGGAACATTCGCAGGGGCAAGTGGTGTTGGTACGTCGCCAGGCAGGAATACATTTACATTCATTCGGGTTCCCGTCGGCCCCTTCCTCATTATAGTCAGCTTCTATCAAGCAGGTCTGTGCGATTAGCCAAGATCAACTGCATGAAGCAACTCCATGCATCTCTATTCCCAGTACCTCTAGTTTACGCAAAACGGATGAAGACATGAGGCAATATAATAATCTTTTGAGTTATCCAGATGACTGTAACCACTAGGGTTGCCACCTCCGGTGTGGACAAGCCAGGGTCACCCAATTGCCATCCATCCTCCAAACTACACTTCCACCCATTCCACAACCCCATATCCAAATGTGAAGTGCTACATTCCAAAATCAGATAAACCACAGAGAAATTAGTGAAACTAAATTATTGAAAAGTTTGCATCTGTAATAGTGATTTTTTTTAAATTTAAATAAACACTTCAAATGTTCCAAAAACATATAAATGATAAGTCTAACCATGCAACCATTCCCCTTTAAGTAGCCTGCAAAAAAAAGAAAGAAAGAAAAAGATCTAGAAAAATATGGAAGCTTTTCTCTGGAACTTGTTATTCTGCTTATTTACTTTACTATGCAGTCAGTCAGCTAGTCAGGAGAAGTGTCAGTGTCAGACATTCAGTTCAGATGACCCAATATCTCTGTTGAGCCAGTAATCTGTTTCTTTCTCTCTGCTTCCATTTTCATCTGAACTCATCACTCCTCGCTGCATCTACATTTTATTTTTCACAATCCCGTATTGTAAGAGTTCGGTGGCAGCCCAAGCAATTACATTAAAACTAATATTAAATTGATATAAATCTGCACGGAGTACATTGTGGGGGTTTTTTTTTTTAGCAAAGCAACACACAAATGTGGTAGATACAAAATGCTCACATATAAAATGAGGCAGGTTAGGTTTATTCAGAGCAGGATCCAGTGCCGAGGTCATCCAACAGAAACAGGTCAAAATTCAGAGAGGGCAATAACAGTATAAATGGGACGGGCAAAGGGAACCCCAGAAAGCAGCCGAAAAAGTATAAACCCAGAAAACGGTCCAAATAGGTGAACAAACCAGAGTGGTATCAGGCTGAGACGAAAACGAGGAGACAAAACAGGCCGATAACCGGATAGACAAACACAGGAAACTCTTGGTATGCATGGATGAAACATGGCAATACTTCGTAACAGGTAAATAAATACAGAAGAGAAACAGGTGGAAACAAATAGTAATCGAGGGAGGCAGAACAAAGGAGCTGGCTATGGTTGAGGGCCTGGCCGACGTTCCAGGCGGGCTGTTGGCAGGTAGCTGATGGGAGATGTATTCAGAGGCAGCGAGCGTGACGAGCAGAGGTGCATGGAAGGAGTCATATTCATAGGGTTTGTGTTGTACTTTTTAAGGGCATCAAAAGCAGATATAGCCAGCCTGCTGTATGGCCCCCAGAGGCGGAGTAGTCCGCAGAGAGGACAGAAGAGGCAGAAGGTGCTGGAACGTTGGTGGCAGAAGTGACGTTCGGCGGCAAGACAACCTGTGCCTAGATGGCCTAAGCTTTACCTTAGGATTTGTGAAGCCAAAACACCAGTCAGAATACCTGCAGACATCACCGAATGGTTCTGACCACTCAATGCACTCTAAAGAACATGACAAGAGATTTTCAATCAGCTGCTGATCATATTGGTTCAGTGACCAAAGGCAGAACTCAAAAGAACTGTGAGCTGGAATCGGAGGAAATGCTCCCAGAGAAAAGGAGACAGTAAAAGCTGATGATAGTAAAAGGGAACGCGATGAGAACTTTTTAACCCATGATCCCTTCTGTACAGACTCGACTCTCCTTGATCCAAGCAACTTTACTGAAGTTTCTTCACGAGGTGCGCCTGATTCTGCATTCCAAGAACTGAGCGAACGCTTGCTTAGTGTTGACGGCAGGGCAACTGACGCCTGGTAGCTGTGGCCACGGCTTAAACAGCCAGTACTTGTGGAGCACAGAGTCAGGACTGTAGGAGATGACTCAGATGGTGGGAAAGAAAACTCTGATCATCACCTGCAAGTCCTGTAAAGAACCTCCCTTGTTTTTACAACTTCTTACACGATAGAAACAAACTCTTGACAGACGTCCATCACATCTTTGCCTTAGAAAGCAAGTTTCACTTCACACTGCTTATGAAGCACGTAGCTTGTAAGAGAAGTTTCTCTGTCCTCAGATGCATCAAAAGAGGAGTAAGAAGCACCAATTCAGAGGAACACCTGGATGGATTCCTGCTTATGGACACAGAGATAAGACATCCTCATGTCCCTCAACAGAACTGTAGAGAAAAGTGACCTACTGAGGCTGCTTCTCCCTCTACATTAAACTAGCTACCTCCAATTTTAGTGAGTATTCAAATATATATTCATGTACGTACAGTCACTGTAACACTCTCAGTGTAGTTCTGTTTGATACGATATGATCCGGTTCCCATTTTCCCTTACGATGCGTTTTTTTGTCTCTCTGAGAGTATTCAACTTGAGCTGCAGATCTCCAGTGTCTGGAACATTCAGTTTCATCATTACATATGCAATATGTTGTGTGCTTTCAGGTTCCTGTGTTCTGCCCCACAGCCTGCAAGACTACAGTGCAGGCCTACAGTACAGACTGTTCTTATCTCTGTGTTCCAGTTGGACTACAATAATAGATGTCATCATTTGTAATCTGTTTTTTATATGTCAATGAAATCTCATTGCATACACTGCAAAGCACTGTCAAATGTGCTTCGACAGCATGGGTAAATACAGTTGCCTGATTAAGAAATACATCATAGGAGGTAAACGCTAGTATGACAGTAGCGATAGTATGAAAGCTAGAATAATAAACACAGTGTCCAATCCCTGGTATTGTGATGTTGTTTGCTATTGTGAATGTGATACCTTGATTGGTCGCACTAGGAGAGCATGACAACCTGCCACGGCCTGTGTGTGCTGCTTGTGGTGAGCCTACTTAGGACAGAGTCCAGGGCTCTTTTTCCCTCCTAAATGTTTGTGTTCAGTGAGGGTCTGACCAATTTCAGATATTCTAGCTGAGTGTTCTGAGGATGATTTGAGGAATGACGGTATTTGCATAAATGCAAAATGTAAATGTTAGAAAAGAATGTAAGCTTGCCTTTAACCATGTCACATCAAGGTTTCAGGGTTCATCATTGCGTTTTAGCTTATTGCAAGGCATATCGCAAAATGCAATCCACAGCTAAATTACTGCAATAGTAGAGTTTTTGTCCATATTATGCTGCCCTACTGCTATCAGCTCTGGCACTGTAGAGTCAACTACAGTGACTGTCTGATGAGACAGGATAAGTCAAAGCAGTGGACTTACCTGGCAGAGGGACAGGTCAGGAGAAAAGGCAGGACAGGTCCCGAGCAGCAGCAAGACCAGTGAAGGAGAGAAGGAAACAATGTTAGTGGAGGAACATTTTAGTAGGTATATTTTCAGATTTGACAGTTCACACTCAGACATTCTGCTGGTATGCACACTCTATTAACACAACACCACTGCTTATGGCATCTGACAGGGGGAGAACATTCGGTGCAGCATCACAGGAACACACTCACACACACACACACACACACACACACACACACACACACACTCACACTCACACTCTGCACCATTCAAACTAACATCAACATTTCTACTAATAATTATGGTAGGAAGTACATTATGTTTTTGTTGCGTGTGTGTCTGTGTTTGTGAAAATGAGCATTGGTTAGCTGGTGGATGTTTGTTTGTGTCTCTTGCCTGTCACTTGGCCCATTACTCAGAACACTACTCCACACTAAATAATCGAGAACATTCTGCCAGAATGACTTATTCTCTCACCAGCTAACAGCTTGTAGCTTGACTGAAAACACATACACTCCTAAGAGTTCAAGCATTCAACTAAACTACCTCAGAATATTTCTAAATAAATATTGACAGTTGTAATGTCGCAATTTTTTTTTTCCAGTCCAGTGCATCATGCCAAGAAGCATAAAGATGGAGGCAAGAAAACTGTGGGACTATTAAATCTGCATTTTAATGAAACGCATCTGCAAAAGGGGGAAGGAAATGATCCCTGGTCAGTAGAGAAATGTTTTTCAGCTATCCATACCACAGCATATGGTGATGTATGCATACCTGTTGTGCTATAGGGATCTGCACACACGCACGCATGCACACACACACGCCCCAGCACCAATACAAATCACATCCTTCAGGTTTCTCGCTCCCAGCTGTGAGACACAGCCCTATCCATGCCTCTGTGACAGAGTGCTGGATCACCGGTTCTGTGACCAAATCATACCAAGTCATAAGGGTCATGAAAGTTTTCATACAGACATCATATACTACTAAGATTATAGGCAGCTTAATGGGGTAAAACTACACAGCCTCTATTGACGCTGAATATAGCCAGGCAGAACATTTCAGAGTGACATTTTGCCAGGCGATAGCATATCAAGCTACAATTCAAAAATGAGTTCAAATGATGCATGCATCTTAAAGAGATGGGAAAGGCTGACAGAAGCAGGTACTGAAAAGCAGAAGTCACTTCAGCCATCTGGTGGCATAAGGACTGGTTGGGTTTCTGGGCAGAGGGCATACTGGCTTCTCCATCCCTTCACATAATTCCTGCCTTTGGCTCACATTCCAAGGTGCTTGCAGGAAGCCTGCACATAGCTCTGGGGTTCCTTCCGTGATGAGCACTAGCCTCAATCAAAACCAGCGCAGTGATTCTGGGATTTTCAATGACCAGGTGACTGCTTTGTCCAGCTAAATACTCAACGGTGTCACTTCTTGGGGATTACCGTGGCGACAGGCCTGGGAGAACTGACGGACTCCTGCCTCCGTATCCCCCCCCCCATTTTCTATCCGCTGCCTCAGCTACGTCTCACCAGCCAGCCAGTAACCAACACACATGGCTGTGCCACCTCTGCAGGTGAACCAGGGCTCTGGTGCACACTGCACACGCCTCTCACTCCTCCAGCTGCACCCGCCCCACTTGCCCCTCACACTGTTCACCCCACACAGAATGGCTGCTACCTCTCCTGCGCCGCTCTGCCTGGTGTGTCTCTACCCAATTACAAATGCCCCAGAGAAAAAGAGTGCAATTATGCAGAATGCAGATATTATAAAGAGTGCAAGAGTGCAGTTATGCAAGTGACAACTGGGAAGAGGGAAAGAAAAAAAAAACTACAGTAATGAGGTTGAGTGGGAGAAACTCACATCAGTACACGACTGTGTGCGCATTTGTGCGCGTGTGTGTGTGGTGAGAAAGTATGCACAAAGCCCAAGCAGGAGTCGAAGCTCTGCAGCGGGGGTGTCCCCCGAGCAGGGGTGTCTGCCCTGCAGCTGGTGAGCACCAGCTTGAACCAGCTTGACGCTCGCTCTCCAATCCAACTCATCGGAAGAGATAGCAGGAGGCTAAATGCTAATTACATCTGCACTCCAGCCATCCCTTTAGTCTCACTGGCCAAGAAGGCATGTGTGCTTGCACGGGCGCGCACACACCCACCCACCCACAAATGTGTCACATGCACACACATGCATGCAAAGCCTCAGGCATGTTGGCCGGACCTATTGTAGTCTGCCTGTAATGCGGTGAGTGTATTCATAGACACAGCCTATATTTTGCATGTAAGTGCGTTGATTGGGAACGATGGGTAATCTCTTAACCAAATGGGAATGGATTTGACTCTTTGAATACACCCTGTCAGGATCTATGCCTGTTGCCATGGATACAGCAGGCAGCGGAGTAAATGAATAATAGAAATGAATGGGGCAATCAGTAATAATGGGGCAGGATTCTAAGACCCAGGGCCGACGGAGGTGCCGTCTTCTTTCAGACACAAGCTGCCAGGCCATGTCAATCTGAGCACAACAAAAAAAAAAAGGAATCCCGAATTCATAAGACAAGGCAGGGCTTGGTGGACAACAGCCTGCAACCTGACAAATTATTTGGATCATCATACACACAATAGCGGCTTCTCCTTAAAGCTCCCAGTACATATGGGGAGGGCCCTGTATTCCCAGGAAAGGAGAAAGGTGTGCTGTCATAACAAAAATACAATAAAGACCACGACTGCATGGTCAAAGAACATACACAAACACATCCAAACACTTAAATATGTTTCCAGTGATAATTTTGGTTTGATTCATGATGTTGTTCAAACTGAATCAGTCAGTTCACCCCCCGCCCCCCCCAAAAAAGCCCAAACAAACAAAAGGTCCCCTAGTATTTATGGAACAGAGACATTCTCTCTCTCTCTCTCTCTCTCTCTCTCTCTCTCTCTCTCTCTCTCTCTCTCTCTCTCTCTCACACACACACACACACACACACACACACACACACACACACACACACACACACACACACACACACACACACACATTGAGGTGTCAGGAAGAAGTCCTTGTTAAGTGCAGGAGCAGAGAAACTCTGGTCTCTCTAACAGTCCTCCATAAACACAAAGTGCCCAGCCTACGACCTGAAAGCAAAGCTGTAATGCACCAAATCCAGTGTATAGCCAGCGCCACATAGCCCCTCCACACAGCGCCACCTAGCCCTTACCACACAGGAGAGAAGTTATTTTATTTTTCTATCCTATACATTAAAAGTACAATAAATCAATTATTTTTTTAAGAATATAATGATCTCACAGGCCCTGTTCACACATCAGTTTAATAATAGCAATATGGAAATTATTATTAAAAGCTATCTCAAAACCTAGAGACCCTTGACATTTCACAAATTCCAATTAAAATCGTTGACAAGATGCAATTAAAAGTACTCAGGCAGTGCGACATGTCAATTAACCCTGGAAAATGTTCATATGTTGTAAGTCAAGCCCTTCCAAGACCACGACAAGAGGTGAGTAAGCATGTTTCTGACGTCCGATACCACTTCTGGCCTCGTGTGTACCCTAAAAGGGAAAGGCATCTTGGTCTGTGCACCTAACAATACAATTAGTGCACTGTCCAGAGGTTTTGGATCCATTTTGCTTCCAGGAACTTCAGTAGCTTGTATACAAAGAGTAACTATAATTCATTGGCTTTAACGGGAAAATGAAATCCTATTAAAGGACATCAGAAAGCAAAAGGAAAATGAGTGACGTCACACAGCTAAATGATTTGTTCCAATTTACACTTGCTTGCTTTACACTTGCGGAAGCATGTACAGGTTAATTCAGCTCTGATCGTCAGGGACGCAAGCTGCAGCTTCAGCCAGGGGGGCCCTGGAGCCACCAGACAGGGTGTTATTATGGGGTCATCCGAGCCCTTCAGCAGCACGCTACACATGCGTGGAAAGAACAGGTGTGACGAACACGCTGATGCCTTCATGAAACACCCGCCGTGAGAAGGAGCGGCTTAGACAGAGAGAGAACTGGGGTTGGGGGTGGGGGTGGCAGGTGAAGGGTGTTGAGGAAAGAGAGAAGAAAAGGATGATCTACCCTCATCTGAAATGCCAGATGTCCCCCTGCCATTATCTAGCTCCTGCATACAAGCGCACAGACCACCATGGAACAGCCATCTCCCGAGACTCAGACACTGTCATTTGCACTGAAAGCAAAGAGCTTTTTTTTGTAAACATTATTCCAGACATGCAAAAATAAATAAATAAATAAATAAATTATCCTGATTACCCATGAGCATGATTATAGGAAGACAAGCTATAAGGGTATGTTACATTACCCAAGACAAGCAGGAATAGTGGCATAGTATGACAACTATGTCAACAAATAGTGTAGAGGCATGGCACTGAATAAATACAGATGTTTACAAGCTTCAAAAACTGGCTGGTTTCTAAGAGCCCCTTTTAACTAAACTCAGAACGTCTAGTCAACGTTAACATAGCACTCTCACCACACACACACACAAACCATACGAAGTGGACAACCTACAGATAAGTGTTAACATCAGTCGATATAATAGTGCACTATGAACAAAGGCAAATAAACCCTGACAGAGAAGCTGCATCCTTCTTGTATCCTTGTTCGCGCTCTGATGAAATGAACACCATTCTCTGCATCCATTTGGCATAACAAACAGAATCTAATAAGACAAAGCCCCTTCCCCGTGCCCTGCGGGCTGCATAAAGGGGTGCCAAAAGCCAAGAGAATAGCCTGGGCATAATAGCACTCATGCTGCCAGATAGTCGGAGACGCATAATTAGTCACAACAAGGCTCTGACACATTAGCACTGGCTGAGCTGTGTGTTTTCGACTGTTTGAACTGTGTGCTAGATGAGACCTACCTCACCCACTCCTTCTCTCTCTCCCTCCCTGCACTGCTTCCTCTTGTTCTGTCTGTCCGTCTCCTCGCTCTCTGTTATGCTGGGCCTGTGTTATAAATCATGACTCTGCCTCTATTTACAGGCCAGAAAATGACTCATTTTAAACTAGCCTGTGACTGAAACCCACCCCCCACACACAGGCCACTGTAAGAAAAACAACTCATGGTGTGACTGCAATCCTCTAAGCACCCTAACACACACACACACACACACACACAGAGATTAGCATTCTGCCATGGGCAACCAGGTGGGACCTGACACTGTTAATCACCAAGATCATTATATCACATTGACAATGGCAGATACAGACCACGCAAGAGACATGGCGCGTCAAGGGACCTGCAAACACACCAGCTACTTGTTTCTTGCAGCTCGCCCCCCAAGACCGCCCTCCCCCAAGGCCTCCACCTGCCCACACCCTTCCTCTCCCAGAAGTGAGACTGCAGCGCACGGATCACCTCAAAGTTCAGCTTGCACCAGAACCACGACGCCAGTCCGCAATACCCACTCTGATCCCACACGGAGCCCTGGCGTGGGCTACATCCATGCCGCACGCAGCTCTAAGTGTTATGCAAACTGGCCCTCGCTGTGGGGGCTGTGAGCGTCTCACACTGCCGCCTTGCCGCAAGGAGGTGGTTTAAACACGGCTCTACTGTTAAGCCCGTGAGTGTAATTCCTCCTTGGCGCTGCTCGGAGACTCAGCCTGCGGCGGTCTAGCCCTGGCCCCACCCTGCGCAGCCTTTCCGGAGCTGTCGGGCAGAGATCCCTCTGGGTTGATATCAGTGCTATATCTTCCCCCTTTATTAGCACACCTGAAAAGCAGACTTTATAATTACAGGCAGAGCACAGAGCTGCTGAGACTGTTTACAGAACAAAGAGACCACTGCTCCTCGAGGAGGAGGTAAACATAATCAGGAGCGCTGTGCGGGACACTGTCGGCCCCGCCCGCTGCAGGGAGAGACGGAGGAGAGAGAGAGAGACACACAGAAACCAAGCCAAGTGTTGCTAAGATGAGACAGACTGATGGAAAAGGGGAGAGAGAGAGAGAGAGAGAGAGAGAGAGAGAGAGAAACAGAGTCACATCAGTGCACCATGATGAACAGTCTCCCAAAGGCTGACAGACAGGCAGGGCAGGGAACAGGATTCGAAGGCCGATCGGGGAAGTGAGGGACGAGAAGAGAGAGAGGGCGTCGCCGCTCCCGCACACAGGCACAGGTGCGAGGTGGGCAGACATAAAGACGCGTGCGGCAGGCTGGCAGGCGGAGTGACAGGGGAAGGGAGAGGATAAAAATATAAAGCGATGGAGAGCTAGACTGACTGGTGCTGAACGGGCAACGGTGGTGCAATAACTCCAGTGTAAGGAAGAGACCCATGGGACCAATTCAGCTGTTGTTGACAGTGGTTATAATCACTATTGCTACCCATCCAGTAATCAGGTTTGGGGGGGGGGGGGTATTTGATTCCAGAAAAGTATAACTGCATTTAAATCTTCCTAAGGTCTGAAAGTTGGTCTGAAAGGAAGCAGCTGTGTTTGTTGTTAAAACTACATTTGTATCCAAGACCATCGTGCAATCGAACGGCGTTTCCTCAGCAACTGTGCTCCTTCAGGCCTTCTAGACACATTCAGCTGTGACTTTGTTCTGCTCCATGTGCTGGGATGTGTGGAGTCCCACCCGTCCCCCTATGCCTCTCTAAGCAGTACTGCTCACTCTTCCATAGGTGCTCCCCGAATCTCCCCCCACTGCTGCAGTTCAATACTTCAATCCAGTGTGACAGCACACGTCCTCTGTGCCTCCCTCTCCGTCCTCCGTCCACGCCTCGGAATCACTGGGCCGGGCCCGAGCCAATCCGGCATCGGCACGGAAAACGCTCCGAGAGCTTCTCGGCTAACCGACGCATACATTAGTTCCGCATCATAAGCATTTCAGAAGCCGCGCGGGGTGTCTGGCATGCCGCAGCTGGCTTTAACGCCTCTGCGTTACTCCGCCATGCGCTGGTTTGATGTTTGATGCGGAGAACAAGGAGCTGAATAAGGCTCATTAACACCGGGGCCCAAACCAGGCCCTGACGTCCTACAGCAGGATGGAAACGAGAGCCAAAGTAAGAGTGAAAACAACACTTTTCCTCTAACGGGCTTGACTCTGTGAGCTACAGGTCTGAGAGCAGGGCCCAGGACACGGCAATCGGGCCAACAACCTCCCCAAAGCAGAGCTCATCAGCGCCAACATGGACGGCCGGAGGCAAGGACAGGTCGTGCACAGGAAGCTTGAGTGCTGCAGTCCAAAGGCAAAAAGCAGGCCTTATAGATGATGGCTCCATTAATTGGTCAATCATTTGTCAGAAGCACCGCTGTTTCATCAAGGCAGGGCTGGACCTTGAGAAATGGCTAATCTGTGAAAACACATCCCTGAGCAGTGAAAGAGAGCCTGCACAGACACAAACAGAGTCTAATCTAAAATGATTAGGGTTGTAATAAGCACTGAAGCACTTGAATGGTTCTATTTCACCAGGGAGAGTGAGAATTTAGATTAATGTCCCGTCTTAGACTTGCCTGCTTTTTGCAGTCTGTACAGTGTGTGTGTGTGTGTGTGTGTGTGTGTGTGTGTGTGTGTGTGTGTGTGTGTTTGAGATTATACCTATGACCATCACGCTGTAGTGTCAGCACTCATACTCCTCATTTTCTCTTTCTAGTCATCTCTTCTTGCACATTAAGTCTACCTGTTGACCTGCGTGTACACTATTCACCTGTGAACTTTGCCTTCTAGGAACAGCACTCAAACACACACACACACACACACACACACACACGTGACTAACCCAATTATCACATGAGCTGAAGTGGACAGTTGGTGGAGCCACACACTCTCTACGCTCATCATGCTACATTTGCCTCATCAATTATGGCGATTTCACGACAGCTTGTAGCTTCCCAGCTCTCCCCCATCACACAACCTCCCCATCCCCCACCACACAACCTCTCCCACCACACAACCTCCCCATCCTCCAACCTCCCCATCCTCCAACCTCCCCCATCCCCCACCACACAACCTCTCCCACCACACAACCTCCCCATCCTCCAACCTCCCCATCCTCCAACCTCCCCATCCTCCAACCTCCCCCATCCCCCACCACACAACCTCTCCCACCACACAACCTCCCCATCCTCCAACCTCCCCCACCACACAACCTCCCCATCCCCCACCACACAACCTCCCCCATCCCCCACCACACAACCTCCCCATCCTCCAACCTCCCCATCCTCCAACCTCCCCCATCCCCCACCACACAACCTCTCCCACCACACAACCTCCCCATCCTCCAACCTCCCCCACCACACAACCTCCCCATCCCCCACCACACAACCTCCCCATCCTCCAACCTCCCCCACCACACAACCTCCCCATCCCCCACCACACAACCTCCCCCATCCCCCACCACACAACCTCTCCCACCACACAACCTCCCCATCCTCCAACCTCCCCATCCTCCAACCTCCCCTATCCCCCACCACACAACCTCTCCCACCACACAACCTCCCCATCCTCCAACCTCCCCCACCACACAACCTCCCCATCCCCCACCACACAACCTCCCCATCCTCCAACCTCCCCCACCACACAACCTCCCCATCCTCCAACTTCCCCCATCACACAACCTCCCCATCCTCCAACCTCCCCCATCATACAACCTCCCCCATCCCCCACCACACAACCTCCCCATCCTCCAACCTCCCCTATCCCCCACCACACAACCTCTCCCACCACACAACCTCCCCATCCTCCAACCTCCCCCACCACACAACCTCCCCATCCCCCACCACACAACCTCCCCATCCTCCAACCTCCCCCATCATACAACCTCCCCCATCCCCCACCACACAACCTCCCCATCCTCCAACCTCCCCCATCCCCCATCCCAGACCCTAACTCCATCCCTCCCCACAGACCCTCCCCCATTCAACACCCCCGACCCCTTCCCCTATACACGAGAGGTTAGGCCTCTTACCTGTGACGCCATCCCTCCACCCCATTTGTTCTCCTTAGCCTCAACCTTCCCTTGACCCAACTTTATTCCCTGGCCGCATCTGCAGTGTTGCCCATAGAGAGGTGCTCTCACCCCCAGCCTGGGACCCAGGAAGAGCCGCGAGCGGAACACGCAGCACTGGGTGGAAACGGTGACGCGATTGGCACCAGAAAGAAAAACACCAGAGTAACTTAACAGAGCAGTGATCCGTGTGGACCTGGAAGCCCGAAGCCTCCTGCCCTCGGCAGAAAGCCTCCTCCTGTGCCATGTTCCCTGGGATGAGCTGAGTGCTGGGGGCACCAGGGGGTGTCTGCATCATGTCTCTGTGTGAGCCCGGTGACTCAGAGCTTCGGTGGGATTGATTGGAGGCTGTGGGATATGCAGGAAGCAAAGCGCATTACCGCTAAAACTTTTGTAGGTCTGCACACGCCAACACAGCGCGGGAAAGTCAGGAAAGGTGGCACTCTTGCGGACTGTGACAAAACGCGCGCAGCAAAACACACACGGACACGCACGCGCGCACAGACAGGCAGACATGTGCGCACACACAGTGTAAACAAAAGAAGTGCATGCCACACACATTCTCCTTCACCTGTGATAAAGCGATCCTGAATCAAAGCCCGTTTAAAACCATCCAGGGTTCAGCTGCACTTCACAGCTTATCAGGCCAGCTCTCTGCCTAATCGCCACTTCACTAACCCTCACTAAACCCTCACACGCGCACTATGGCACGTTCCCAGGCAATGTCATAGAGTTTTCCTGTCATTGCTTCTCCATCCAGTTGAACTGAAAAAATAATGAGGCTCCGTCTGAATCATTTAATGACTCTCACTGCTCGGCCATTTTGGTTCAATTTTGTGACGATGAAGGTCTCAAATTAGCAGCTATTGTTCAGTGTGGTCTATGTTTAGAGCTAGTGAAACTGGCCCATATATCTGAGCTTAAGTAATACCACAGTTAACATAAAGAAAGCACATAAAACGCACACAGCAAAAAATATGCACGTTAAGCATACAAAAGGGGCAGAAAACACTGAACTGTCTGGGCAGAAATCTAGAACCCTTTTACAGGCTTAATAATGTCCTAGGAACAAAGAAAACAGCCATGAGCCAGCGAGTTATTTCTGTAAAGCAGCCCTTCAACCCTTCAGCCCTGCCACCACAAAGCAATAGCGAAGGTCACCATGGAGAGGCAGAGCGGGCTGTGATAATGGCAGCCTGCCTGTAATGGCTGAGGGACAAACTCACGCTTGAGCCCGTTTTACTCCAGAGTGACTCATCAATTCCCAAAGCCAGCAGAACTGTAGCTCTTCGCTCCAGTGGCTAAGCTGCAACAGGGGGGCTTTGGCGTGAGCATGCTAACAGCATTGGAAACGGCCATCGGTCAGGAACAGAAAGCCAGAGCCCGGCGAGGGCCACCCAATTAACCGAGACGGTTGGTCAACAGAACATTTGTCAATTTCACATTCACTCTAAAATATGCATGAGGATTGCAGAGAACAAAGGATGTGAGAGGTGTTAGTGGCTGTGAACAAGCTCATTTTTCTTGTGCTAAAGACCTTCCCTGAAGCACTTGACTGTGCGACATTAGCACGCACAACACTGATGAATGGACTGCAGCTTTATTTATCCAAGTTACTACCACAATCTGGGTAACCCGATTTTCTGTTTTTCACTTGTTCCGAAAAAACAACAAAACAAAAAACGCAGCAGAACTTGTCTTGGAATGTGTGTTATTCAACTAGTAACTGAAAACACTGAATATTTCATCAGAACAAGAGGTAACCTCAGGTCATCTGACTGCTGAATTGTGTCTGCATTGCAGGAATCAACAACATGAGGTCACATTGTACTGAGCAGAGATCAGTTTTGTAGGTTATTTCAGGAGTCCTACAGCAGAGAAAAAAAAAGAAGACAGACACATTTACCCAGACCATTAGCAGCAGAACAAACCCACAGGTCCCTCTGTTTCGACAGGCTGCATCACATATGGAGAAACGGCCACAGTTGTCCTTTACCAAACATCTATGCTGCAATTCTATGCATGCGATTACCATGTTTTGATGTCTTAGTCTGGGAGGCTCGTGTGTGGACTAAGAAGAGACAGACGCAGTCAGTATAGCTGAGACGCATGCATCTGAATTCACCTAGAAGCATAGCTAATAATTACAGATTCCTTTGACAGAGTCATTCAGAGATAAGGGAGACAGTGAGTTGATGGCGTGGCCTCCTCGGCGGTAGTGGAGCTCTCCCAGGACTGAACACGGAGAAGGAGAGGAGGGGCAGAGGAAAGGGAGTCTGTGCCTGGGAGTCCCACACAACAACCGGGAACGGGAAAGGAGGAAGCAAAGGAGAGGTTTTCTGGAGCAGTAGCCAACAGGGACCTGAAAAGAGTTTTAGCGAAAGCACTTACACTTTTAATTGGCCCCTGAAATACTAAGGCACACTAGCTCAGACTGCATAAGGGTATACATTAAGTGTATATGCATGTGCGTGTGCGCGCGTGTGTGTGTGTGTGTGTGTGTGTGTGTGTGTGTGTGTTGGCTACTCCCACAGGCAACGCTTAGGATTCCATGGCAAATTAGTGAACAGGAAGGTCAAGTAGAGTCAGCTACATCCACAGGCACACCATTCAGGACCTCTGCAAGGCCCAATCAGATCGCAGCATTTACCCACCAGACGTCTGAGCACAACAGCCTTAACATGCTACAAGCCCAGCCAGTCACTGTAGTAGCACTGCCGGATGAGCCGGATGCTCCAGAGTACTCTGGCCTGCTGGTTTCCTGCTGTACTCCTTCACATCACTCTCTTCTGAGCAGCACATCAGGACTGCTGAGCTTAAATTAGAGCAAAATATTTGCTGATCTATATCCTAGGGGACTCCTTTATACAGCAGTCCTCCTTTAAAGATGATATGTTAATTAGAGGGGCTTGATTAAACTGTCAGAGTGCTGAATATTTCTGAGTAACTGGGATCCTTCTGTGGGGGTAATAATGGTTAATGGTTACTGGTTACTGCAGATGGACTTTTTTCAGCATCAGTGGCTATGCTGCTCAGGCATAAACTACACAGACTATTTAATGAATAACTGAAGTAACCGATCAAGTAAACTGTATAAGGTAAAAGGTAAAAGTGAGGTGTCTAAGCTTGTACCATCATTTTTATTTCACAGACGTTTAAAAAACAAACAAACACATCTTATGCAACAATGTTTTTCCCATAGGTGCTTGCTAAATGTTAATAGAATAAGCAATCACTCCACAGGTCTATGCAAATGTAATGCAATACGTTAACTACGCTGCTCTTTGATCTCACATCTTCAGTGCAATTACATCCCTGCCGGAGCGGTACCTCCGGGGACCAGTTCTGAGTCAAAGGCTAAAGAGGAAGCCCAGCATCTGGGAAAGTCTTGGAACGCTGTTCCTTCCCTCTGACAGGCAGCAGGGATGTGCAAGACGTACGGGGGTTCATTAAGACGGAGGAAAATGCAATCTTCTGTGCCGTCGAGTAAACAGAAGGGAAAGCTAAAGAGGGAAGACTGCGTCACTGTGAGAACAGCCCAGTGCCTGGCCTGAAGCCTGACACAGTGCTACGTGGACGGACCCGAGTCCTTCCCACACTGCTCTTTGGGGTCTTTCAAGTGCAAGTGACATGCTTGAGGGGAGCCAGGTCTGAATCCGGAGGGAAAACCTGCAGTGTAAACCCACGCTTGTCTTTCAGCGGGGGGTGGTGGAGAGGAGGTGGTACTCTCAGCACAGTGCAGGCAGGCGTATGGACTTGTATAGTGCAGGGAGCTGAATATACAGAGTGCACGATTAGCGTAAACGCGAAAGAGTTGTCCTTCGCTCAGACGAAGCTCGGTGCAAACGACCAGGCATTACACAACACGATGAGTGTTTGGCCATAGGAAATCAATGGACAGAAAGCGCTAAACATGAGTGCTGTGAAAAACAGAGAGAAGGTGCTGGGCAGAACCCCGCTGCTCCAAGCACATTGCAGGGCTCTTCGCTTTTCTTCTCTGCCTTCGTCTCCCCTCTCAGCTGGACGGGCTTTCTGGTTCATCTTTGGTCAGCAGGAAAACATCCTCCGACATAGCTAACCATAATTAACGGGCTGCTTTAATGGGAATCCAGCCTGCTTCGGGTAATTAGTTTTGGTATGGAGATGAACAATTAGCCTCCTGCTTCTCGTCTACGCTCTTCTTACCTACAGAGATGTTCAAGCTCAGTGCCGAACCTGCTATTCTCATCCCCTCAAAACCTCTGGGAAAAAACGCTTTGATATGGGATGGTCTGACCAGATGACACACTGATTTTTTTTTCCCTCTTGCCTCCAATGTTGCTCATTCCTCAAACCCACTAAGCTCTGAAGCCCCGGGCTCAATAAATCGGTATTGGCTTTTGCAATACTAATATTGTACAAGGCTGCACAACGCAAACCGGCCAACTAGTAAATTTTATTTTATTTTTTTTATCTTGTGCAGGGAATAGTCTGGCCAGTCTCCCACTTTCCAGATGAGAGCTCTGGAGGTGTTTCTGTGACTTATGATGCAAGTATACATAACTGCTCAAAGTGATGCAGGCCAGTCTTTAACGAGGTCACACTGAGGGTACATTAATATATTTCTAATCGCAATTACGATAAACAGTGATATAATCCTGCTAGAGTAGGTCATTGTCATGTAATCTATATTTCTGCAGGTATACCCACTGCCATTCCAAACAATACTTAAAAAGTCTCTCCAAGGCAATGCAGCATTTGTTTACAAAACAGAGCATTCAATTGCCTTTATTGTGAAGGTCCACAGCACAGCCCAATTTAATGTTTCCCAAATGATCCACCTCAACTGGTACAGCCCATCCAGATCATGGTATTTAGCCGATAGACTGAAGAACAGGAACGGTGTGGTGGCCAGGGGAGGAGACGCCGCAGGGTAAGCGGGAAGCAGCACGCGGGGGCAGCACCTCCATCCAGTCAGAGAACGAGCGAGCCCGTCGCTCCATGCGGCGGGAAAGACCGCAGGCGTGCCAGCCAGTGCCAGCTGCCTCTCGAGAGGAGCCACTCCGTGACTCCCCATCGCCGCAATGCACCTCCTGCTGCTCAGCCAGAGGCTGATTGATTTAGCTCAATAAATAAGAGGCAATTCATCTTTCCCAGCTGCCCTTAACCTTCTCTCAGCTGCCACCAGCTCCTCCTTGCATGTATGGCATAGCGATGGGAGTTGGGCTTCACAGCAGGGGAGGGGTGCTGGTGTGCACCAGAGCCGCGGTGTCACAGACGTGCGCGTCCACACACGTTAACGCGCACGGTACGGCTAGCGCTCGTAGTTTCGCTTCAGACGAATCTCATTGTGCGTCCACTTACAGGCCTGACTCCAGTCGCCTGATTTCTGCGCGGGTGGGAAAGAACCACAGACCTAACGGCACTGAGAAAGTGGCGAGGGTGAAAGCAGCAGGAGGAGCAGGGAGGCCGCAGGAGGAGGAGGAGCAGGAAGACTCCCAGCTCCCACCTGCCATTCGCCAGCAGTGCCGTAGGAAGCCGTCCAAAGAGCTGCATTCCCACACTTCTCTCTTATGCACTCCGTACCACAGTGTGTTCAAAGCACGGCACAGAGGCAAAAAATTTTCAGATGGATTATCGGACCTGTCGAGGAGTCAGGCCGAGGCAGGAAGCAGGCTGGTGAAATAGACATCGCTCGCGACGCGTTTGTTTAACACAGCCCATTCGTCGCATTAAATTAAGAAAACCTAAAATTAAAAGGCACGCAGGCGGGGAATCAATCATCGAGCCATGTCCGAATTTTATGGCACAATAAAGCTCTTTATTTCTATAACAGGAGCCTGCAGAGCACTGCGTCTCGCCTGTGTGGAGCCGATGGAGACACCGCTCACACTTTCAATCAACGGAGAAGCACAGTTTCAGGCTGAGAAGCCACTCAATAGCACATGTTTAGAGAGGAACCCGAAACTGGTTTATTAACATAAGCATCTGCATGTTCCACTGCGGGGCGTAATTACTCCAAGCCTAGCGAGCGCCTCGTGCCCATCACTGCTGACAGCCTGGCTGAGGCGGCAGGCAGACGTGGATGCCCCTTCATTAAGGTGCTCCATCCTTGGAGGTTAAGGCTGGATCACTGCCGCTATGTTTTTTCTGGCGAGGAAGCGGGAGAAAAGTGGGGGACAGCGCTCACCTGCCAGCTCGTGCACTCCGCGTTGCCTCCAGGAGAAACCAGAGGTGTGGTTTAGAATCAGCCACCCTGAGGCAGCCTCAGGGCATCAAGCAAACACCAAATAATGTGTGGGGCACACAGTTCAATTAAAGCCCCCACCCACACCCCATCCCCGCAACCCTGCAGCAGACTGTGCAAAAGTGACCAGGCCTCAACAGTAGAGAAATAAGACAACATTTATTGTTCAGAATAGGAGTAGACTAAAGTAGACTGGATCAGAACTGGATTCTACACCAATCCATACTCTGGTGGCTAAGTACAGTAAGTTCTATTCAGGTGCAGAAAGACAGTATTAGACCTCCCGGGACCTCAGTGTATCAGACAACAGAGCAGACAACATATGGTTCAAAAGTGGTTTCAGTGCAATCAGTGCATCCCAAATGCATTGTGGGCGTTATAATCTTGCCAGGAGAAAGAAATAAGGCCAGAAAAGAATCCCATTAAATTGCATCATGATTCATCCACACAAGCCCTGTACTTTCACCTCATGGCCATAATTAGTCCGTAAACCTGCCCCTTTTTTAGGACTCACAGTCAGTCGAATACAGCCGATGTACAGGCTCCAGTGAGAGCATGCAGGGGCGTGGCCAGCGTCATTCCTCCAGCTCCCGGCCTGCCTCTTTCCTGCAGGGTCAAATATCCACTCACTGGAAAGCCCCTCAGGCTACATGAGAGTTGGAACATAAAGCATCGAACGACCCCCAACACACACACACACACACACACACACACACACACACAGCTCAAACTGAGACATCTATGACACCATAAAGCAGTGAAGCTTCATCATATCCCGCTGGGCTAGGGCATCCCATAACCCTGTGCTGTCTAATAATACAGGACCACTACGTTTCACTCTGCTCCTCACACAGATGACGCACGGGGCAGGAAAGCTAGCTTAATGATGCAATGCTTCGCCCCAGAGACACTGTAACGGTGATCGGTCAGCATGCAGCATGTTTTCCCAGCCAATGCTAAAAGAGACCTAGGCATGCGTGCACACACACACACACACACACACACACACACACACACACACACACACACTCATATATAAATGATCATATGTAATGAGCAACATGCAATAAGCCAAATAGTTTAGATGACATTATAATGCAGCCTTAGTAAAGATGATTTTAAACTGGTCTTCAGTCTTGCTTTTCATGGAAGGGCTGTTCAAGAGGCAGGCAACTCAAGGGTGGAATGCTGCTACACACCTGCACCTGTAGGTGGCCTGTGCCAGAACCCATCAGCAAATTACAGAGAAAAACAACAAAGTCTTGACTGCACTCCAGTGGCGAGGCCCCTAGTGGTAATGAATAACTCCAGCATGTTAAAATTAGCCCCTAAAATGTGACACTGAGCTTAGAGTTAATTCAACCCCAGAGTGCAATACTAAACATAAAGGAGGACTGAAACTGCACACATTAGGACATAGCAGGTGGAAACGACACTAGATACTACGATACTACTAGATAACTGCCAGCCTTCAGGTCCTGTCTCACTGTGGTTCACTCGGTAGAAAGGCTTCTTTGGGGTCACTTTAGAGCACAGATGTAGATCCTCCCAACCCAACATCCAGCTGAGTGTGATGGAAGAAAAAAAAAAGCTTGCTCAGCAAATGACACAAGCATGGTACTAAACACAGTCAAATTAATCACAACCTCTATGCCCAGGATAGCAACAGCAATCCTGTCTACCATGTTTCAAACCTAAATTTCACTCCAAATCAACTCTGGAGTTGAAAAGGAAGATGGAGACACAAAAGAAGTTAAAAAGAAGGAGGGAATTAGAAATTGTAATGGTTTGCAACTGTAACTAATGGAGGCCCCACCTTTCTCTCTCTCTGTCTCTCTTCCCCTGGAATGCAGAGACCACACATAAAAGCCATTACCTGTGCAGAGGAGGGCTAATTAGAAGCAAACCTACAGATTAAAACACTTCATTCACACTTAGAAAATCCATTTTCTTCATTTTACTCAGGCACAGTAAAGTGCTGATGCACTGACACAGGGAATCATACCTGGGAAATATATGTAAATAATACACATAAATAACAGCCCATGCAACAGATATTAGCATAATGTAACCCAACAGTACCTCACCAGGGTCTGCTATGGTGTCAGTTTAAAAGCAGTGAATTCCCAGTTGGCTCTGTCTTTTTATGCAAATATTAGAGTCAGAAAAAGACCCGTTCATTTAGTCCTTCAGTTCCATCCTGCCTCAGCAGGGAAAGCCCACATAATGGGGGCCAAATGGCAACTGGTATTTTTCAGAAAGCATTAACAATGCCACAGGGCTCAGAGTTGCTCATTACTCTAAACCCCTACATTGTTCTTATCTTGAATAACCATCACCATAAATCATCTAATGCTCCTTACAGGTCATCAAAAGAAGTTTGACCAGTGATGGCAAAGGGTAAAGGTCGAAGTGAATGGTGCGACCCAGGAGACACTTGGGTCCACGTTACAAGGCTGCAATAGAGAAGACTGTATGTACACACTAAGCCAAAGGCTACAGCACTATCTGAAACATCAGTGCCACAACTAACTGTATGCTGATATTTCATACTCGATGTCAAGTTACATAAAGCCTGCCTCCTCTGCTGAGAGCTGCAGCCTCCAAAATATCAGAGAAAGGAGACGCACACAGAGCAGAGGCTAAGAGGATTATCTAATAAGACTTGGAGCTGAGCGAGAGAGCTGGAGAGAGCGACACATCCCCAGCCAGCGACAGGCAGCTCTGCGGCACGAGCCTACCTGTCGAGAGCCAGGCTGCGGCTGGGAGCTGGGGGAAGCCCTGAGAGGAGCTCCAGACACCAACCCCCCCCCCCCCGCCTCCAGCCGTGTTCAAAACGCCCTCGGGTCAGTCTGCCAAAGGCTCTTTGCCAAGTGCAAGCCTCTTCTTTCTGTGCAAGTCAAATATCAAGCGTGTCCAAACGCAGGTATGAGGCACATGTGTGAATGCGCCAGTGGAGAAGACTTTGTGTTCTCGCTGAGAGTGAGATTCATGTTCATTATTTCACGCTGATGGTTCACCTTACAGAGGAAAAACATAGGAAGATTTGGCAGCTAATGTTTTGACACTAATTCTCAAAGACAAATCAAACAAACAAACAATCAGACTGTGCTCCCAATCGGAATTTAATCCGTTATCAGCACCCACTTGAGCTCCGAGTGCTGCAGTCATGTTTTATTAGCGTTTTGACAGCTTATGAAGCAGCCTGAAATGCCAACTCAAAGGGCAAATCAGAATTCTTCCTTCATACAATAATGTTCCAATCAATTGGACATGTAGTAGGCGAGATATCACTGGATGGCAAAGCTAAAGTTGCTTTACAAATGAATCCATTGCCAGCAAACCCCAGAACCAATCCGCCCCCCCCCCACCAGCACACACCACTGGGACAGAAGTACTGCACACTGTCACTACTGACGATCACTGGCAAGAAATATTTAATACATTCTGTTGAAGTTTCATGGCTGAACTTTTAAACAGTCCATTTCAAAATAAGAACAAGCTTTAGGACAGTGAAGTACGTGCTTGACTGACCCTCAGAAAAGCTCCAGTTTGTCACTCCACAAAGACCCTTTTAAGGATCCATGCAATTTTGCATTTGCGTGTTTGCGTTTGTATTCTCCGAATCTTTTCGCATGTGTAATGATTTAAAGCCATAGTAGAAGAGAGAAAGAGCAGGAGAGAGATATAAAAGCTACAGAAAACGGCAGGGAAGGACAGTTTGAAAAACAGACAGTGGGAGAGAGATGAAGGCAGAGAGAGAAAGAGAGACGAAGAGAGTTGCAGGGACAGAAAATGGCTTACAGTGCTGGGAGTGTATGTGAAGGAGCTGGAACCTCTAATCATATCACTTTTGATGGATTGCGCTGATAGTGAAGTCAGGGCAAAGTGAGTGAGAGGCAGAAGAGGGGAGAGGCTTGAGGGGAAAGCTCGATAAAGGGTGGTCAAGCATGAGGTAGGGCGCTCGAAGCAGGGAGGAGAGAGAGGGCCTTCCGGCCGAGCAGGACGCTGGTGCTTGCTAAGAAACCCACACCTCCTTCTGTGCTAGCGGGGTCGTCGGGTGGAGGTCCAGGCCTCGGTCAAAACCGTGAGGCACCCACAGGGACACCGGGCCATTTCGGACAGAGACCTGTGCTCAACAACTGTGCTAAAAGTAAGAACCGGATGGTTCGGGAGGCACCAGAAGGCACGCTGCTGAAAATGACAGTGATCTGTTTGATCTGGAAGGGCGTGTCAGAAGCCTAACACTGGAAGTCAAGAAGCGCCTCACGAAGGGCGAGATGAATCGTGTCCTTTGGGGCTGACTTGTGCTGCCTCGTATGAACTGAAAAACAATCCTAATTTCAGTGTGCCCTTGACTGCCACATAACACTGGCTAGTAAATGTGCTTGCTGTTACTACTTTTTGGCTTATTTTTTTCTGAATTCTCCAAATCTCTTTTCATGTGATTGTTAATACTTTTTGATTATTATTGTTAGTGACTTAAGGATTCAAAATTCGAAGTCTAACTGTCCTCAATTTCCTGTCTGTTCATTACTGATGAAATTCTCTAGAATCACCTGGAGTGGGTCTGGTAGAGGTAAGGAACAGGAATCTTCTCTGGTTAAATCTGCATAGAATCCTTCATTTCGCGAAAGCTGAGTGCTGCAGAAGCCGCAAGCTGAGCACCAACACCGAATGGCTCATCCAGCACAGAGAAAAGGCCTCCGTCCTCTTTGAGGACGTTAATAAAGGAGGTGTGATGGCGGAGGCTACAAGTTCATAATGCAGCTACGGTGAGGGAGGCTGCCCGCAGCCGCAGGGAAAAAAAAACAAACGAAAAAAACAACACTGCAGTTCTCTGGAGGTGCAGCATATGTCCCGACTCACACAGGACATGCCACTCCAATGTCGTCTGTAATTAAGGCCTGATGTCTTCCTTAATGACACAAACAACGTGATCAAGTTTCATCAAGTCTCTTCAAGGCTGCGGGCTCTACCGCACAGGCCAGGGAGGAGGGGCAGGGGTTCTCACTTTGCCATGGCCTCCACGATGCCCGCAGCGCGGCAAAAATGATCATGGTACAGCACGGCCTGAGGTGATCTGGGACATCAGCTCACAGCGCGCAAGGAAGCTGGGACGGCAGAGACTGGAGAAGATCCAGCAGGATCCCACGAGAGCCTCTGCAGGTCCACAACGTGCCCGTGGCCTTCTGATTCTCCGGCACTCAATAAGCCCGTCTGCGCTAAATATTTGCAAAGCAACAAAAGTTCAACAAAACGTTCATTTTTATCATATTGCACTCGATAGAACGTCGCTTGGGAATAATTCAAATGGTACAAGATGATTTATGTTAACTAATTAGCTTCACTACAGTTTTTTAGGGTGATGGTGACTAATCGCTAGGACCAGCATCCAAACATGGGAACAAATAGGAAAGTCGCAGCACAACAACTCGAATGAAACATTTAAATATTGGTGAGAAGAACCAAGCCAGGCAGTGCATCAAGATGAACTTTACACAAATCCAAAAGAAGCCACCTCTCACCCTAGACCCCCCCCCCCCGGATGAGGTTCCTGCTTAAGGAGGAAGGGTTATGAAGTGAGCACTCTTAGCATCAATTCTAGCGCTGGAAGTCTCTGAGAGAGGCTTTTAGGGGAAGCATGAGGCTTGATTACCTGCTGCAAACTGCAAGCAGCTCATTAAAACCCATCCATTTCAGACATCCTCACAGTCCAAATGGCTGCCAGTGTGCAGCCCAATAAACGTCCAATGAGAGAAGCCCCACCGTAAGGGGGCCGATAGGTTTAGCGTAAATTTCCATGCCATTCATCCAAGCTTACTTACTTTTTGTTAATAACAGAAAGATTTATGCAAATTATTTGCCGTTTACAACAATCACTCCAAATCTCTTACTCTAGAGAAAACAAAACATCTCATCTAAGCAGAAGACAGGTTCTCTTTGGAGTCAAAATCACAATCTGTTTGATATTTATTTAAATTTCCCTGCTGGGCTTTATGTAACGCAATAGGGAAGTTAATACTTTGATATGCCAGGACTTTCGTGTGGCTCTTTGTTTCCCTGCAATGTTTGAGAATATTAACATTACTGCCACATTCTTTTATACAACTCCAACTTTGCAGATAAGCAAAAAGTCCTGGAAGCTCCCTTGATGACACTGTACAGGGTAGAATATGCTATCAGGTTGATCCTCTGTAGTCAAGCCAGTCTTTCCAACTTTAGTCTTTATTCTTTTTTTGGAAGAAAGCTCTAAGTGAAAAGTGGTCCTGTGGGCGTGTGGTGGCCCGAGCTGAAGAGGGGGCTGTCAAGCATTAGACAGACTTGTTTAAACCAGGTGTGTTTATTTACCACTTTAATTTTTTCACACTTGTTGCTCATTTGTAAAAATGATTTTTTTTTAAGTACTCCAAACCACAGGACAATGACATTATCAAAGACAAATACATCAGCGCTGAATGGATTTATTTCAGTATTTATAACAGTATAATCCCCCTGATACTTAAGATAGTACGAAATGAGTATTCTAAATGCTCAATGTCATAGATACAATGAGCCTGAAACAATTCCAACATGCCTAATCTATAGCTGGAACCACTGCAGAGCAGCAGGTCTTTGTCTGACTGTGCTGTGAACTCAGAAACTTTGACTACTGGTAATCTGTCTAGTTCTCTGCAAAAGTTGTGTCATGTTTCCAGTTGCCTCTTTCAAAATGACCCATTTTAAAAGCAGGGCAGGTCTGGAGATTTGGTGTATGTATATGTAAATTCGTATTACCATATCACTTTGTGCTAAGTGTTTGCATAAAGAGAATTTACAAGTGCCTTCATGGTATAGCTGAAGTGTATCATAAAAGCATGCAGCGAACCCTTGCCCTTTGTTTAAAGCCAGGTAAGAAAAGAGACGCAACCAATCACATGACTTCAGACTGCAAGGCTGGTGCCTGCAGTGGCAGATTACAACATACAACTGATTGCAAAATACATGGCAGTCTGTTCTGCACAACTATAGACTAGGTGTACCTAATAAAGTGACGCTTAAATGCCCTTCAGCAATTCAGCAAATATTTTGTAAGTATTTCAGCCATGGGAAAATCAGTTCAGAGACTTATTTTACACTTGAAGACCGACAAAATTAGTAGTACCTCTGTTGTATAAACTAAGTCTAATGCCTTAGAATATCTAGGAATGAAATATTTCTTTAGTCAAATATTCAACATTGAAAAAAGCTCCTCCAACAGTGTCTGGAATCTTATTATTAAGCATTCCAGACATTATTCCACTTCTGTGACTTAAATTAGGAAACAACTACATTACCATCATTTGACAGCAAAAAGCAGCCTTGTAAAAGAGATCATATAAACAAAGAAAACGGCCAGTGTGTCTTGGATTTTTTATGACCCATAGCTACAAATAAACCCTCTCACTAAGCTCAAAGCAGTCGGTGGATGGCTTTTTTAAAGACAATGAATACGGCTATAAGATGGTGGTCCCAAGGTTTTTTGTTTAGGCTTTCAATAATTTTAAAACTTTTATTCCATGTCATTTAAGAAGGAAAAGCGGACCCCTAAGGACAGATCTACTCAACAGAAATGTCGGAATCTAGAAAACTCCAAATGAGAATCACATCTGCTACAGTAAACACATGGCGAGACCATGATGGCTGATCTTTCTGGCTCTGCCTAGCCCCGGGGATGGCCACTGAGCATGCTCTGACTGACTCTCCCCCTCCGTCATGGTGAAATGCATCATTTTCTGAAGTCCTGATGCACGGCCACCTCCCGTGCAAGGAGGGCAGGGCTCCAGCAAGTCCCTGGGTGGACGAATGGGCCCCATTAGAGAGCGAATGGCAGGGTCCCACTCGAGTAAGTGTTTGATAAATGTACAGGATGGGCAGACTACAGCCTCTCCATGAATTATGCATGAAATTGGTATAAAAAATGGGTGGGGGTTTCTAGTGTGACATTTCCAGGAATTTTTTTTTCCCTTTTCTGTTTTTTTTTTTTTGACACAGAAGTTAATTAGCTTCTGGTGCTTACAGACGCGCTGGCTGTACTTAGCTCTAGCTGTATGTGCAGATTTTCAAAGCATCGGGGCCATCTCAGATTGTCATTAAGCCTTAATTGCTCTACATACCAACAGCATTCAGGTAGAGGCAGGAAGTGTGAGTGAAAACACAGCAGCTCTGTACCTGGTGGAGAGCTTAAAACACTCAGAATGCCATTTATTCTCCACACTGCCTGTGTTGGACTCACTCGGACTCCAGCTGGGTTAATTAGGTGGCCAATTTTACACTGAAGTGCGTTGCTTTTGGCAATTGCAAATCAATGGCAATGTCACGCATGCAAAAGTGAGGCTACGAGAGAGCAGGGTACTCTTATGTCCATTTTATTATTATTTCTGTGCAAATGAAACATAAAACATTGTGTGATAGAATAAAACCTAATAGTAGGTGTACGATCAATTAAAGCAGTTAACCTGAATTCAGACAAAGAATGAAAAACGGACACGGCCACTCGGCGGATGGGGGGGTCTGAGCTGTTGTTCGCTCAACATAACATTTTCATCGGAGACACTGACAGCCACATCAATACAGCTTATAGCGATGACTCTATAAATCCTGAGTAATGTGACTGATCTCTGCTTGATTCATTACCCACTCAATGTCATCTCAACGCTCTTAATGTCCCACACACACACACACACACACACACACACACACACACGCGCATCAAAATTAAGGAAGCTGCTTAATCTTGGGGACTATGAAATGACAGCCAACATCCCTAATTGAACTGTGCAGGTTTTCTGAGAGCTCTGCAGTAGAACCTGCCGGAAAGCTCAAAACCCTGGTCAACACACTGCAGAATGTAAAGTGAGGCTGGGGGACCCCGCTAACACCTGCTATAGATAGCACATCCCTCCCCCTCTGCGAGGCAAAGAATGTGGATGATGGGGAAGTTAGGGGAGTCGGACCCTGTCGTTTGCTGCTCGGCCCCCGGGGGTGCTGGGGTAAAGCCTGCTCGCCTCAGCACAGGTCAGAGAGGGTGGAAGGAGGAGCTGCTAATTACTGCAGCGTGGCTGTGGGGGGTTAAGTCCAACGAGCAGAGCAGCACAGGAATGCCAGAGATGAAAGCTTCAGAACAGATGAAAAGGGGACAGGCAGACAGGCGGCTAGCAGGCTTTTACAGCACAGCCACAAGCAGCCAGTCAGCAGAGTAGGGGAGGGATGAAACACCCCTCCACCCACCCCCCACCCGTGTACATGCATGCACATGGTAGCTAAGACAAGAACACTAAGGGAAGACCCCAGTGTGCAGAGGAGTAGGGCAAACAGGAAAACCGGGCAGCTGACCACAGCGTGCTGTTTTACGACCCACACGCCGTTAAACTCACTCCCAATCGATGGAAGTAAACACTAACCGATATGTCCCATTCGTCAGGGTGAGCACTACGGCCAAACACACGCGCGCGCACGCACACGCCTGCACACACAGAAATGTGCCAACTTCTGACCTTAATATACACACACGCACACACCCCCACGGTGACCTGGTCACGCTCCTTTGGGTTTCATGAGCCGTGCATAAGCCTCTTGATTCACAGCCCTTTCTGAGAGCAGAGCAAAGTCTCCTGCTGCGTCGGAGCTAGCTGGAGGGGAACGCTCAACAGAGGCAGCAAAACAATGAGTGGTGCGGTCGCAGGAGCCGCACTCCGTCGCCGGGCAGCCGGGCGGAGCAGGGGGTGGATGCGGGGCACTTACTGTGCAGGTGCTCCGAGGCGTAGTAGTACACATCCTCGTAGCCCTCATGGTAATCCTCCTCTGGCCGGTACTTTTTGCCCTTGCGGCGCCGGGACCGGCGGATCTGCCTGACGAAGCCGAGGAAGCGCTCCATGGCCGGCGGCTGCGGCGCCGCCACCGATCCGGACGCAGGCTGCCGCACTCCGGACACAGTGGAGCCACGGGCGCAGGACCGGGTGCGCGTGGGGGGGGGGGGCGTCCGCGTGTCTGCGCGGCTCTGCTTCACAAAGAGCCAAGGAGCGCTCTCCCAGAGAGAGGGAGCGGGAGAGACAGGCAGGCAGTGGCGGAGGAGAGGAGGGGGGAGGCGAGCACTAGTTCTGTCCGCCGGAGAGGAGAGCACAGGTCATATATCCACGGCACGCTGCGCACACAGGCACTCCCCTGGAGCTGGCTGCCTCCTCCAGGAGAAGAGTGCCAGTGTACAGCTCTCAGCCCAGCCTTGAGCTTCCTCCGCGCTTCCTCCGTGTGCGAGTGCCAGAGAGGGTGTGCGCATTGTGGAGTGTGTAGAGGGAGGGTGGGTGGGTGGGCGGGTGGGGGGGGGGGGGCGCACACTCACACACACGGTCACACACAAGCAGGCTCGCTCCTCACACTTCTTCATCTGAGAAGGGAGAGGAAGTCTGAGAGGCAAAGTTCAAAGGATCTGGCAACCAGGCGAGGAATCCCAGGACTACGAGTTTTCACCGCCCCTCCACTGCTCTTCTGAGCCCCCCACCCCCACCCCCACCAAGTCGAAAGGGGGGAGGTGTAGCGGCTACGTGTGAGGATTTTGCCTGTGTTTACCCGGGTGCGCACAGTACACCACGTGAATACTACCCAAGCAGCGGGGTGGAGGCATTCCAGACACTGCCCTCTAATTTGGCTCGGAGAAGCGCAAAAGGATACACAGAAACATGCTGGGACCGGTGGGTGGTGGAGGAGGGTTTTGTGCTGGCAAGCAAACAAAAGGATTACAGCGCCCTGCAGCAGGAGCAAGCCAGCTCCAGCCCCACGCACCCTGGACACGTGCTCGGGCGCTAACAGCATTAGCGGGCCAGAACAGCGCGTGTTCATTGGCCCGATACCCGTCGGCGGCACCTCGGCTCAAGCCAGCCGGGCAGCGTGCGTTGGCGTCCCCCGCGGCAAACCGGGAGCGTGCCTTGCGTGTCCACGGGTACCGCTGGCCAGAGGGAACATGGAGGCGAGGGCGAGAGACGCGCTGCCAGCCAGACGGCCAGGCTGCTGCTCAGCACTGGAACACAGGCAAAGCTGTCTCAAAGGGCCAAGGAAAAAAACTAAACCTCTGCCTATTTCCAAAAACACAGACACACGAGCGTGGCTGGGGGCTTACCTTGTTATTTCCTGACCCTGGAACTGAAGTATTTCTATCAACAGCTGCACGCTTGCATTACTATACAGGACCCCGGATGTCTGGTGATGGGAGGGAAGTTGGCACATATTCACAGCAGGGACTAAACACACAACCCAGGAGACAATGAACCACTCATCGTAATCACATTTCACATCCACTCAGGCAAGGACACTGCACCAGCATGTTGGAGGGAGCCTGCCTGAGCGCTATCTCTGTTCAGACACACACGTCACGATGGGGGTGCGGGCTGCCTATTTGTAAAAGGTAGTGGGCACTCGGTTAGTGCCCGCTCTGTGTTGCGCACACAAGCACTGAAGATCCAATTTAATCCTCGCTGCATGACTGCATGGCTTAGCATTGCTCAGCTGGCCTCAGAGGTTGGAAGGACACATGGTCAAGAATGCTGGCAAGCGTCACCCTTTGATTCCTCTACATACCGCCTGTAATGCACAGAGACAGGCATGGGCAGCCTTTGATGCAGACAAAGGGAGTGTAAACAACACCAGAAGCGTTTGCAATAATGTGGTGAATCAGGAGTACCCTGTGACAACGCACACTTTGAGAGATTTCTCTCTGATGACTGAAGAAAAAAAAAAACCCCAAAAAACCAGATGAGTGTTTTACTTCTGAAACGTTGCAGGAGACGGCAAATGTGTCGAGGGAAAAGGAATGCAAAGGCTATGGGGGCTGCAACATCTGCTCCTGGGAAAACATATACACCACTGTCAGGAGACGTGGACTTGTTTATCCAATCTGTCTAGCACCTGGAGCAATCAAAACACTTTCAGCAGATCCGCTCTTGGTCTGGGGGAAATGGGAAATCCCAGACACGATCAGGGTAGTGGGAATGTAATTGAATTAGCTGCATGGATCTGCAATTGTGTTACTCCTTTGCGGAGCACCATGGATACATTTGGCATGAAGGTTAATGTGGAAGAGAGAGAGGGGCCTGTTGGGAGCTGCAGCAGCATTTGGCTTGAGAAGCAGAGGCGAACGCACCAACCATCTTATAAGCACTTAAGCGGAAAATCATCCTGATGTGAGGGTGCACCAGGGGTGCGTTCGCGAACACCGAATGCCCAGGAAGTGCAAGAATGAGCACTTCTGGCAGCTGTTTCGGAGAAACCTTGTTTCATAAACCTGGAGCTCCTGCCAAGCCCTTGGTCTCTCTCCCTCCCCCACCTCACCACTCCTGGTCTCTCTTCAGCGTCAACCCCAAAATATCGCCCTCCGTCTCGTGTTCATGCCTTAGCGGAATAACATCTCAGGTTGAGTGCTGAAAGTTGCGGTGAAGTCATGGTGCGAGTCATTTAACACAGAAGCACAAAGACCAGCTTAAATGCGAGTGCGCTGGAAACAGGCGCGAGCAAGGCAGGCAGAAACGCAAAAGCTCTGACACATTATTCACTCTCCACCTAGGCAGAGCAGTCTCAATACCAGCTTGGCTGTTAGAGCTGCTTTGTAACAGTGTGTTAACTCTGCCGATGAATAAATGGCAAACTGTGCTGGGGAATAACAAAGGACCAGAACTGAAAATGAGATCCAGTGTGAATGAAAATGGTATATCGGAACAGAGTAGTGAATTCCCATGGTGGAATAAAGCATTATACCATCAAGCACATATTCAAGCACTGAATATTACCGAAAGTACACAGCATTGCTGAGTCAAGTGCTCTAAGCTTTGCTCAAGCAAACATGCGTGTGCAGACGTTTCAGGGGTGCACTGTTCTTCTGTTGCCCTGAAGAAGTCTGAATGGCTCTGGCTTTACTAATTCATCACGGGCCAGGGCTCAGGCGAGCTCTCTTCTCCGCCCGTGCTTTTAGCAAGCATTACAAAGTGCCCCTGCTTTTATATCCAGCTCATCTCTATTTGACTTTCTCTTTCGGCGCAAACTCTGAACACGGGCTGCTCAGCGTGCATGGGTGGTGGTGTAAGAGTGGAGGGGCTTTTTGTTAGAGATATTTATTTTATTTCTATGACTCAGAGTCTCATCTCTGGGGGCTTTCACGAGTAGGTTCACATTAGATCTCCCGGTGAGTGAGGATGTGCTGTTGGTACTGTACTGTGAATGGTGGCAGTAGCAGCACAGTACCATTATATTACTGATGTAACTTGATTAAAATCAATGCCTATTAAGGCACATCTGAAAGACAAAGCATTCATAATCATCAAAATGTCATCAAATGACAGGGCCCAAAGCGACATGGTACTGCAGCAGGGTGTGCAGGCTTGTAAAATCCAGCCCTAACTTGGTTTTTGTAGCAATAAACAAGCAAAATCTGCATTTCAGACATTTAGGTTGTCTACGGATTCTGCCCACACTGGTTATTAAAGCAAAAAAACCAAAACAAGAGCAGGCATCCTCAGTGGAAGAGCACCTACCTCTCATATCCACAATCAAAGCAACTGCACATTATGAACAAATAACAGAGGATGGGTCACGTGGGAACAGATATGTTCCTCATTGCTAGTTACATATTCAACTGTATTAGATAGGGGTATGCAGTAAGTCATTGCTAATTTCAGCACTGGTAACAAATATTCAAATGAAATTCATAGCTTGGACCACCCCTTCAGTTGTAGTTCTAAACATAGTCTACCGCTGAGTAGCACACACACACACACACACACACACACACACACACGCATAACATCATGGGGAGAAATTTGAGTAAATGACAATTTCAAAAGTGGGAGGCCCTCATATATCACAAAGATGTGCTTTAAGTATCTGCTGGGCAGATTCTCTGGCAAATCAAACTTATCAGGCAAACCTGAGCAATGGATGATGCTCCAAGCAGCTTACACAATAATACAGACAGTTCACTATATTGACTTGTATTGAATTTTCAGGAAGATAAGGCTTGTGGTCACCCTGGTGGTTTCCACACGCTCCTGTTTAGCAGGGAACAGTTTACAGCCTGAGCCGGAGGAGTGGAAAGAGCTGGCGGACGAGGCAGCTGAGGACAGGCCCTGTCTAATAACGTCCATCCACCAGCTTCATGGGCCCCGTGCGGTCAGAGCAGCAGTACAGAAGCACCGTACAGCAGAGATCAGAGCAGCCCTACAGCAGTACAGAGCCCAGGATCCAGGAACAGACCTCACTGGGAGCTTGTCTTAAGTGGAAATGGATCCACATCGAATCTCTATCAACTTTGGTAGTGTAGTTAAGTGTTTGCTGCAGATCAGTTGATAAAACCCAGCAGAAAGTCAGAGCAGAAGCACAGATGGAACTTGAATCAAAGATAAGGGGGGGGGGGGAGGGACAGATTGGTGAAATCACATTCAGATCAGGGTGTGAATGAAGTGCAATTGGAATCAAGCATGCCGTGCTGGGTATGAATTCCCAGCTGCTGTTGGTGCTGTGCTGCGGCAACATGCTTCGCTGCTGCAATGCGCTTAGCGCTTTGTTAAGAGGAACGAAGCCTCCCTGATCTTCTGCACGTTACAATCATTTTTCTTGAAAGATTTTTGGCAGCGCTGAGCTCAGAGTGAATATGCTTATTTGCCAGCGCCGCAGGTGCAGGATATGAACCCAGTTCACAAGGATGACAGAAGGAAAGGCGTGAAAATGTTCAGCAGAAGGTAAGTGATCTGCTGCTCACGGCAGCTCTGACAGGCCAAGCTGACAGGCACAACAAAAACCAGAAACACCTCAGTCAAAACAATACAGCAATACAGCACATATATGCACAATTGCTCAGTAATGCTGGTAGGATTGTAGAAATACAAACTGCCATCAACTATCTGTGAGCGCCATGTGATGAATGGGAGTGAGTAGGTCACAAGACATCCTCAGGGAAACCCCACCCCACCACAGGCTTTATGTGTCATCCCTGATAGAGGGAGAAATCTTGGATGACAGACCTAAATAATACACATACGTGATGTGACTTTGGATTAGTGATGTGCTAACTGTTACCTAACTGACATGTGAAGATGTCTACAGGAAAGCATTAATGGAGGATGACACCATGGGGGAGTGTTAGCGATAGTCTTACAAAAGATATGAAAATTGTTTAGATACTTTTACAATTTTTCAATAACTATTCACTTACTTACATTAATTAATAAATAATTAATTCATTAACAGAGGATTTGCAACAAAAACCATATTCGTGGCATTTTCTTTTTGTAAAAATCACTTATGACTGTCTGGTATGACTATCCTGTATGACTATATGAATTTGTTTTTGGTACTAAAACAATGTTTTTGGCCTATATTTACTACAAAATAAAGACAATAATATAAGTATTATTTTAAAATTCCTACATGAATGACGTATGTCTAAAGATAGCATATTTTAGCATATTAATGTAAAAGGTACAAATCAATATGAAAAATAATTACACATAAAGGGGAAATGGCTGGTGTTTGTTTTTGTTGGCAGGACTCGACAAGCCTTTATATATGTGTTCATCATTTTCAAAGTGATATCTGAGTAATACTCATAATACTTATGAGTGATAAGTAATACATACAGTTTTTGACTTTAAGGCAGATTTGTCCATCAGCCCAACCTTAAGTTGGATCTTTTTATAGTTTTCTACAAAACTGAGAAGTGCAGGAGACAATGCAAGATTTTGTGAAACCGAAAAAAAAATTAAACTACTTATAAGACTGAACACTGCTGAGCTACACTATGTGGACAAAAGTACTGGGACACACCTCTTAATAACTGAATGAATGTTTTTCATTCAGTTCCATTGCTACAAGTGCATAAAATCAAACATCAGGCCATGCATTATTAATAAACATTTGTGGAAGAATGTGTCCTTCTCAATGAATTTGAGTGTGATACTGTAATAGGATGCTGAAAGAGTTGCATCAACTCAGTTTGTGAAATTTATTCTCTCTTAGATATTGGATTTACCGTGATTAATTGTGAGTGGTATTACTGAAAAATGGAAGCGTATAGGAACCACAGCAACTCAGCCACAGTGTCAGATCACGAAGTTACAGCACGAGGTCTGTAAGTCACCTGAGCTTTGTGAGTTCCAAACCTCCTGTGGCATTAACATCAGCACAAATCCTCTGCTCCATGAGCTTCATGGCATGGGTTTCCATGGCTGAGCAGCTGCACGCAACCCTTACATCACCAAGCATAATGCCAAGCATCAGATAGAGTGGTGTAAAGCACGCCACCACTGGACTCTGGAGCAGTGGAATTGTGTTCTGTGGTGTGATGAATTAAGCTTCTCTATCTGCAGTCTTATGGAGAAATCTGGGTTTGGTGAATGCCAGAACCATATTACCTGCCTGACAGCATTGTGCCAACTGTAGAGTTTGGTGGAGGAGGGATAATGCTATGGGGTTGTTTTCAGGGATTGGCCTAGGACAGTTCTTACAGCTTGGAATAGTATGCTTGGGAACAGTTTGGGGAAGGCCCTTTTATTATGTTCCAGCATCACTTTGGCCCAGTGCACATAAAGGAATGGTTGGTTGAGTTTGGTGTGGAAGAACTTGACTGTCCCACACAGAGCCCTGACCTCAGCCTCATCCAACTCCTTTGGGATGAGCTAGAACAGAGAGTGCAGTCCAGGCCCTCTCGACCAACATCTGTGCCTGACTACAAATGCGCTTCTGGATGAATGGGCAAAAATTCCTACACTCCAAAATCTTTCAGAAAGTCTTCTCAGAAGAGTGGAAGCTGTTATAGCTGCAAAGGAGGGAGCAACTCCATATTAATGCCTATAGATTTAGAGTGGGATGTCATAACATTTCTTTTAAGTGTGTAGGTGTACTAATACTTTTGGCCATATCATACATATAAAGTCCATAAATATTTTATTTGCTGTCTACTATCAGATCAGAAATAGCTGGAAACATGACAGCTTGGGAGCTAGCTTGGATCTCATGGCAAAATTGCTGAACTGGTATAACTATGATAAACATGAGATATAGGCAGAGATCATGCAGTCTCAAATATTCACTTTCAGGTTTAGACTGCATTAGGGGAGATGGCAGAATCCCAGTTTTTAAAATTCCATTACTTGCTCAATCCTAATGTATCACTGGTGTATTAGCCCAGTGCCTATCAGCAGCAGGACGGAGGAACACTCTGCTCAAGCCTGGGCTGAGCCTGCACTGTTCATTAGCCATTAAGCTCCTTTCAAGTTCAAGTTCAAGTTCGGTTTATTCGTCACATACATAGTCATACACAGTACAACACGCAGTACAACACGCAGTGAAATGGTGGAATGGTGAAATGGTGAAATTTCTCGCATTCTGCTCCTGGACTGTGATTAGCATAAGCACCATTCTCCTTCTCTGCTCCTGGACTGTGATTAGCGTAAGCACCATTCTCCTTCTCTGCTCCTGGACTGTGATTAGCATAAGCACCATTCTCCTTCTCTGCTCCTGGACTGTGATTAGCATAAGCACCATTCTCCTTCTCTGCTCCTGGACTGTGATTAGCATAAGCACCATTCTCCTTCTCTGCTCCTGGACTGTGATTAGCATAAGCACCATTCTCCTTCTCTGCTCCTGGACTATGATTAGCATAAGCACCATTCTTCTCCACTAGTCTTGGACTGTGATTAGATGAAAACTCCTTTCTCACAGCTTTCAGATGTACCTCAAGCCTTCTCTTGCAAGGGACCGAGAGCAGGGTGACTGACCATACTGGCAGCTAACGTTTCCCTCCAACATTTCCTACATTTCAGGGATCATTCGCACAACCACCAGGTCACCTTACTTGTCCAAAGACGTAAGCATTTCATGGCTATAGCTACAAATGCGGTGCCTAGCCCTATATGGCTCATGGTTCACCTTAACCCTCACAAGTGTGAATAACAAGCTCGAGCACAAGGGAACTGATCACTGAAGCACACAGAACATCAGTGGATTTACAGAATACAAAGATTGTCACGGTATAGAAATATGACTCATGAGGAATTAAGGCACACCGAGGTTCTTATTTTAAATAATCTGTCACTTTTAGGAAGCTACATATAGCAGCAGACAAAGGTGAGGATAAATTAAGCAGGTCAGGCCCAGCACAGCAAAAACACACTCTAGATGTGGGAGCCCAAGGCTGCAGGGGGCTTGAACAATGTAGTGGATCACAGCAAAGGATCACAGCCAGTTATCTTTGGAGGCACAGTGCACAGTTGTCAAGACCACAGATTGCTCAGGGCGCTTCTTCTTCAAATATAAAGCTTTTTACTGCAGGAATCCACTGTTGCAGCAGCTCCCAAGATTAGCTGGAGACAAGATACCCCATAGAATTCCAGATCAGGGGCAAACATTTCTCTCTCAGACAACAGCAATGGCCATATTTCATGGATTAGTGCATCTAATTTGTAACTGTGCTCTTCCAACTGTCACTCAAACCAACCCTACATCTTAAGATAACATCTTGTCACAACTGAGAAGTTTGAGCATTATCTAGTGCACTCTTGAACTTGCAGTATAGTAAAATGTTCAGTACTGTAGTGGACTGAACCGGATGGGCTCAGAGCACATACAAAAGCAAAAAAAGAGAAAGGGTGACTAAGCTGAACTTGCTACAGTAAACACAATCATCTTTCTGTGTAGGGAACTTTCTGTGTGGGTTGCTGTAGTATGGCAGTTATGCTGATATTTCCCTTTGATGTAACTTACCTAATGGGGTGTGATGCACTTCGAGTGATAACAGAAGAGTGAGGAAAAAGTGGAAAAAAAACAACCTCTGCTGATTTCAGTGTGGCAAGTAAAATTAAACCTTCAGCATGACATCTTGCCTTATGTAAAAGATGCACATCTTTAGACTTGAAGATGTAAAGATACTCAGCCTTTTATCAGTTAGCAGTACAGCACTCCACACTCTCTACTGCTTCCATGTAAAACAGATGTGCAGCAAGGCCATGCCTGATGTGCCACCTTTACAGCCGGCAGGTTTCAGACAGCGAGGAGCCTCCTCTCGTCACGCAAGAGTCAATATGTTGGGCAAGATTACTTGAGCAACATTTCTGACTCACTGAGAGATTTCAGAGCTCAAGGAGCCTTCCGAATAGCGAGCGCAATACTCGACTAGCTCCAATCTACTGACACATCTGTATGAGTGTGGTTAAAGAAGTGCAGTGGTGATAGAAAATCCTGAATAAGGAGACATCGTCTCTCCACACTGACAGTCTTTCACATCTCAGAACAGTAGTTGCCCCAACATAGGCTCTTCACTTGGACAAGGTGGAAGGCATCATCTTCTTATAACGAGCACATCTGCTGTTTGGCAGGGGTGTGGTGGCTATGTCTGACGGCCTGAAGGCTGCGTCGTCATTGTTTTGGGGCCATTTTACATTCATCTGAGAAGGCAGTGACTCGTCCTCCTGATTCACCAATCCACACCAACCTACAGGGATTACTGGATCTTGAGATCCAGGTCAATACTAAGAGCAAGTATGCTGAAAAGCAACACAGCACACTTGAATTTACTGCGATTTCTCATTACTTTTTCCTAAATCCTGTGTACAGATAATTTTAATCATCATCGCATGTCTCACAAGCTTTTTTTTACCCCCCAACCATTTTTTTTCGGTCATTGCCAAAATACAGTTACAACTATTAATGTCCTCATAATTAAACCCTTTAGGGGCAGGACCAAAACAAGACAAGGCACAAATGAATACCTATAGGAGCAGAGCAACACTTAAGGGCCCAGAGGCATCCATCCACTGCAGAGAAGTAAGCAGGAGAAAAGCATTGCCAGATCCAATCCAGGTTGCAGCCAGCGTTCCTTTGATCAGAGGATGACATGTCTGTCCCATAAGATCCCAATAATCCTATTAACCGTAGCCAAAAGGAGCCATCCTAACAGTCAATTAGGGGATGAGAGGCCCATGCCTTCCCAGGGCCCATCCTCTATTCTACCAGAACTGTGGGCGGATGGTCAGTTCCGTTTGCTGTCTGTGCCCTGACAGGTTCAGATCGGGAGCAGTGACTGTGAAACGTGCATGACTGCTTCCGTGCTGAGGTGAAAACATGTGGATGCAACACTGGGAATGATGCATACTCAGATAGCACATTCATTTATGTCCCCCCCCCCCCCCGGTTTGGATTTAATCCAAAATTATAGTCCTTATCAGTTTGTGCATGTAAAGTAAACCTTGTGTGCCTATTATGAATATTCATTACAAACCTAAATGAGGTTTTAAGTCAACATTTACACATAAAATATACATTACATATGAAGGAGATACAGTAGCAACAATAAGCAACAACAACAAAGTTATTATTATCATCATCGTCGTCATCATCACAGCCTCTCGAGGTGACCTTCTCAACTAGCCCTCTTTACTTTACTGAGCATAAAACATAAACCCAGAGCCATTTATCGCTTAGCATTTAACAAGCGGAGCTGTAAAAAGCCAGCTTTTGGCAGTATGACAGCAATTAAGTTTAATGATGATCGGTCATAAAACAGCCAAACAAACACACAAATAGTAGGGGAACTTAGACTTTCATGAAGGTCACATGTGTATGGTATGAAACTTGGCACCTCACTCATGCACATGCACACACATCCCTGTGCAAACACACAGATGCATGCATGCATGCACGCATGCACAAATCCAACAGTCAAAACAGTGCTCAGCTAAAAATGCCAGCAAGGGCATTGTTATAGGCCCAATCAATGAAGTATTACAGTGTGTGTAATTAGGATGCAGTAAGATAACCTTGAGTTCACCAAGGAGGGCAAACAATTCCCAAACTCAGGTGACTGAGCCAAATTAGAGAAACTTTATCATTGGCATGACAAGTGTGCCAACTGACTAAGGTCTATGAGAAGGTATCAATCCCCAGCAATCAAAATGAGTGGCATCTCTACTAGTCATTATAACTTAAGGAGTGTCTTTTAACCTTCAGAGCAATTCACAGTAATTCACAGCTACTCACGTTCATCCATAGATCTGAAAAGCCGAAGCTGATGGTCTGGATATTTAACTACATAAAAGACCCCTCCAAGGTACTATTGATATCTCCTATAAAAGCCGATATGTGTAGAATTATTTTCGGTCTCTTTGTCTACTCTCACCCACTTAATATATTTGAAATGCAAAAGTCAACAGAACATCAGAAAGCCATTAAACATCAGAAAGCCAGAGAACTGGTAATGACCATTTGTAGACCTTTTGTGAAAAGTGAGTAGCAGCCAGCTATTTGCACAGCAAACTTCAGGAGCCCAGCATTTACATAGTACATTTACATTTTCTGCACTTAGCACACTGTGCTTTGTCATCCACTCATAGAACGTATAATAGCCTTTATAGTAGGTTAGAGTCAAAGATACAATTGAACCAGGCAGTTCTTGAAAGAAATGGTGAGGTCATGTTGAGGATTGGGAGCTCCTGGGATGAACAGATGCCCAGTTTTGCTGTGGCTGAGTGAGGGTACAAAGAGAAGAGAATAGGGCCTAGCACTGAGCCCTGGGGAACACCTTTGGAGTTTCTACATGAATTGGATGTGGACCCTATCCATGTTACCTGATAGGACTTGCCCTCCAGCTAGGATTTGAACCATTTCCATGCAGAGCCAGTCACTGTCAAAGCATATGAAGGGAACTTCTAAAGGTACACAATTTGTTTTAAACAAGACAATTATGAATCACTTTCAGACGATAAAAAACACTCACTACTAAGATATAGGATCTTACATCAAGAAAACAATATACAAAAGTCCATGACCAAATAGTGTGAACTGACTAGTCTTAAAAATCTCTGCAGATGTGCTCAGCAAAAACAAACTAAAGAAAGCTAACCAAACCCTGGAACCTAAGCACACACACCAGTAAGGCATGTTATTACACCAGGACCTAAATCGTACTTTTCCAGGAGATTTACCAGTAGATTTACTATGCTGGTAGTTTTGTCCCTAATATAATATAGTACTTGATCTAGTTCTTGTAGTGAAGGTAGATCACTCCTTATTCCTCTGATTAAAAAACAGCACTAGATCAGGGCTCATCACCCGTGCCTAACCATTTGACTTCCTGCTCCCTTTACCAGGACAGCCTAGGTGTCGGAAATTCACAGAATGAAATGCAGGAACCTTCTAGCAGCTTGTTATTTTGCTTGACTCTAAATTCCATCAGACTAACTTACCAGGACAACCAACATTTTCTGTGCACATCCCAAGGACAAAAGACACTTATTTGCAATCACTCTCAATATGTATAATAAATTCATTCATAGGTTCATAGTGCCACATGGTCAGGAGAAATGTTGATATATATATATATTTTATTCATTCACACAGCTATAAGTTCTACAAAATAATAACAGTTTAATGTGATGTTCGATATGACCTTAAATCTTGTAGTAAGTTCAAGTATAATTGTAGTGTTTGCTTCTAATATTTTAGTAATTTGTTCATTGTTTCTTTTCTTATTCTCTCCATTACTTTCTCATTAGTATTATTATTCATTATAATTGTCTTCATTCCACGTTGCTTACCTCATGCTAATTGTAAATAAATGTTAATCACTTATAATTGTGCTTACCGGTAATCTTCTATGAACCAATTAGACAAAATATATTAGTTAAAGTTAGTAGTCTGTAGCTTTCAAGTTAGAACAGGAAAGGAATTAAAGTGAGTTTAATCACTCTGCATAATCTACATGTTTATGATACTTAAGTGATTGAAAACTTCATTCCATGACCATGAGGTGTGAAATTGTTCAAGAAAAGTAGGATTATTCTATTTTAACTTTATTCATGGTGAATCTCCTTAAAAGGCCTTAAAGGAAATTCATGACATTTTCTTGACCTATACTTTGTTCAAGCAAACCAATTTGTATTTGTGCTGATGGAGATAGAAGTTGTCTCATCCAGCTGGCAATTAATTAGTTCCAGAATCTTCAGCAAAGACAAGAATAGCCTACAAAACATACCAGTACCAAGACTCAGTATCACTATGTCACCTTCTGGAAAGGTCTATGTACAAACTCGGCTAACTCTCCATCTGAGCCAGCTTCTGGAGCCTAGTCTAATGGATCAGGAACAGCTGGCTTGTGAACCAGAAACATGACAGAAAGGGGACTCTGCTGTTCGCCCAGCCGGTTCAACCAGGCTGAACCCAACAAAGCGCAAGTTGTGTATTCCTACTTACACCTATGCATGAGTTGGCATCGCTAGTCATGCTCGTTCACCACGTTTACCAAGGTTCATCTTGTTTTGGGGAATTCAGTTTTGTTAAGTTTGTTTCGCTAAAGCTCCATTTTAGTGAATTCACTACCTCAAATCATTATTAACATATTCCTCTATTTTCTATATGCATTTTTCCTTTATCACTGATTACTCAAACATATTCTTAGCTGCAATGGTTGTAATTCAAGAGTGGTATTCCCAATTTCATGTAGAAAATTACTCAATTTTCCCTGCTAATCCGGGTGGTGCCCCAATTACTCTTCTCAGTTTTGACTGCCGGTTTACTAAGATCTTCAGAAGCTCCATGAGCAGTGTGACCACACTAAGCAATGTCCATTATGTAGGTGAACTAGCACCCTTTGTTCATTGAAGCCAGCGGCGGACGATGATGTGAAGTGCCTGCCACACATTCCATGTTCCAGCTATACGCGAGGTCAATTTGCTCTTGTTAAGGTGTGCAGCACGCTGATCCGATCCGACGCTGCAAAATTATTGGAGCGGTGGGTTGGCATGCCGCGCTTGGCTTTGTCTGGTGTTATGAGCGAGCTGGAGAATGGAGGGGGGTGTCCAGACGGAACGCAGGGGAGGGATGGGATTGGCTAAACAATTCCATTAAAATATGTTCCCCTTTCAAGAGGCAGCTTCTCTGCAACATGCTGAGCAGAGCTCCAAAAAGCAGGGAGAAAAGCAGGCCCAGAGCACACTCTAATGGCTCCTAGCATTTCCTCAACAAGGGACTTATGCGAGTCACACATGGGGCGGGGGGGGGGGGGTCATGGTATGCAAATGTGGTCTTAGCTGGAAGCTGGGAGAGCGAAATAAATGCACATGTATCAATAACTTCAGCAGCAGTGCGAGAGAGCTACTGGGAGAGCTGTACCACTTTCCTTCCAGTCAGAGAATGTGAAGCGAACCTTTAGTTCGAACAAGCAGGGGGAGAACGGCACGAGCATGGTGAAGAGGAGGCCTCCCCGGCTCGCTCCTGTTCCACCTGCGTTTGATTAAACTTCGCCATGAGGTGCCTTCTGTGCGTAGATCCTCCTGGAACGCCTCTCCTACACGTTCATATTGCTGTCACATCGCTGTCTTTCTTTATTTATCACACTCCTATCTCTGCTCCTCGCATCACACTCCTCCTGAATACATAATGTATTGAAATGTCCTAAAGCCAATCTCTCCAGCAAACAGACAAGGCAGCTGACCCAAAACATCAAACACCACGTCAGTGGTTACAAAAGGGGAAAAAAGGAAGTTTGATGCACGGATTAAAAGCTAGATCTCATTTTCTCATGCTGGAAGGCTTATGGCAAACAAGCCTAGGTAGCAAACTAACCCTGGGATAAAGGTATAATTGAAAAGAGGTGACGGGTAAAACCTAAAAGACGTCAGACAGACATACTGCGCATGAGAGGTTACAAAGGCCGTAAGCACAGGGCATGAAATACCCTTACAACATCACTAATAAGTCAGGCCTGGGCTAGGAACACATGAATGACATCATTTACAAGCACACATGATTTATTTAAAATTAGAGTCGGGGGCAACATTGTATTACTCAGGAAATTAAACATCTAACCCCGTCATCTCTGCACAATAATCCTCCAGACTCTAAAAATATAAATTTTACTTTTCATTTCGAGACCCAGAAGCACAGAGCAGAAATAACAAGCAACGCAGCTGTTCTGAATAGACATCAATCTTAACAGTTAAAACCAAAAACCAGGCTACAGTAAACTTTAATATATTTTGGGGCTCAACCCTGCAGAGCAAAAACAACTAAACAGCATGTGTTGTGTCTGCTGGAAGTCTAAATGATCACTGGTGCTAAGGGTAGCAAGGCTGTTCGACTGTGCTGAGAGAGAGAGGGGGCACGGCTAGCCAAGTAGCTGAGGCTGGACTGCATGAGCGAGCAGAGGAGCTCTTTGTGATGTGCTGGGTGATAGCTGGCCCTCAAAGTTGAAGTCTTCAGAGTCATCTCAGCATGTGTGCACATGGGCACAAATATCGTAAAGAACAAGGGATGAATGAGGGAAGAGCAGAGAGACAGAGAGACAGGGAGAGCATACCTGTGAGCACTGGGAAGAACGGGAAGGTTTTATAACTTTACTACAATTCACCAAAATGAGAGAGCAACCAGAGTAGCTAGCTGCAATAAAATGGCCGTTGGGCCTAGGTTCATCTAAATGAATTATCAGCTATGGTCAGGCCAAAATTACATTCCTCTGTTAATGTGCCACATTCTTCAGACCATAAATTTCACACTTCACAGTGTAGCAGTTTCATGGAACCTTCATTTTCATTGAAAATGAAAGACTATTAAAATAGGAGGAGTTTAAACCTCCCAGGGCTGCTGCAGCATCCTGTTCACCATAGCTCTGGCATGCATGCAACCCTGCCTTTCAGTGCAGGTCATGGTAAACCGTTCTGCTTCGGAAGAGTCCGTCGGTTCAGCCGATATGCTCCGCTGGGTTCAGTGGTACTGTCTGCCCGCTGGCCAGAGCACTGCACATGCAGAAACGACAACAAAAACAAATACAAACAATATGACATGTGGGCAAGGGAAGGGAGAGGACGAGTGCGAGAGCGCGAGAGAGCGAGTGCCTAGGGCCACCTGTACTCTCAGCTGCCCTCATTAGAGAAACAAGATTCTGACAAATCAGGCCAGGTCAGTGATATCGCAACGGCTGACGTTCCTGATTAAACACTGATAGTCCAGGGACATGTATTCAGGGCTGTAGATACGGGCTCTGGGCAAGTGCGCTAGTGTGAGCATTTTCTTTATAGTCCCAAACACGCTTATCTGTTTGCTGTTAGCGAAGTGTCATCCTCCACTGCTGGCATGGAGCAATCGGTGGGTTTTAGCCCTGTGCCCTACGTGCAAATCCAGCACAACAAATGTCATGATATTAAAACAGGGCCTTGTAAACCTGGCATTTCTGGCCAGCATTCTGAAGGGTAATTCTGTCTATAGACAAACCTTTATCTCTGTTTACTTGAACAGGGTTTGGTTTTCTACGTGTGCTGCCAACACAAGCTCAGATTGGCATGAATTATTTGCGTTTAGGAAACGGCATACATATTCAATGAGTCTCAGCGGACACTCTGCAACCAAACTGGAACCTTTTCAGAACTGGCAGCACAATGAGCAAGTGTCCATCAAATCCTGCACAAAGGACAACTGCAGATTTTGGGTTGGCTGCTTTGAGCCCAACGTCGCTCCTGCTAATCCGGAGGCCCGTGGGGGATAAGGAGAGAAGGAGGTCAGCCAGGAGGGTTTTATCGTGGCGCTTGTGTTCACGACGGTGACCCGCGGCAGAAATAAAGCTTTGCATTTGCCTTACATGGCGCCGGGGAAACGGAGTGCGTGCAGAGGCTTGGATGTTGACACGTGCTGCTCTTTGTCGCCAGGCACAGGTGCGCGCGCCGTCTCTGCAGTAGCCTCTCTGCACACGCATCTACAGCCACTCATTCAGGCGGAAAGCTGTAACAGTGCATTGTGGGATAGACATCTCCTCCTTGCCTTCTGCCATCTTCTTCCCCAACAAGCCTATTACATACATATTACATGACAGGCCTATTACACAGAGGGTACAACAGAGGCACCTACAACCAACACATTTGAATGCATTTTATTAAGAGTAATGCATACCTGAAAATGTCTAAATGTACAAATAGAAGCTCTTCTGCCATTTTGTGTGTAGTATACAGAAAGCTCTTTGCAACAATTACAATGGTGCTTGTGAAGTATGCAGAGAAGTCATTTAACAAAATCCCTTTCAGCGGTGGAAGGCTAACCAGGCTTTATGACGGTTATGTTTGTGTGGATGATTCAGACTTTGAATAAATGAGTACCATTTTGTTACATTAGTTTTCAGACAGGATACAGAAATCTGCAGTGATCTGTAGAATGCTGCAATTTGTCTAAATGCAGAAACATTTGCAATTACACGGCAGTAATTGGAGTTAGCAGGGAAATGTAGTTAAACAAAAGTTAAATATTTAGTCTACATATGCAGGGAAGTAAAAGTAAAAATTAAATCAAGCACTTAATGCAGTATTTGGACTATGCATTTAATTTACACCACTTCATCTCAGTAAACCGTATTATTCATTTAATACATTTTAAACAGCCAATTAGCACAATGGCACATCTCAAAAATAACACATCTGCCACTGGCATTATTTTGTGCTGCTCTCCAAAAGCTATGGAGCAGGATGCTTGATTAGCTGATAATGAGCTTGTCACCTACCTTCCTCCACCTTAAAAGATTCAAATGCAAGCTTCATACATCAACACTATAATCAAACAAGGTGTTGGGCTTCGACATATACGATTCCACTCCTCCGAATACTAGTCGTCATATCCATTTACTGCTATACTTCATCATAATTATGACGATCAAAGACGTTGTTCTGTGGCTCAGAGATGGTGGAGATCACTGCACATTTCCAGCCCTTATTTTATGTTCACAGATTCACTGAATGACCGTGCTGGGCTATGAGTTCACAATTCAGAGATGGTGCTTCGGGCCAGCGGCCATGAAGACAGGGGCTCTAAACAAACAAACTAACAAGCAAACAAACAATATCTGACAGCTTAATCAGTTATCAGGTATTGTCATTTGCAGCCCTGTTCCAGTGTGCTGCCTGTCACACACATGCTGTACAGCAGAGGCCACGTACAGTTTGGAGCATTCTCTCTGTGCAGATGGTAACTGAGCACATTATGAAACTCAATAAAGGGAATGAGAAAAGACTTAGCACAACACAAGACTGCTGTATCAGATTTCAGCACAAGCCATGTAGAACCTTTATTCACCACTGCTACACGCACAATTATAGAGACTGCACCTGGCACAGGCCACAACATGAATTCACTGAGGTGGTCCAGTGGGGTCATTCACACAACCTCTGACCTTTTGGAATCCACAGGTAGTGAAAACTGACCCCGTTTTGCTTTTTTTGGTCATGTACACCTGTGCATTCTCATGTTTAGCAGTGATAAAAATACTATTCCGCAATCATTCATTCAATATTCAGTATAAAGTACTTGATTCATAAACCTCAAAATAACATTCCAGACTGAGAATGAATCTATGAATTGAACAGTGCGGCTGTTTTCTTGGAGGCTAGTTTAGCCCAGTATTTAGCAGGTTTGAAGGAGCAGAGAATAACGAATGATCCACTATGTCATTAGACTGTGCTGATGGGGTTCTGATGGCAAGATTATGGGATACTGCTGGGATCTAATAGTGCTAGAGCAGCTATGCCAACAGTGTTAGCACACACCCACCAACAGCGTCTCTCTGTGGTGACACACCAAGTGACGGGACCCTAAAAATAAATAAATAAAAAATAGATCAGACCTTTTCTACTATGAACTACTACGCCTTCTAAGAGACATCACAGTTAACCTGAAAAGTAATTGTTTAGGAAATGCCCTTTTGAACTAACTCAAGGTGCTATAGCTCCTATTCAATGTAGGTTTAGTGTGAAAGAGCAAAGCAATGTGTGTGTGGAATTAAGAGTGCCCAGCAGGTGTCCACAGAGCGACGCCTTCTGGTGGGATTGCGTGGCGCGTGTTTACTAGCATACTGCTCATTCTCACACGTATCACCTAGCCTTCGTCAGTTACGCCACTCTGTTTTCTGTGGCTCCAGCGGGGAGAGAGAGAGAGAGAGAGCAAGCAAGCGAGCGAGCGAGAGTCCCCTGCAGGGCGCGCCATGTGAGCCGAGACAGCCGCGCGACGCCGCTCGGCTCCCCCGGAAAGCCCTTCGCCGGGCTCCTCTCCTCCGGCCTCATCAACATGCACACGTGTGCTCGACCTTGAGGCGAACAGGTGCGGCCTGCCGCGCTCCAGGCGCGAGTGGCCCATCGATCCTACGCAAAGAGAAAAGAACTATTTTGGACCGAAGCAGCACATTAATCACGGCGATGGAAATCTGCTGAATGCACAGCTCCGGTTGGTTTTGTGAGTGCGGGCGGGGCGGAGTGGGTGGGGCTGGGCAGCTGGGGTAGAGGGCGAATGGAGGAAACGTGGTGGTCGGGGTCAGCTACGCACTAACTTGATTCTGATTTTGTGAGAAATAGAGACGTTCATGTCTCTCGTGTGAGGAAAAGGAAACCTCTCAGCACTTCCTCTCAACAGCTAAAGACAGGTTCTGTAGAGAACAGTGCCTGAATGAGCCGTGCTGAGCAGTCAGAGTGGGAAAGGTGCTTAATCGCAAGTCTGATTTATTATAACACGACTCAAGGTTGAAAGCGTCAATAGCGGTAATTAACAGACGTTAGTTACACACACTCGGAATCCTGTTTCACCGAGGACTGCAGAAATGCTCCGGATTCTCCTCTATTGAGTCGCGGAGTCTATGACCAGGCCGCCGGCACGGCCGCGTGTCACGGGCCTCATCACATCCTCATCGCTGCTTCCCTCACTTACCACAAAAAAAGCGCGCGCGTTGTTCTGCACAGGACAGCGCATGTTCACGAGGTGAATGGTGCCATGTCAGGAAAAGTCCCAGATCAAACTCCTTCTTCTTTTCTCTCCCAGTAATTGGCCTTTGGATTCAAGTGGAGCATGTCCAGGGTAGGTGATGTGGATGGAGCAGGGTGGAGGGGACTGGGTCACGTCGCTCTTCATAGTGAGGTATCTACCGGTTCCTGACGGGGTTGACGGTTGCGGGCCAAAAGTGACTCCAGCATTCAACGAGGCCCATTGCACTAATGTCGCATGATGGAGGCGCAGTGCACCTGGCAGCACACATCTGCTGGAGCTAGCGCCCTGAGACGGCATCCAGAGAGTGACAGAACCCTCCCACGGTCAGCGTGCCCCGAGAACCGGCCCCTCCACGTCCCCCACAGCAGCACACAAAGAAGTAACTGCTCTACCAAAGACTCCCTGTGAAATGTCTCTCCCTATTTTTTTTTGCACCAAGGATATATGGGTGCAGTGATAAGTGCAGAGGCAACTGCCCTTGGAGTGGTTTTGCAGGACACAGGTCATCAAGTATAAAAAAGCTGGCTGCTCCAGCCTGTCGGAGAGCGATGGAGTTTGACATTTGCCCAAGCACTCTGTCTCACCACCGGCTCAAATCCTGTAAAAACCTAAAGAGTGGACCATGCTAAGCTATGCCTTAAGAGTTCTATCAGCACTAACCATGTGGAGTACCAGGGGTTTTCTCTTAGTGTATTGTGCAGCAATTCATTCAGAACAGACACCATTTCAGACGTGTTATTTTCGGAGGCGAATAGCCAAGCTCACTGAATGAACCCCAACTCAATAAAAACACTGATTAGTGCAATTATGGCATTCCGAAACTCAGGATCATTTTTTTAAAATATCAGTCAAACAGTAAGTAGGTTCTCAAAAAGATTTAGAGCAGTCTTGAGTCTCTTTAAAAAACAACAAGCCGGATATCCAAGCAGTTCCGTTCACTCCTTCACAGGTTTTTTAATGATTAACACATATTCATCTTAGGTGCAACACATCCATTATATCTAACTGCAAAGTAAACCCAGTTGTACATATCCAAAACATCCTCATTTTCTCCAGGCGCTACGCAAAGAAACCCATCGGTGCCCGTATGAGCAGTTTTATTTGCAGGCTGTGGAAGTTTGATGAGAAAAGGCAGTGAAGGGTAGGGACTCCATTATACACCTCACCCAGCCCGGGGCACTCTGGGCTCAAGCCAGTTGCAGCACTGCAAAAATTAGGCTAATCTGATTTGGCAAAAGGGCAGATCAATATATATGATTACTATGCACGGCCCAAAAGAGGAACTCTATCCGTCTTGCCACGCAATATGGCCTTGAGGAATTCTGGGGCATCATCTTACCGTGAATATATTAAAACCGGCTGTGGGCCATCTGCTCTACAAGCGTGAGCTTGATGGCTAATGAGAGAGCCGTGAGAGGAGGCGACGGCAGCAGGATTAACACGCGTCAGGCCTCCTGGCCACCGGTGCAGACTGATGGAGTCGTGCATTAGCACACAGCCATTAAATTCACCCAGCGCCGGTGTCTCCTGCAGGGAGGCTGGCAGGGGCACAGCACTGGAGGGGAGGTCAGGTCTACCCAAAGCACAACCAATCAAACCACCTGGCACCTATTCCTGGATACAACCCGTTAGGAAAAAGTCCATGTCTCAGTGTTATGATTCAGTGTTAAGACAGCAGACGGGCAAACGGAGTAGACATTTACTGTTGAGCATATTATTCTTTCTTTGGTGTTATTTCTTTTATTTAGCATTGGAGCCTATGGGTTTTAAATGTAGCGCAAACTCCATATTTCTTCCGTTTCTCCACGTTTCTAGTGGGCATGTATCCAGTTAGCATTCAAGCAGCACATTCACATCTGTGGACTTTGAAGGCTGACGACAGAGGCTACTGCTGGGATTTACATTTTATAAGGAACACAATGTTTTTAGCTAGTGGATTTGGTTTGTATTTGACACACACACACACACACACACAACCACACCCGTGCATCATTATAGGCAGCAGATGACAATCAGCAGTGTTTAGAGTCAAAGCTGTACTGGGGAGAGGCTTTAGACTGAAGGCACCCAGCCTGCATCTCATTCAGCTAGTTAACCTCACCTTCCCCTACCGCTGGGAAAACTAAGCATTGGTCCTCTCTGCCAGAGATTAAAATCACGCTCTGCTTTACAAAGCTTCATCACTGTCCAGCCAGCCGGCTGCGCTCCCTCTCTGCGCGTTTGGAATGGCCCCTTTTCCCCCAAACCTGCCCGAGCCTCCGTGCGTCGCACCAGTCAGCTGCCAGTTGGAAATGAAGACGTATAAACGAAGACGCAAGTCCTCGTGTTCAGAGTCGCAGGAAGTGAAGAAACCCCATCTCGGCGGAGTACTTGTCGCGCCTTGAAAGGATGCTAAGAGTCTCCTGCTGTTTTGTGTTTAAAAAAAAAAAAAGTATTCACGAATATTAATTCAAGACACGACTCTCTTTCTGCTTGTACAAACCTCCTAGAGACCTTCTGAGTGTTGACGTGGAGTCTCGGCCACCAACCCCCGTTGTTCACTGCAGGGCAGGACGCGCTGTGGCGCGTGGGGTCACGTATAAACCAGGCGGCATGTACCGCAGACGCCTGTGCCCAGCGGTGCCCTCAGAGCAGGACGCACGGAGCTCATTCATCACTGCAGGGGAGTTGTGGCAGTACTGTACTGTAATCTATACAGCGCTACTGTACCTGGCAGGACGGGCTGGAGGAGCAGGGGGCTGGAAAGCTATACGTAACCAGGCTGGTTCTGTTCGGGCTCGCAGTCTGCGCTCCTCTGTGGGGACACTTCACGGTTACTGTCACAGCACACCCCCGGCGATGGGTGAAACACACTTGCCACAGGACGTCCCTTGGATCTGAGAGTGATTCAGCAAAAACAAAGGCACCTGGTCCAGCTCCAGTGCTGGGAAACAAGTGTGCTGTACATGTTTTGCAGATGCTCAGTGGGTCCTCGCTGTGCGCAGGTCTGTCGACGGCTCTGCCTCCCTTCTCTTGCTGGACGATTCCTCCTTCCTCCAGGCGGTCCACAGAGCCCAAACATTCTCTGAATGTGTGTGTTAAAGGTGAGGTGGTCCCAGCACTGGAACAAGCCCTGCAGCACTGAGCAGGCAACAGATCCAAGTGCAACAGAGATTCACGTTTATCTCCCTTACTCACACTGCACGAGACGCTTGGAAAATACCCATAAGGCATGCTAATCCATGCGTACAATGAGCACCGTAGGCTATGATGCGACGATGTGCAGGATGCTTGAGGCTGTTTTCTGAAGCCATAATTAGCTCAGGCCCGGTCCTAACTGTCACCCTTCGGATTCTTATTCCTGCTCTGAAAACAATTTTCAATCTTGCCCTAGAACAGTCTGTCATTGACCACTGTATTCCTGTTAGTCATCAGGGAGTGTAACTGTATAAAAAAAAAAAAAATTTAAAAAAAAAGCTTTACAAATCTCAGGAAAGCAGTGGCGACTTGCTGAGCATTTAGAAAAGGACGCTTCAGGAATATGACAGCACTAATAAGGCATTTCTTTCTGGAATCAGGACGAATTTACGAATCTTCCTACTGCAGAGGCAGAGGCATTGACAAGAGATTTCCTGGTTTCCTGTGGAGGAAGCCAGGCGGCAAGGCAGCAAAGGATCCTCAAACATGCTGTGGTCTGGAACCGTGCTGAATTATTCATACAGCTGATGTGATGCTGCTCCGAAAGTGACCTTATTCCCTCCCAGGCTCCGTAGCTCTTCCAGTAGAGGTGATTGGATGGCATATTCATAAATCAAGGCCGTCTCGGAGCACCACCTAGTGGGCTTGCTGTCTTAGAGCACCACCTAGTGGAGCTGCCATCCAACTACAAGGCGTGAACGCAATTATGGACCTTGAACAACCAGACGTTCGGTTTGACACAAACCCATCAGACATAGTGCTTAGAGAAAAGGAGACATTTGGTCTGGCTCAGCTCAGCGCGCAGCCACGCACATGTAATCGAGTCTGCGAAAGGGCTCTAAAAGCCAGCACTCGCCAAGGGCCAATCTGCGAGCCAATCAGCCATACTCGTGTGATCATCTAAGGTGACCTGCATTCCAGCTGGAACAAGGGCCTAATGAAAGCAGTTAAGGAGCGGCTGGCTGAGCAGCAGGGCTAATGATGGTGCCGGGGTAGAGGGGCCACTGGTGGGGCATGAGGGGCCCGCTCACGCTCCATGCTGGAATCGCACAAGGCACCACTTTAAAGTGCACCGAGACAACATCAGGAAGATCTCCGGGTGACTGTGCAGAGCAGGGTTACAACCTGAAGGACAAAAGTCCTGTTCATCTATAGTGCTAAAAACAGACTGTGTGCTTGAAAGAGATCCACAAACTTTAAAAACTAAACTAATTACTTTTTCAAACTGAGCATCAAGGGGAGTGTCAATCTAATAAGATAAAATTACATAAAAGCTATTCAGACACACAAGTCTGGGGAGTACTCACTTTTCACATGAAACAGCCTTTAACTATATTTGCTCATCTCAAAAATAATTGCATAGGACTGGACAGACTCGGCACCAACAGTAGGTGGAGAACGCCACCTAGTGAAAGCTAAGTGAATAGAAAGGGAAAAAAGAGAGATAGAGCGAGAGAGGGAGAGAGAGAGGGAGAAGGAGAGACAGACTGACCAGATGTGTCCTTTTAACATTCTAAAGCCTTCTGGGCTCGTGCTGGAATTATACTGTGAACAGCAGCATCTTTCATTACACAGTACACTAGTATTCAATAATACCCCAGAGTACAGAAGGAATTTATAAACGGAAATTCTTTTTATACATTCTGATATTATGCTTGAACTACACTTCTACACAGAGTAATGGTATGGAGCTTACTGAATTAGCGATTTATAGTCCCTATTGGGGGACTGCAAAAATACATGACATGAATTAATATTGTAAGCCAGGTCTGCATGTCTGTGTCTACAGGGAGCATATGTAAAGCATATTGTAACTGTCAGTGTACACGCATGCGTTGTTTGACATATAATGTTCAATAATATATGGATATATTAATGAATGAGGCAATAGAGCATTGGGATTTGCCATTCTTACAAGGCCCTAACTGGTTTCTAAACACAAGTCTTATTGTAACAGATTATGCATTACACCAGCTCAACAATACTGTGCCCACTTGAAAAGATCAATACGTCTGCTTCTCAAAGGACTGCACTCACATTGGTTGCTTTCCAAATTGTGCTCTCTCTCTCTCTCTCTCTCTCTCTCTCTCTCTCTCTCTCTCTCTCTCCAGTTACATACTGCTCTTAGAGACTCAGATGATCTGAGAACCCTATGACGTAAATTTGAGAAAATTAAATTGCCGTGTATAATCTACTCAGTTAATAGCCTTAATAGAGGTTTTAATTGTTCCTGGAGCAGGCTGAAAACATCGACCTCATGTAGTGGTGGGTGTTGCACTCCAGGGGGATCTCGTGTAAGTGCTGGGACTCCCAGAGTGCTCCACAGATCCTCCTGTCTGCAGGTGGCAGTGTGCCAGTGGTCTCGACACTCCGCTTTTCTCTGGGGATTCTGGAACGTTCCAAGCAGGCTGCCGTGGCTTTGATCAGCGTTACGGGACTGCGGCATGGGAAAATTACATTCTGTGCATCCCTTTCTTAGCCAAATTGCTGCAGGTTTCTTGAAGCGTTAGCACACGGACCTGTTAGCCAGGTCAAGAGCTCCTTATCTCTCCGGAGAGCCCTGAAGGAGAACTGCTGAGCAAACTTGTCCGCCTCACCAGGAGGCATCGGAGCCTCTCTCTTTAGAGGCCCATTTTCAGGCCAAGCCGGTCATGACCCATCGGGGGTGTGGGGGTTGGCGTAGGCACGCTGAGAGAAAGGGAGCTTTGCTCAGAGCCCAATCTCATCTCCACACACAGAGTAGAGGCACCATCAGTCTCACCCGAAGCATCCGTTATCTATCTCGCAGTGTGGAAAGAGCTTAGTGTGCAGAGAGAGCGAGAGAGAGAGCAAGAGCGAGAGAGAGGAACTATAGTGAAAGGAACATTCCTTGCTTCTAATTGAGGGAATTATATAGGAGTTCCACAATCTGGCAGGGTGCCTAGTGTGCTCACCTGACTAACTCCCTGCTGCACAGGCACCCATTCCAACATACTGGTGCTGGCAAGATAGCATAGAAGTACACATTTTTATTAAGGGAAGAAATCTGCCTCAATAGTGACTGTTACCAGTTCATTGGCAAATGGTTGCATACCACTGCATGCCACTTTGTGTACTCACGCCTTGTGCGTCTTGACACACAACCAATGCGTGCACACGCTCAGCTTCCAGTGCCACTGAAAGTGATTCAAAAAAGCTTGGAGCAAATGAAATGTCAAGGTCACCCAGCATCGTTGTGGAGAAAGGGGAATTCAGAGTATAGTAATCATAGCTGTCCTTCATTTCTTTCCAAGTCTCCTTTTCCTCAAAAACTGTGAAGTTGTGTTCCTATGATTGGCATTATTTCAGAGGCCACTACAAAACTGCCATGTGCATCTGTTCTAAGATGGTGCAGGCTTAGCCAGCACTGCTCATCATGCTTCAGCGTTCAGCCAAAGATCATATCAGCAACATCGATATTCATGTCCGTTGTTACATCTTCTTCTGTGCGAAAATGGCTACTTGGCAAGCGTGTGTTGTGTCAGAACCATTCGTGTACAAGGCCTGCATTTCCCTCAGTCCATGTGGCTCGTGTGTCAGAGACGGAGCTGGATGGTGAGTTCAGTTTGGGCCTTGGCCCTGTGTGCGAACGCCTGGACTGCCGCCTGCTGCCTGTCTAGCAGGTCACTTCTGCAAGCCCAGCTTCAGGAAACACGGGGAGTCAAAGACAGACGCCCAGCTGGGTGCGGGTTGCCAGGGACATGCCAATTGCAGACGCCACCTGGTGGAAACTGTGCATGCGCGTGTGTGTGTGTGTGTGTGTGTGTGTGTGTGTGTGTGTGTGTTTGTGTATGGACAGATGGCGCACCTCGGAGGGACGGGACGGCAAGGCGCAAGCAGTCGAGCGAAGAAGCAGGAGCAGACGCGCTCTGCCATGATCGCCAGAGGAGCGCTCAGACCTGTCTGTCCGGCCGCCGAGACGCTCTGCCGAATGCCAAGCGACTTCCCCGTGGCCCAGGCCCCTTTACAATGCACAGGCGCCTTGCAGCTCAGAACAATAAAGGTCACTCCGCACCTTCTCGTCCCAACTTGGTCAATAAAACTGAGATGCCCGTCCACAACTGCCTAGGTGATGGAGGAGAGAGGCAGTGGTGTCGCACACAAGCTTAACTACAGGACTTGCCCCGTGCATGCTGTTTAAAGCGCAGCGCTCGTCCAGGGACACCTGGCCTTTGGTGTTGACTCAATAGAACAGTCTTAATATTTTATCAGACAGCTGCAGCTCTGCAGACCGACAGCCTCGGGCCGCTTTCTTGGGAATTAAAACCTCCACCTGTAACGAGCACAGCGGTTGTGTCCCCGCTCAAATCACTTTGCAAATAGTGATTTAAATAACAAGCACAGCCCCGCCCCTCGTGCGTGTGCGTGCATAGCTGTCCGGGCAGCTCTCTGAAGGACTTACGATAGGAGCCTTCCAGAGCTCGCTATCCACTTCCGTCCTCACATGGCCGGTAAATGGCATAAAAACTCCATGCAGAAACCATACAGGGATGACCGTGAACATTCTGCGATTTGCTTGGCACTTCCTTTGTGACAGAAATCTTTGCCCACACTCAGCCATGGGTCAGGAATGTGCAGAACCCAACGATACGCGAGCACGCGATCGCCCCCATTTCATAGGTGAAGCGTCCAATATCCTCTGTGTGTGCATTGTGCTGGAGGCGAACAACACATTGCTCCATGCCAGAAACGACAGTCTAATTTGCCATGAATAGGGGTGGTGTGTGCACGGCTAAGAGAAACAGGAAGCCATTATCCTGGGGGGGGCAGCGGTCTCTCTCCTCTCCGCCATCGAACCCGCTGTAAAGGTGCCTTTTTGGGATTTGCAGACAGATACTGCTTTGTCTGGGGCCATTGTGAGTTTCTATTTAATTTCCTCTCTTCTCTGACTATGAGAGTGGGATGATGACTCAAGTTGTAGCTGTGAGCATGCAGAGCGATAAGGTGGTGCTCTCTGGCAGCCGTGAAGACCAAAAAATGACCAGGGCCTTCAAAGATCGTCACTTCTGCTTAATTATCTTTTGCTGGGAACAGGCTGGGTATGGTTGAAACCAGGGGTGTAATTATATACATGGTTTTAGGTATAATATAGAGATGGCACCGATCCAATACCATGTATTGGAAATCGAGAGGATATCAGCAAACAATGTTGGATCAGATAGCAGTGAAGAAACTTTTAAGGAAACTGTCTGATACGATCACGAATCCAGCCTGAAAGTGCTTTGCAGAAGCACACCACATATGATAACAGTCTGGCTAGTTTGAGCAGGTCACATGGTAACAGCCAAGATAGTGTAAGCACAGTTCATAAATGGATGTAGAGTTTAATTGCAGTGTTTTCTTCATATTAATGATAAACCATATGTTCAAATGAAAATATCCATGCTCTTGCACACGTGATGACTTGCCTTACTATCATTTCATAACCCAGTGTGGGGGAACAGGTTATTCACCTTCTACTGCAAGCATTTAAACAAGACAAAATAGCACTTTGGCACTGTTCACGACCAGGGATCTGCAATCAACGTTTATTTGTTTAATAACCCTTTTGTTTGTTTGTTTGTTTGTTTGTTAAAGCACCAAAAACTTGACAAAGTAAGCTGGAGAGGAGAAAGAATAAGACAACAAGAAAGCGATTCTCCTTCTCTACATTAATCAAGTTAATTACTCTGTTTTTGTGTATTCAAACCTCATGAAAAAACAGAAAGGCTTGTGTTTGCCATTAGCCTGCTGAGTTTTAAAGGTGGACTGGAAATTTTGAATATGAAACTGGAGAATAAGATGCAGCCAAGTTCAGCTAACTCTGACCATAGGGGGTTTGACCAGAAAGAATAACCATCTTGTAATCATTAAAGACTCATAACAGACAGATAGAGAGAGGAAGATGGTGTGTGTGTGTGTGGGTGTGTGTGTGTGTGTGTGTGTGTGTGAGTACACTACAGAGAACCAAGAACGAAATGACCGAGGCAGTAAACATCAGCTCACCGAGAGACACTGACTGTAAGGCAATGGAAGGAAAACAACGCTTGACTTGTAAACAAAGGTTTTTGGTTTTGTTAATTTTATTTATTTAGCTGTCATATCTATTTTTTTAATTTAAAAAAATTATCGGATCCATAAGGATATAAGGTGACAATCGTATGCAAGATATTTGTATTAAATCAGTACAGAAAAAAAAATGCTACTGTACCCTCTAGTTTAATTAGATTGTTTAGGTTTTATGTATATAAATATATAATACTGTAGTTTGGCTATTAGAATTTTAATGATATAATACACAAGAGTGGTTTGGATAAAAAAATTTTTTTCAAAAATCACAACTTGCTAGAGATTCACACAAGAAGGCAGAGCAGTTTTCTAATGTACGTCATAAAATATTGCAAAGTAGCAAATCCGGTATCTTCTAAGGCAGTGTACTGAGTTACAAACAATACAAAAACAAAGTGCCTCATAGAAAACATTATCTACATTTCTATTCTGCACCAGTGAGCACTGTAGGATCAATAACAAGGAAATGGAAGCTGCTTCATTCCACCCCCCTCAGCGCACGGGAGAGAAGCCAGAAGCGCGGACAACTACAGAGTTCAGCGGCTGAGAGTGAAGGTGCGCCATTCAATGACATTAAGAGCTCTGTCTGCATACAACTGGCAAGCAGCAGCCTGCACTTTTTTTAATGGTCTGCTGACAAATAATGAACTTTCACTTTTGAAATGAATGTTGGAAATTTACTTTAAAAACATATTGGTACAATCTGTGTATGTATCATTGGTAATTGAGATGAATCTGACAACTTAATGGAGTTGAATAATTTCAAATAATTCTCCACTGAAAGACCCACAGAAGGCACCAAGAGAGGTATCGATGATAACGCTGAAAATTTCTTAAAGGTCTTTTCTTTAAATACTATTTTAAAATCATTACACCCTTAGCTGAAACCCAGGTGAGAGGTCAATGGTTGCACTCACATATCTTAATCTGATACTTTCCCAGTGGAAGCTACCATGCCACCTGTTAGCGTGTTTGACAGCTGTCGCCGGGCCGGGCCGAGCTGAGTGTACGGAGGCTGTGGCCATGTGCGGCTGCCCTAGGCGGAGGAGCACACTTCCACCTCACTGCTGTTTGCCAGCCACGGTTAAAACCGGCTGTCCACTGAAAGCTGCCGCACGCCCTGTGTTCAATCTGAATCACCTCTGGCTTTCCTGAGGGTTCCTCCTGGAAACAACTTGAAGGGAAAACAAAAAAAAACATTACTGTAGTGAGCCACAATTTTCTTTTTGCTTGTATCCATCACAGGTGTAATTTATGCTGGCATGCCCTGACATTTCCCATTACGTCCTAACCATGCAGTTCATCTCGGTTAAGCAGCCTGTAATAACAGTATAGTCAAGGCTGCAGTAAGCATATCAAGCGACGCATACCCGAGAAATGGCACTGTCCAAGTGAAAGTGAAAGCAGAGGGGAGAGATTCAGACCACAGGTTAGAGCTGTCAGCACGTCACACAGAAGCTCATGTTCACACCCTTGCCTACATTTCTCTCACGTTAAATTTTGTATAACTCGGGCACCTGGCTCACTCTCACAAGCCTCATTAGTAGGAACACTGACCTCTGCTTGTCCAGGCCACGAGATAAAGTAGTAACATCATTACTCACTAAACGGCCTTCTCAGAGTTTCCCATACGGAGTATCCCGAGCTGCGGACATACAGGCCGCTCCAGCGGGCGGGGTGTATACCGCGGCCTGAGAGGAAACCAGCGGCCCAGACACGCAGGCGGAGTGAAAGCGGACACCCTGAGCCGTTCCACCACTCCTCAGGATGGCCCCAAAATAACCCTGCGAACACGCTCGCTGTGCCTCTCAGCAGCTTCACTCAGTCTCGGATTCATCGGAACACTGGCGTGTGTAAGGCTCGTGTGCGTGAAAAAAAAAAGTGCGTTTCTCCTCCGCAGTGCTACAATTCTAAAACCGTTTCCTTTCAGTCCACCCGCTCCGTTTAAACGGCGTCTCCAGATCTGCAGAAAAGAGCTGAGAGGGCTTCGCCGGGCCCCGAGCTTGAAGCTGGAGGGTGCCGTTCAAAAGAATCAATGAGCCACAGTTAAGTCCTCCATCACTTCCTGTGTCAGCTCCACACTGTTTATCATTTAATTGCGGCGCAGCCCCCACCCGTCTCTGATTACCGCGCAGGGAGCAGCTGGCGCAGAGCTCCTGCAGGGAGCAGCGCTCGCTGGCGCCGCAGCAATCTCCGGCGCCTCGCCCTGCTTCACCCGCGTCACGCCGACAGAGGAGTCGCGCGGTTTTGGCATCTCGCGCGTCAAGGACGGTGCTCGCGTGGGTGTGGTCACTTGAAAGACGGTTGTTCCTACCAGTGCACCAACAGGCTAAGCGTTGGGCAGCGAGGATGCCAACAGCCCGCTCCTGAGAAACGGCCTGCCGCAGGAACGCCGCTATACCACACTCTCGTATGGGCCAACTGAAGTCAGGCCAAAGCACTACAAAACCTGAAAAAAACAATCACTTCAAATATTTCTGTTTTCATCTCCTGCTCTTGGCTATGCTGAAACCCAGAGGCATAAACAGAGGCATCCAGCCATGTAACTTGTTGTAATCTTGTTCATCTATGGCGACACTGTTCTCTAGCAGGGGACACTGTTGTCGTACTGAAGCGCACTGCACGCTGAGCTCCAACCCTGTGCTGTATTTCACAGCGGCTCTCGGGGGCGCTAAAGCAGTCGCAGCAGATCTGGTGAAGAACCGAGGACTTTTCTACAGGCAGGAACATGGACTGTCTTCCCAGCGTGGTGTCTGTGTCTGATTCACACTCACTCTGTGGTCCTGTCTGTTCACTGTCGATAGTTGGTTTTGTTTTTTTTATGACACCAAGGTAAAACATATTGACAAAATGGCAACAGTTGGTGTCATTCATGTTCCAAACACCAACGTACGGGACGCAGAGTGTATCGATGGGTTGAGCGGGCGATAAATACCTTGCCGACTGGAGGAAGTGGCGCAGCATCCAACGGAGTGGACTAATTTTAAGCCGTGTACGATCATTCATCAGTGAAACTCCTCAGCAAAGACAGGAGCTTGGCTGAGAGGAGACAGCTGCCGGATCACTGGTGTTAATTTCTCATGGCATGAGCTGACCGCGCTAAAGAGAGCGAAACTCTCCTGACAGTCTCCTGCACGCGTCCAGTGTCCTGCTGTGTGTAGAAGGGACGGAGGAAGAGAAATGAACTTTCTGGCTAAAGTAATGAAAGCAAACAGCCTTGATTTTTGATTCTAAAACAAGACCTTCAAAAGAAAAACAAAGAAGAAGTATTTGAAAAGTACAAGCAGTGCATGCCACTGCTTCTCAGTGTTTCACTCCCTCCCGTCTCCACACAGGCAGGAGCGGAGCTGTGTGTTCCGGCTTGGTTTGCCACTGGTCCCCTGAGGGACATTTTACAGAGTGGGAGCTTTTTTACGCCGTTGTTGCTCCACATTCCACTTTCCCCCACAATTTCCCTTTAGTTGAAGCCCTCCGGGAGCCGTGCAGGCAGCCACCAGGGCACCCGTAACCGCGTGCTTTAAAGCAGAGCAAACTTCTCGTTGATGGGTGCCACGCGAGCGCACGCTGCCGTATGTTGGGCAGTTGTGGACTGATTCTGGGCCGGCGGGCGATGGGCGAACACGCGCCGTCTGCCACCAGGAGGGTGAAGCAGGCTGAGACCAGAGGCGGGGGGGCCGAGGGCAGACGGGTCGGCGGGCCGGTTCTCCACAGGCTGGCACCGCATGCTGGGCGAGAGGGAGGGGGAACAGACACGGCTAAAGTCATGCTGAGTGGCGGAATTAGCTTGACGGATTTGCAGATAATCCAAGTTAATTTCCTCTCATTCATAAAAACAATTGAATTCATAATGGCTCAGTCCTCCAGAAATGACAGATGCCAGAGGGGTTAGCTGAAACTGGAACTAAAGTCCGGATTAGCGCCGAGTCCACACAATCAGAAGAGAAATAAATAAATGTACGGCTGTTAGGAGAGCAGGCTGTGTGGTGTGTGTGTGTGTGTGTGTGTGTGTGTGTGTGTGTGTGCGCGCGCACACCCAACATTCAAAATATAGTTTGAAGGCAAGAGAGGACAACCTCACCAAACACCATGCAGCAGCACAAGTCCATTTCATATGAAATGAAAAATGGCTGCCATAATCCCCTCTACATATGATCACCAGCACACGGAGGCTCGTGGAAATGGTTAATACAGCTCTTGGTTTAAAAAAGAAATCGGACGAAACGGAAAGCATGGAGATGGGATTTTGCGTCCGCATTTCATTCTACATATGAGGAGTAATGAGGCTGATAGACCCATTCCTGCAACAGGAGCAGAACCTCATCACACACACACACACACACACACACACACACACACACACACACACACACACACACTCACTCACTCACTGGCACTGTGCATCTGCACAGAAAGCAGGACATTCATGTCTTTACATCATAACTCACTATTAAAAAAGAGTGAAGATTTGTACAATAGCCAAGCCAAAGGACCAGACTCTCGGGCCATTCTGAGGTGCCTCTATGCTATGGTTACTACCACAAACACATTTTCTTATAGACATATTTATCCCAAGATTAATTTTCAACGATCGACAACTCAAAAAAAAAAAAAAAAACCTCATATACAGAATTTGACGTCATTAGAAAAAGGATTTTCAGCAGCAACAATTCCTAAAGTAATAAATCTTTGCTAGTGAGTTCACGAACTGTAATGTATGATACACCCACACTTTGTTTATTTATTCCCACAGACAACTTTCTCTTCAGACTATTTTAGCAATTCAGGAAATTAAAGCATTTTTCAGTTATATTTTGAGCATGTTTGGTGAGTGTTCCATAGCACCTGCATATCACCGCTATACCTAGCATCCAGCACATGAATTTCAAGTTAAGACACTGCAGATACACTTAAACACCCTCAAATACAGAGCATTATGCACATCTGCATTTCTAAAAAGGTGTCCAACAAATCCTACACACACTGAACAGGTCTACAGGGTCCATCATCAAATGTGCATTAGAAGCTTATGCTTTGTGCTGTGTTAAAGTCATGCTATTTGTTGCTGGCAGTCAGGAGGCCAGACTGCATGAAGAGCAAGCTGCTCTTGGTTCTCACTTTTTGAGTCACTGCACGCTCAAATGAGCATTCAGCCAACACTCAAATGAGCATTCAGCCATCACTCCACATAAATGTTACGCACATATTTCAATGCAAAGCCACTTCCTCAAGCAGAAAATTTGTTTTCGATGCAAATGCAGACATGCCAACGCAAGCCAAACTCAATGAAAGCTACGCACTCCCGAACGGCGACAGTGACAAGAAACAATAACCGGGTGCATCTGACTGGCAGGCTTATTCTTAGAAAGCAACCGCTGTCTTTGATTAATACACAGACAAATACATTCACACATCAAGTAATACTGAACTCTTAATTAATCATTGTTATTGCTGCTAGAGAGAGCTCTTCAAAAGCACCTCTGAAACTTTTATAGAGCACTTAAGTCTTCTTTTTGAAGCATAGCTAGTTACACAAATTCAGGCTTCTAAGCTCGAGCACCACAGGCCAAAGACATTGTCCACAAGGGCACTCTGGTTATGTCACTACCTGTCCCTGCAGCGATCAGAAAGCCATAGCTCTATCTAACTGAGCCCAGTCTGGACGGCTCTGTTCCTTCTGCCCAGGCCTGATAGGCGCATTAAGGTCAACCTGGGCTCTGGGAGATAAGGCGCACTCCCTCTCATGCCATCCCCCGAGAGAAGCATCCACTCCGAGTTCTCCGCCAGGCTCGGCTCCCCGCCTCCCCTATCGCCGCGCTGCCCTCCCATGTCCGCCCTGGCACGCTGGCCATGCCGCAGCACTAAGAAGGGGCTTTTCATTAGCTGTCGCCGCTAACGGCCACCCGGGCCCTGCAGGGGCCGCTTTAGGGCACTGTGGGGCTCCTGGGCTGGAACCTGAGTGGCAGCTGATTCACAGGCATGGGCAGATGGCCGGGGCAGAACTGCTGGCCGCGGTAGGGGCGGCTGCTTCATGCTCCGTCCTGCCGTCTCGGGTATAGCCTGCCCACACCTGCCCCTCAAACTCGATGCGGCGTGACAGGCCGCGATGAGGGTAAGTCAGGCCGTCTAAGGACAGGCTTTGCCAATGCCAAATCTGTATGTGCGGAGAGCGAGCGCCGGGCCAAGGAACGAGCTGGCCAGAGCGTTCCTAAGCTGTCCCCGAGGCGTTGTGAAGTTAATTGCTTTTCGCATGTAACGTTAAATAAGTAGATCAGAAGCAATTGCAATACAGTTCCAATGCTCAGTGACACAAAAAGGATATTACAGTGCACTAGGAGTTAAACCAACAACCCATACGTTTAAAACATAATTAAATAAATGAGGGTGACGATCAGTAAGACAGTTGATGAAGCCTGCAGAGACACTCTTCACGCTGCTGCAGTTGCCCAGGGGTTATTTAACACGCCAGATCACAGCATGACGGAAGCAGCTACGCCCGCCTGGTTAGACCTCCGCGTTACCCCCAAAGCCCGCCGCCGTCCGTGCTTCTTAAGCAGTTGCATAACCTGCCGCGTGAGTTTACCGCATCGTTCCTCCTCCTCCCGAGCGGCGATTTGTCACGCTGGAGAGCGAGGCGGTGAAAGCCAGCGCGCAGCCGACAGCTGCGACAGGAGCGAGTACGGGACACGGCCGGGCGCCCGCCGCAATGTTGTGTAACGCTGGCCCAAAGCAGCACTTTACTGCAGCCAGTGACGCTGTGCCAGCCGCACAGGAGCGTGGCCCGGCTCCAGGAGCACAATACAGTGCAAAGCATGACAGGAAACAGAGGAAAGGAAAACTCTGATAATACAGCAAACACGTTAATGAATCCAAAGATGTAGGAGTGAATAAACCACGTGACTCAGGGGAACTTACCAAAAAGCAAACAAAAACGTTCGTTTGGCAGAAGAGGATGGAAGATTCATAAATAATCTTTCAAAGCGGGACAGTAAATTCCTAGCAGTTGATTACAAATTGTGTTCTTTTCACATATTCCAAACAAAAAGTGGTCAGTACCTCCGACACCTTCACACAATTTTATATGAATATATATTTGTAGCTCTTTGATGCCTCTTACTTTGTCACTGAGATATACTGAAGAATGAAGCAGCGATACAGGGACAGCTAAGACTACTGGGGGGGGGGGGGGGGGGGGGGCCACAGTGCAGTAATGGATATATAGTGTAAACTAATCCATGACAATTTCTCCAAAGAAAGATAAATATTATACTGAATATTATACTGTGAAGTATAGCCTCTAGTTGTTCAGAAAGCACTGTTTTAGTCAAAATATTATATTTTATTTAGTATAATAAGTTTAAAAATATATATATATATATATATATATATATATATATATATATATATATATATATATATATATATATATATATATAATTTTTTGATGCCATTCATGATATCCATTACTGTGAACTGAGAGTTGTGCATCTGCTTAAAAAAGGAGAAAATAATGACATTTTCCATATAAAATCCATTCAGGAAAAAAACCTCACAAGGTTAATATTGTGTTAATAATTCACAAAAGTGTTAACGCTGCTGTGAGCTCTGAGGAAACAAGAACTGTAACATCACTTAAAGCAGCTTTAAGTATCTTTAAAATATATCATTTTAAAGTATTTCCAATTAGGCTGGTTTGTGTTAAAGACCGTTCCCATACACTCAGTACACACCTCCTTTAACTAGCCCTTATAACCATGGCAGGTGTGTTCCCCTTCACCCGACCCTTTGAATTGTTCCTTGTTTTTGAGATATGTCCCGGTCCAGATCCCTAACGGCACTCTCTCTCTCAGTGATCCCTCCCTGCATCCCCAGGCTGGTGCAGGTGGAGGAGCACCTGAAGCAGGTCGTGTGTCACCAGCTCTGCGGTGCTGGCAATTTCTGCCTCCGATGAGCACAGCACTGGGGAGAAGCTAATCTGTCCGTCCTCAGGCGAGAGCGGGTCAGTGCAGCTCAGGACGCGTCTCCCAGAGAGGAACAAACCTCGGCCCTTATCTAGCCGCACAAGAGCCTAGCAATCCGGCGAACTCATTATTCCTCCGCAGGCCCTGGCTGTGTAGAGCACAGGGGGAGGTTAACAAACTTTATGGACAGTTTCCCAACTGATAAATGAAGGGGTCTGGCAGACACAGACGCTGGGTCAAACGGCACAAGCTCACGGGTTTCTTTGTAACCAGGGCTGAGTCTCTCTAGAATGCGCATGGTAGCAAAGTGAAGGGTGCCGCCTTCTTACCCACAGCACTGGATCATCAGCCGGGGGTTCCAGGAGTTCCTCTACCCAGGTCTCTAGGGAACTGGGGGGGGGGGGGGGGGGGGGGGGGATCCTCTTATTGCCATGCCAGGATATCAGTCCTGCTGCATGCCCCCGTTAGCTCAAGGAGAGTGGATCCGCTACTGTTGCCGTGCTGTTCAGGATGGCAAGAGCCCTAACCCAGAGGGATCAGCAATTCCATTAGAGATGCGTCACCCCACAGACTTGCGTTGGAGCACGGTGGCTTGCCACAAGGATGATGTAATCTGAGTATAGGCCGGAATGACAACATTTGATAACTAGGTTACATGTGAAAAGAAAGGGGAAGTTTCCCCAAATTCTGTCTCTCATGTTTGGTTTTAATATGTTCAAAACACAAGTAAAAACCAAAGAATACGTTTATCTAGAGTGATTTAGCAATGCATTTTACTCTGACTTTTACCACACAGAAGCCACCAACATGCTGAGAGTGTGTGGTGATGGGGATGAAGTCCGCCACGTCGGGCTTCTCCTTGGTAAGGGCTCTGTTTTAGCTCTGCACTTTGTTGCAGCTCTCTAGTAGGAGTAGGTATAAAACAATACTTCGCATGCAGCCATGCATGAGAAATGTGAATAAGATGCCAATACAAGTAGTAATACATGTGCTAGTACTTTTTAAATAATGGAAAATTCCAAAATGCATAATCCATAGATAAATTAATACAATTGAATACTTGAGGAAATATATTCACTCTGAGGGTACACTAATTGCATTATAACAGCAATGCATGAGGCTTTGGAAGACGAGCTTCCTTTATTGTTCACAAAACGGACTGGATTGAGATGCACTCTGTCCCCCCAATTTCACTCTGTATCGTCTTTCATTAACAGTGTGTTGAACCCGAGTTTGTTCATTTGACTTTAAGCATCTCTCACTTCCGGTCTCCATCCATCACGTCAGCGTCTCTCTACATTTCTTCGTGACCTTCCCCTGTTCATTCTCTTGACTAAAAGAGTGGTGGAGCCAGAAGCAGAGGCTCAGGTGGAGGAGTGTGTCCATCCCCCCCCCCCCCCCCTCAGGAGAGCACCTCCTCAGCTCCCCCCACCTCCATTAGCTTCAAACGGGGAATGCACAGGGATCAGCAGCTGCCTAGTAATGGCACTTAGTGGTCCGACGCTACCAAACTCATGCACGCTCAACCACGCACCTAAAGTGACACTTCACAGCTGGCTGACAAAGCCCCTTATTAAACAAGTGAAAGACACAGAGACACAGGCATAGAAAGAGAGAGGGAGAGCGAGAGAGAGGGAGAGAAAGAGAGAGAAAGCAAGAGCGAGAGCAATGATTATCAGTTATGTCAACATTCAGTTAAAGATTCTTACCGAAAAAATCAAAAATAATCACATGATTTGATTTCATACTCTCGATTAGTAAAGTGTGACCTTACTGACCTGTAAAGATCTGACCTCCCTGTTCTGATTTCAGAATAGTTAAAACTTCCACTAAGACACAGGAACATGAGTGTTCCACCTTTAGATCTACAATCATTTGAATAGCCAATGGTGTTTCTTACTTACACAACAGGACACTTCAAGGCCATATGGTCTATAGCACTTCCCAACAAGCAATTCTTTTTCCAAATAAAGGTTTTTTTGTTTGGTCTAATGCGAGCGTGAGTGTTCTAAAAAATAAATAAGTAAACAGTTGATGGTGTGAACATATCATGTACAACTATGACATCATGAGTAGAGGTGCTCCATCACCACTCAGATTGGTGACAAAAATATCCTTTTATAAGTTTGGAAAAGGAACTCTGACATCTGGGATAAAAACAATATTTTTTGAAATACATACGTGATTTCAGCACTTAAAAGGAAGTGCTGATAAAAATGTCATTGAACCTAAAGAGAGAGTTGGATAAAGGGCATTTGAGCGAGGAAGATGCCACTGCATTCAAATAGAAATTTGGCTGATTCAAGTGAGAAAAGAGCTGAAACGCTCACCCTGTTTCCACTTCCTTCAGTTGAGTAGCAAGAACATCACAGCTAAAACCCTGCAAGCAGGGCTCTTTATAATGTATAAAGAGAGAGAGAGAGAGAGAAACCTCTTTTACATTGCGAAAAACACGAAAAGGGTTGCTCACAATGTAGTTTCCAACACAATTTGCCAAACTTGTGTGTCTACCTAAGGTTTTCACTTCCAAGAAGTGAATACTATTTAATTAAACTCCATTATCTGTTTAAACCAGGATCTCCTTTTAAATGTCTCTTTGATACTGTGGTGCATGGGATGGTACAAAGGCTCTTAATATGAATCTGTACCACACTATTAAACACTAATTAAATGATGTTGTGCAGTCCGTTGTGATGACGGCAGAGCAGCTCAAGCGCAGTTCCATCCCTCTTCACCCTGCTGGTCTCCCTCAAATCATTGCTCTTAAATCCAGCAAAGAACGGGCTGGAACAGGACCAACACTTACAAATAATCCCAGAAAGTGCCAGGACAATGTTTGTGGTGATCGTTGTGGATCTCACGTTGCCTGAATATGAGAATAAAACAGATTTGGCAAGAAAACGGAGCAGGCAAGAGCCCATAAGCGCTTAGTGACTTCACTGGAGCTGTCCTGGAGTGAAGAAGACAGCATGGTTACCCAATCAGTCCTGCGACTGATGGTCTGATAATGCTGCACTAAATAAATCAATAAGCAGAGAATCATTTTTCAATATTAAAATGCATTTTGAAATAAAATTCCTTATTTATAGTTTTCATGAAAGGTAGGGAAAATTGTGTTATTCAATTTCTGTCTTTTTTATGTATCCTGTACCTTTATTCTCTTATTCAAATATCTTAAAACCCCAACAGCTGGACAGCCTACATCTATTATTTTTGTTATTGTTGTTGCTGATGTTGTTCTGATTATGCTACCTTGCCATCCTCATAAATCACATTTGGATATGAATAAAAACCCTATCAGGAAATCATTTATAAGCCTTCACTATGCATGTCTTGAAAACAGCCATTTCAGCAGTGAATGCCAGATTGTTGAGAACACATCAGTGAAGGCTAATACGGTAAGCTAGTCTGGGGTTTCACTGTTTGCAAAATGTGCATATTTTAAATTTTAGCCTATGATAGTCGCAAGCTGGCTATATCGTCACAGAAGAAGTGCATTGACGGCTGCAGCAGTAATGTTTGCATGTGTGTTTGCCTGCAGGTGCACGATGGATTGCGGGGTTTTTTTTGTTTTTTTTTTACGAACAGCATACATCGGGCTACGGAAGCAATTTGCAATATCTGATACTAAACTTTGCAGCTTCAGGACAGTGCATGTTTCTAAAATAGGGTTAGGGTCACATAGTACATGCAGGTAGGTCTCTGGGCCAAGGTTCCTAAGCCCTGACTCCTTTGGGAAGAACTCCCTTTTAATATAAGCCTCTTTAGATCTTGTGCCCTTTCTATCTAAAGTGGTGTACATCAAAGGGAGAATGCCTTCTGATTAATCGAAACAAAAAGCGCTCAGTCTCATCCACCTCGAACAACACATCACGCTCAGACAAGGTCCCACTTACACAAAGGTCGCTTTGTATAAATCCAGACCGTAATTCCTTTTTATCTTCCGACTTATCTGTGGGGCAGTGAAAGGAGGAGCATCGCGTTCGTCATTCATGGTTGACGATTGGATTTGCTCCAGAGCTGCAGGTGAACGCTGTGGATTTAGTTCCGTCTCTTGAAGGAGGGCGAGTGTTGCCAGATTTCGGGTGACTCTCGGGCCTGCATCTTCATCTGGGTTTTGTAAAGTGTTCCAAACCAAGGCTGCACCACTTTGGAACTACAGACCCCCACCTGGATCAAAGCGTGCTGCTAACCGTGCGAGCACTCTGTCCGACTGGAGCCCACTGCTGCCTTGCTCCTCCCATCTTAGCTGCTTCTTCTATTTTTTTTCCCCACCGTGCCATCTAGAAAGCATATCAATTAAAATGTTTAAAAAGCTTACAAGCAAGAAACAGCAGCAGATAGTTTACAGCAGGGCATGCGCTCAAGGAAGATGAGCTACAGAGGATGTAAACAATGTGCAGCCTAATGTGCTGCATAGAAAGACAATGAAACAGGTCTTCAGTGACTTTAGTGGTCTTCTTCCATAAAGTAAACTAGAATAGCAGAGCCTTAGGGGAGATCGATGCCCAGTGCACTCCTTCCATGTGCTGTGCCCCTCTGCATCAATCAACCTCTACTAACACAATAATAGTAAACAAATGGGTTGTATAGTACTGGTATATTCACAAAGGACTGTCCACTTGGCCTGAGACTCAAGTTTTAGTTGGATATGCAAATGCGTTGTACAAAGAAAGCACAAGGCTGGTGATGGAGTAGGGCATTACTGGCTTTCAGGGAAACGGATGAAGCTGTGCTGATAAAACACTAGGGCTTGAGGTTTTCTGAAATGAGACGGTGCATATAAAAGCAAATTCTTTACATAATTCTCCATAATTTTGCACCTGTGACTCAGATTTGAATTAAATCTACAGGTGATAAAAGGCCTAAGGACCTACAACAGAATTCAAAACCTCACAAAAACTATTGATTTTAATTCTCTATCATGGATTACAACTGCTTTTTAGCACTATTAAAATTATAGTCAGTACTGTTTTGAGCTGCTGTTGAGAGTCAATGGAAACAGTTCAAGTCGCAAGCTTTCATTTTCTCATTTTTCTGGTTATGGAAGCATTTTACCAACCAAAACAGAGAGAGAGAAAAACAGGACTCCAGAGTCTCTCTTTTCACATTTGCTCACAGATGTGTCATGAATGGTGGTGAGTGAAACCTCCTCTCTTCATGTGGCCTGAGCTACATCATGAGATGGCCATGCAAGAACATTGTGGGGCGAGCAGATGAATGGAAAGCCAGCCTGCCGTTTAGATTCATTAGTCTGGAGAAGACGAGGCTGGAAGCTGTGTCTGAGGCCTCCGCAGAGTGACTGATCGCTTAGCTTTCTCTCTAATTATGGCTTCATCAGGGCAACCGCTTAGCACTGGAACGGCAACACGACAACGCCATTGTGTTTAAAGTGCTCTCAGTGGCTTCAACGTTCGTACTGAAGAGTAAACACCAGCTCATTGGTGGATGCGTAAATGAGCCTGGGCTTAGACCCGAGTTAAACGTTCCTAAATCCGAAGGAGCAAGTTCACACAAATAATCGTCCAATCAGATTGTGCCTTTCGAGTTGGGTTTCCGTTTGACGAACAGCTGTGTTGGCAGAGCTGTGCCAAAGCCCCGCCGGGCAGGACAACACATTGGCTTAACAATGGACTGATTTCCCCACCTCCACTCCCACAAATGGCCTCCAGGGCACAGGAGCACTGGCACCAGGGGCAGCCTGGATGTATGTGCCCTTACGAGTGATCATTGATCCCTTTAGATGCATGCTGCTTCTAAAAAAAAAAAAAAAAAAAAAAAAAAAAAAAAAAAAGTATCTGCCTGCAATCAATCAGCGCATTGTGCTTGGGGGCCTTAATTGTGCTGCTTTGTCAAGTAATCACACGTAATTATGGCAGATGGCAGAAGCGGTCTCCGGCAGGCTAAGCGGCAACCTGTTTTGAGCCCACCACCCCTTGTCTCACTCCTGTTGCTTCAAGCTGAGCTTTGTGCGGGTAACAAACGCACGTATTTACGCTGGCACAGGAAGAGAATGAGCAGGTAATTTTCAATGAAAATTGGATGTGAGATTGTCCGGCATCCTCTCTCTGCAGCTGCACTCGGTATTTAGAAGTAGTTGGCTGTCAACATGGCATTTCAATGTGCCCAATATACCCTACACGCAATCCATCCTTCTCCTAACTGTAGTTACTAAAAAACTGCCAAATGACATAATACGCTGCTCACTTGCCAATTAGCAACCTGAGGCAGGATGGCCTTTAAGGATTTTTGGTGGAAGGAAGATGCCGAAAGAGGTATTATGGAGTCAGTATTAGACAGGTCCTCTTTCTATCCACACACGCGCACAAACACGTGTGCACACATGCACAAACACACACACAACCTCTGGGGGCACCACAGGGCACACTAACAAGCCTTGGGTGGCTATCTGGCACTGAGCAAAGCACGGAAAATAAACACACTGCCATCCTTATTGTTATTCTCCTAACGCTGTGTGGCTTCTGAGAACATAATACCTACATCTCATGAGCTTAGACTAAGCAGGCTTGCCACTGAGGATTTGCTGAAGTTCTTGCAGAGGTGCTGCTTTATATATTTCCTGGATCTAAATATTTCTCCGTAACAAAGGTCTTATGTGGATTTGTGAAATAGCCACAAACACAAACGTGACACACGGCTTGTGAATCACGGAATCACAGCAAAGGTGCTAAGAAAGATGATCTGAAATGACATCACAGCTCTTTTAAATAATTGGAGACGCAGCTTCCTCAAATATTTCTCATGAGAAACATTAGCACCAATGGCATCAGTTTAATTAATATTAGTTTCAAACTAATTAATAATTAGTTTCAAACTGAAGCCATATGAGCAGTGCAAGAATTTTGACTACGGCAAAACCACAGACCACAGTCAACATTATGCTGACAGAGGAGAGAAAGCCACCTTCAGGGAGATGTTCCGTGACCTAGTACAGCACCGCAACTCTTAAGACCGGAAGACTCGCGTTTCGCACCTCCCCTGAGCGATGCGTTAAAGGCACGTTCGCCGTCGCTCCTGATCTGACAGGTGCTATCTGCTGCATCACTCCAGCGGTGCTCCCCTGGTTACCGCTGCCCCAATCAGGGTTCCTGTGCCTAAAAGACAGTAATGAACCTCCACAGCGAAGGTTGAAATGAAGTCAGTCGTTCAGACGCAGGGAGCTCGAGGCCTGGGGCTTGTTATATAGATCCTACGAGCCAAAACGTTCACCTCACTGGACCAGAAGTGACATCCAATTAATCTTTTCTTAAAATGTCTCAGATTTCTTCACAAGTCAGTGTCAAATGGGTTTCTTCAATACACACCAACTGCAGTGGCCAAAAACTGCGCATGGCTGGGCGCGCACGTGGGGAGGTGGAGTGGATTTGTAAACACAAAAGCTAAACAGAGACATCCAAACTTGCCCATATATCTAGCTCTCATAACCCTGATGAAAGGCAGCGAACCAGCCCGGTGAGAACAGACCATGCATCAATATGAAATGGTGGTTTTAGCTCCTCTGTCAGTGCACCGGACAGAATTAGTGATTTTTCCAGCCTATACCTCAGTGGGCTCACCTGTCAAACTCCAGTAGTACTTCTTTTGCCTCTTTAGGCTGGAATTCATTTCAAGCTGGAAGTTGGGCAGGACACTGAGCAAAGAGGCTGTGGGTGTGGGTGGGTGTGTGTGTGTGAGAGAGAGAGAGGTGCCAGCATGTCAGGTATTAGCATTCTGATGGTGCAGAGGCTCCGCTTAAAGGATTTGTGGGCCGAAAACAGGCTATGTTAAGAAGCGCAAGATGCACTCTGCTTCCCAAGGACATGACAACTGGAACATGTGACAATGTATATGAAATGTCTCTCATAGGTGCTCTGATGCAAATGGACTTAACATGGTTGTATAAACCTCTGCAGTGCATACTGTAGAAGCATACAGGAGGCTTAACCTGGATGTCAATCATATTTCATATCCAAAACAAAACATTTTTTTTTAGCACAGTTCTGATGCTAGCATATGAAATGCACATTGCCAATGACACAAATCTCTTATCATATTATACTTGCAGCAAAATCAACAGGAGCTGACAACGGAGCCCCGTCACAGACAGACTAGACTAGAGCCCAGTTATACAGGCCTGGGGTGAAGATGTCCCTTCTGTTCTGATCTAAAGCTGGAGACAACATGGCCACTGTGTGTACGGCGGGGAGAGAGAGAGAAAGAACGAGAGACAGCAAAAGGGAAAGAGAGAGCGCAAGAGACAGAGAGAGTGTGAGAGAAAGAGAGAGAGAGTGAGAGAGCGCGCAAGCGAGAGCGTGAGCACGAGAGTAAGAGTGTGCGAGAGTGAGAGAGGGCACCAGAGCGAGCGCAAGCGAGAGAGAGAGAGAGAGTGAGAGTGCGAGAGAAACAGATAGAGCGCGAGCGCAAGCGAGAGAGAGCGATTGCCTGAGAGAGAGAGTCCCCTGGGTTCAGGAACATGAGTTCAGTGAAAGGATGATAGCACCATCCCAAGGGAGGTAAAAGAGTTGCTGATTACACACAGTGTGTATCCCTACCAACCCACACACACACCCACACACACACTCCCAGGTGTCATCTTGCTTTTTATTATACTACAAACACATCCTCTCTCTCCTTCTCTCTCTCTCTCTCTCTCCCCACACACACAGACACACCTCCAAACACACATCCAAGCTGCTCGTGATCCAGGTCAAGCAGAGCTGCTGATCCCTCCGTGATCAAGCCCAGCCCAGGCAGCTGCCCCATCTTGCCGTTGGCAGCTTCCCCAGAGCAGAGTTTAAGGGGGAACCACGATGATGCAGCACGCAGGGGTGAAACAGGCCCTAGTCAGACACACTTCCTCTTCCCCACACCTATCTAGGTCACTTGAGAAACCAAAGACACAGGGACAGAGAGAGACAGCGTGAGAGAGAGAGAGAAATGGTGGGTGTGGGGTACTGGGGTGGGGGCCGAGGTTGGTTCTCATACACAAAGCTCTCCACAGCAGGTAAATGAGCCAACAATCCCTCCACCGCCGTAATCTCTGGATCAATGCGGCCATCCGCTCCTGCTACCAATTTGAGTCTGGCTTATAGATGGGATAGTGCAGGATGCTCGGCACCTTCTGAATGCGTCGAGCAGACAAACGCCCACCGCCCTCCCCCAACCTTCAGGGCAGAGGGGAGAGAGAAGGGCCCTGTTGGCACTGGCAAACGGGCACGTCTGAGACGGGCCAGCAGGGTTAATTACCAAGCAGCCATCAGCAGGGTTGGAAATAGGGTGGTCAGGCCTCTAGCAAATGCCCCCCGTACCATAGTCTCTCATTAGCAGTACATCTGCAGCCATCTCCAGGTGGATATATATGAGGGAGGGGTGGGGTCTCTGAGGAGTAGCAAAGCGTGTGTGCGTGCGTGCGTGCGTGTGTGTGTGTGTGCGTGCATCTGCATGTCTGTGTGACTCAAGGGGGGCTGTTAAGTCCCATCGTACCTCTCGCTGGGCAACAAGATGAGCAGGCTCTCCATAACAATCCGGGGGTTGCAGGTGTGCAATCCTGTCCCTGAGTGTGTGCAGACTCCAGACTCTGTGTGCAGAGGGGCTGAACTGTCAGTGTGCATGTGCCGAGTTACAGTACGGAAAAAGTAGAATGGGAACGCTGCATCGTTAACAAAGCCAAACATGGAGTGGAGTGTGGTGTGGCTAAACTAAGGGCTAGTAATCGATTCACTTCTTTCCGTTTGACCTCCACGAGGAATTCAATTTGGTGGGGTCAGTGTTTTCAATTGCTTCCCACTTCCTGACGCAGCTGTGTGAAACTGTGGGGGCAGAAATCAGTCTCCGCCGTGCATTACTGTAAAGCGACACATGCCAGAGGAGTGATTAGCACATGGCCATGCGAAGCTGCCCATCTGTGCCATGATGGGAACGGCGAGCTAGAATGTGCAGTCACCTCTCTTCCTTTCTGGGTGACAGTTAGCAACAGAAACCAAAGACGCATTTCAGCAACACTATGCGCGTGTACACTTGAGAAATAAATGCCATTGCTTTCACATCGAAAATGAATTTGAACCGATGGCAAAAGATTGAGCGGCCATACCTCGGCACACTTAACAACAGCCGACGTCCAGCACTCAGCAAGCCACTGGGGAGAGGATTGGCATTTGGTGAGTGTGAGAAAAAACTTGGCTGCTGGAACATTTCAGCATTCCTACTAGCTCTCAGAAGACCAAAGCCACACTGGACGTTGGCAGATGCTGGTATTCATGTTTGATGCGATTCGCACAATTAGTTAACTAGAAGGGAGTCCAGCACCTGGATTCTACCTCAGCCGAAGCCTCTTGCTGGGTGAGTATCCGTGTATGTTTGAAGCTGTATAATCTACTGGACCCGCAGCGGAAAGGACTCACTGAAGCCAGTGGATAGGGAGGAAATGCAGCCAGCACATCTCTGCGCTACTGCAGCAGGGCACGGCACGCAGCGGCTAATGAAGTGCGGAAATGTCACCGCAAGTCTACGCTGCTGCCCGCACCCGAGACCCAGGCCTGTAAATGAGGCGGAGCGCTCTCCACCCTAGGACCCTCCATCACACGCTTGCACCACCTCATCACAGGCACACTCCGTCATCAGGTCTAAAATATGAGAGCTAACCTGAGCTCTCCCCTCTGGCTGTCGGAGCCGGCTTCCTTAGCTAAGCTACGTAGAGCCGGAGCTGCGAACACCGACGATAGTCTTGATAAAGGAGTCGCTGTGTTCCTCTGTTCACTGCCAAAGCCGTGATGTCCCAGTGTCCTCGCACGGAGACGGGCTGGGAGTGGACAGACGGAGAGGCACGCAGGAAATGTACAATAACGTGTCAAATCTTCGAGATGAGTGGAAACAGCGCACACAGAGGGCTTCATTAATTACAGAAATTTCTCTTCATCAAATTCTATACCGAGTTCCAGGAATTTTTTAAAAAAATTCTAGCTAAATCAGAGAAACTGATGTAATCTGGAAATTAAACTGACTAATCTACGAATAATACTTTCATTATCTTTCGAGATCAGGCCAATTAAAATATTGTCTTTAAAAAAAAAAAAAAAAAAGAACAGTTCTTACAGAAATAAAACTGGATTCAGAAAATGTATAACTGAGGACACCTATTCAAGCTAAGAATGTTACAAAGCCCTACTGATATTCGAGTCTTACTTAGGGCCCAAATTAAAATGTGAAAATGGTAGGGCTCAAGAAGCATAAAAAAAATGTGAGCTTAACGTGACCTTTAAGAGAACGAAAGAGCTCTCAAGAGGATGACGTGGTGGGAGTTAAATGAGGGTAAAATGGTGTGGCCCACAGTGGTTAGTTTTGGCACTGATACTGCATTTCTGACAGGCCAGAGTCAGTCATCACCTTCTGAATCTAAATCGATCTAAACCCTTTTTATTCTTTACACACTTCACTCAACTTATTGGCTAATTTTCAAGCCCTTTATCAAAATGCAGAAAAGGAACTTAAAAACAATAAAGGGCTTTATAGTATGAAATTAATGTATCAGCACATTATAGCTGTTGTAAACAAATTTTTAAGAGCAATGGCTCTTCACATCCTCATGTGATCACTAAAATCAAAAGTTGGTGCAAGATTTTAAAATTATATATATATATATATATATATATATATATATATATATATATATATATATATATATATATATATATGTATGCATGTATGTATGTATGTATGTATGTATGTATGTATGTATGTATGTATGTATGTATGTGTGTGTGTGTGTGTGGGGGGGGGCTTTCCTTGGACTCTGAAAGCTGGTCTGAGTGAAGCAGTGCACACTGCCTGTGAATTATTTCCTTTGTACACACGTACGGGTAGGCCAAGTGCCCAGCATCCATGTCACTGGCAGGAGGAGCCAGTGGGGAAAGGTCTGCATGGAAGGCAGGGAACTGGTGCAAACAGACTCCTTCAGGGGCCAATCTGAAGGAAGCTACCAAGAACCATAAAGTGATTATAGCTTTAACGTCATTAACCTCTGGCTATTATTTAGTTGATTTCTAAAAACATATTATGCAGTGAAATTTTTTCTGTAATTACATTCAAAACCAGCATGAAAAGCATATATTTAAAAGAGGAAATGAGTGTGTGGCTGTACCATGTGTACAAGCGGTGAGACTGACTCATCAGTTATTGATTTATAGTAAGGAGTTCTCTAGCTCTCTGTCTCTGGCTGCCTCAGCCTTCTCCATGATTTAGAGAAGGTCTGTATGTATTAAACCAGGCTTGGAGTGCAGGTTAGCCTTGCTGGGTGGTTTGGAAAAACAGCTCTGTGCTTCGTTTAACTCAAGTCTTTTAAGGGCTATTAATTCAAACAGAGAACCAAGATTTTGTGGGAGACTGGGACCAATCTGCGCCACAACCGGTCATTTTTTGTGTGTCAGGAACACACAGAATGCTTGCATTAGCTAACATTAGCTCAAAGCTTCAAAACCTACGCATGCGGAGAGCTTGATTATTAAAGCTAATTAAAAATGAACATAGAAACATAAGAGGCCGTTTGAGCCTTTTTTGTAATACCGATGGTGAGCACAATTGGGGCACACCACTGCAGCTGGCAATTCAAGTCAACCATAGATGTTAGCAGAGAGCTGCCTATAGGATCTCCTGAACACCGACCAATCACAGTATGTCAGATTAAACAGAGGAGCTGTGGGGGTGTATTTTACATGTAATGAGGTACATGTAATTCCACTGCATAATTAGAATACAAAAATGTAAATATTTCACAAGATTATTAAGAAGATAGATAGATAGATAGATAGATAGATAGATAGATAGATAGATAGATAGATAGATAGATAGATAGATACTAGAGATTTCAACACTTTCTTTTTAAAAAGTGAAATATGGAAACGCATCCCAATAAAGTGTCAATTTGGCATACAAGCAGTGAACAACATCTTAGGATTGAAGAGGTTATATAAAAAGAACCAACAAAACAACCAACCAACCCCCCCCACCCCACACACACACACACACACACACACACACACACACACACAAATGCACAATAATTTTGATGATTGGTTGCAAGCTTTGTCTGTTTATAATAGTCGGTGAGCCACGATTGCAGGTAAGCTTATTCTGCATAAGACGGGCTTGGTTGTGATTAGCCTAGCAATTGAGCAGGTGCTGCAAACATGAGCGCTAAAGAAAGCATGGAAAAACCCACAGCAGAGCAAAACTTGAGGGAAAAAAATGTGCATGTGTCTTCTGTGTTTTATCTATGTAGATAAAAGATAAGCTTGGATCAGAAAACTGTGTTTATTTCTGACCTTCGTGGACAACCAAAACTTTGAGGTTTCCCACACTTGAGGATATTGGAATGCCCGCAGCATTTTAAATGCTCTCTTATTTGGCCTAATATTGATGCGATGACAAAGCATTTTCCAGAAATCAGGACAGTGTCTGAAACATATCAAAAGGAAAAACCAATCCTTTCAGACCAAAGCTAACAGGAAATGCTCTTAAAATAGACTAGCACTTACTAGATCTGAAGAGCCGCTGGGGAAGATGCTCAGTGTGGCACCTTGTGGCTACTGGGCTAGTTCATATGTGCACGTTCCTTTTCTCACCTGCCAGCTCACAAATCTAACATTTTCATCATTTTAACTCTCTATGTCTCTCTTCCCTTTGCTATGCTGCAGCCTCTATTGGTCTGAATAGTCCTACAAGTACTACAAGAACAACAACAACAAAAGAAAATCCAAATATTGGGAAGCATTATATTTTTACATGTATTCTGTAATCTGTATTGGAATATTAAATGGAACCATCCCAACACAGGAGTGCCCCAAAAATGCACTAAATATAACTATGTGTGGCACATACTAAAAGCAAGTTCACCTTCACACACAGAGATGCATATTTGGGATAAATGACAGTAGAGAGATTTCTCAAAAAGGTCAGTCTAAAAAGAAAACAGAAAAGGAAATAGGAGGTCATACTGAATTTTAGGAGGTCAAACTGCAGGATATCCCCAGTCAAGATTGACTGTTGCAGCCAAAAATACAGCAATGTGAGTTGAATATTATACCTGTACGAGCCCGACTTATAAAACTATATAATTCTCCCAGATGAATATGCAATATGCCAACTTTAAAAGGCAATGAAACATTAACATATAGGAGCCTCATAACTAGTCCTACCTAGTGAACTGGTCGGCTTCTCATCAACTTCTAGTCCAAATAACCAGATGAATTTGGTACACATTCTGCATTAATAATTCAAGACAACACTATGAGAAAAATATACTATTGACCAGAGCTAATCACATTCCCCCATGTTCCAGCACTTACCGCCATGTAGAAGCCACTCATTTACCAGCGTGGCCATTAACAGAGCAACCCAATCAATACGCACAAACTTGTGCGGGTTACGATTGAGCTGGCGAAGACGATTCTAAATTATAATTCCTGTCTACACTTCAGGCCACCATCTCATTTTCCTCTCTTCTGCAGGAGAAAATTAAAGTCAAGATTTTGCTGATTTATGACATGTATTGGAGAGCAGGACGGCTTGGCGCTCTGGAGGGCTCCTCTGTGTCATTAAGCATAATTAAGCTGCCAGCCGCATCACCCATGGCCACCCAGTGCTGCGCGAGCATCGGCGAGAAGTGGAGGCCCTTATTTCGATCTGTCACCTGTCCACTCGATCAGAACCAGATGCAAACAGCGCTCTCATTTCTGGAGCACGCTCGTTAAGGTTAGGAAAGGCCTTTGATGCTTAATTATGCTTCTTTAGCTCATCTGTCAACAAGAAGGTGGTGTACAAGTAGCAGGCGTGATCACTTTGCCAATTACGCAATGCTCACGACAAGCAGGGGAGTTTCTTCTGAGATTCTTCTGGTGCATCTCCACCAGGGAAGGGGCTTTCCAGTGCTGAATTTGCACTGGGACAGGGGAAGGTGATGTTACCGTTTCCGGCTGAAACGCCACGGCGCCGCTAGGCCCGGCTTACTGTCCGTCCTGGCGGGGGGGGGGGCTGCTTCCTCCTTGAACTGAGACCCCCACCCCGCCTAACAAAAGCCTGTTCCACACCAGCACACTACACAGAAATGCTTCACACAAAAAAAACAGATGGCGAGGGAAAGTGGGAGAGAAGGAAACAGGGAGAGAGGGAAAGGGAGAGAGAAGGAGAGAAGGATGGTTCCCTCTACCATTTCGCTTTCGAAAACACAGCATCTACTCAAGAAGCAGTGGAATTCCCCCGGCTGGGCCCAGCCGGCGAGCCAGAACTAAGTGACTGCAGAGGGGAGAGGCTCGGTGCTGCTTCCTGCTCTATCCTGCTTGAGAAATCGATCCTGAACAAAGCAGACAGAGCCAAGGAGGGCTCTGTCCCCTTCTCAGGGAGAAGACAGAATCGATGTGCTGGCCACTGCAACAGTGCACCCAGGCACATGCGGGGACTGTTCAAAACAGACAAGCCATAGCAGGGGAATGAACTGACAGATATTTTAAAAAATGTCAAAAAAAAAGAGGGAGAGAGGGATTTTTTTTTCTTTTCAAAAGCAAGAGATCACAAGGTGCACAAAATGCCTGAAGGTGCAAAGCAGCAATGATGTCAATGCACTGGCAGTAGTACAAAATCTGTCATAAGGTGTTAAAACAAATAGGCCTGTTAGCACATCTTATGACATCAGCATTACCGCATTCGCAGGTGTACAGTCATTTCTTGGATTCTGCCCTTTTAAAAGAATATATGATTTAATCAGGGATAAGCGCATAAAAAGATAACAGCAGCTCGTGTCCACGGGCTTATGCTGTTATACCCAATCAGTGTGAGCACGAGCAATTCCAACGTTCTGCTTAGCACTGCTTGTGCTGTGTCTGCGTTACCCATGGAGCTCTTGGTCCACCGTGAATACCAATGCAAAGCAGCCTAGACCTCCATATCTTTTATGTGGCCATCGTCACACCAGCTCCGCACAGCTCAGCTCATATATTAATGGATAATTCCACCTTGGGAGTCAAGGGTATGCTCATCAATCTGCATGTTGAGTGCAATCTGAACTCACACACACACACACACACACACACACACACACACACACACACACACACACACACACACACACCTCCAGTTGCCCTAACTAAAGCCCATCTTGGAAAAGATATTCCAGGTTAAAAATTCCTGGAGTTTGACAGCTCCCACCCAAGACTGCAATAATGCAATCACAAGTCTTTACATTTTTGCTGCACTTAGCTAATAATGGCCATTTTGTGTTTAAAGGCTGAAATTATTTATTTTTTAAATTAAAATTCTAAAAATCCTTGTGGCTATTTTTAGGTCAGCACACAAAAAGGGGAAATTGGAACTATTAAAATCTAAAATAAACAATGACTCAGTGATGCATGCTAGAGCAATAATAAACCCCACTTTCAGGGGCTGCTTGGATGAAATACAGCTGTCAAGTGGGCAAGGTGAGGGTGCAATAAAGCATGTGTGCTCTGTTCACCAGGCCCGGCATCCTTGTCTCCAGCCTGCTTGCTTCATTTATAAACAATCACCAGGTTCATCCGTGGTGACTCAATTTACTGTGTGATTTCCATGCTTCATCACTCTCCATTCAGAGTAATAAAATTACTCACTTCGTTCACGGCTGATCTGAGCTGAAGCGCAGGCTTTTCCCCGCCAAAGTCATTCTCTACTGATGAACAAGTGAACAAGCTCAGTGTTCATGCAGCCCCTAAGACCCGTAATGATTTTTTTTTTTAGCTTGTCAAAACCTAGTGTTGCTCTGCACTGAATTACTATTGGACGCAAGCACACACGATCAATATGAAACACTGCCAGTCACGCATCTTCGGATACGGATCGTGGATCTATAGGCCGTTTCCCAGGGACATATTAGGCAAAATCCCTACAGCACGAGGGATCTTTAGAGGACCACAAACTGAATAAAATGTTGGCATGTTGGTATGTGAGCTGGACACACATTCACTTTGACAGCCTGGAAGAGAGCAGTAAGTTCAACCACGAGCAATGGCAAACAGGACCCACCGGTGTTATTGGCAAAAGTGAGGTTTCTCCAGGGGACAAGGAGATTTGCAACCCATTGCTACCACTTCACATTAGCAAAGGGGGTGGAGAAACTTCAAAGGATCCATTTGAAGAATGAGCCGGCGAGTTTCTCTCTCTACTGCACCATGTCTACTGCACCACCTCTACCCTCCATCTCTGTCCGCCTTTCTGCCACCACGGAATCTGGCTGGACTCAGTGATGCATAGAAGGTCATGTTTCATTCATGGCACATGACTAATCTTCCTTTAATGAAGACGTGGCTTTCTATTTCCAGCTGCCTGTGCTAGATAAATGGTGCCAGGTTCCCATATAAAAATGGAATATACTGCAGCACGTTGTTAATATATTTCAAAATCTAAATGGATTACATTGTAATACATAGTATTTTCAATAAATGACATGGGCTATTAGAAGCAAAGGGCAGGGCTTTGGGTACACGACAGAGATCGTCACTGGCAGCTCTGTTCATGCCTTTTAGTATTGAAAGGGTTAGTAAAATGGGTCTTAAGACGTGCAGCCAACACTTTCCCCTCCAGATCCCCACTACGTGCTCTTGCTTCTTGAGGAGACTTAGCAGCTAATCTGCTCTTAATTTTGTAGGAAAAGTACTCTCCATTCCCCGCCTCCCCAAGGACGGTACATTTCCATGGAGATTTAGGGACTGAAGACTGACAGTTCTGCGGGGAGTCGCACAGTGTGCAGAAGTTCCCCGTCTCATCCATTACCGGTTTTTTGGTGATGGCTAAATTACTGACAGGTGAGTCAGATCACAGTTGAGCTGTGAATAAACTAAAAGATTAGCAAATTTCAATGAACAGGTGACAATATCAAACCCAAAAAAACAGCCATTAAGGACAGAGAGGTGCTACTGAGCACACGTGGTTCCACTTCGCCCAATCAAAGATGGATTTGCTCCATACTATGAACCTCAACATGGCCTCCTCTGCAAATGCATGCAGACAAGTAGAGCCGTTCACTCAGCAACAGGGCTGCAGCCAGCGGAGCCTGACGCAGGCGCGCATATCCTTATCGGCTCCCTACACTCTGCCCAGGAACCTGCCCCCCCACCCGCCTCCTGCCACCCCATTCACTCCCAACTCCAATTAAAAATGCGTGCTAATTAATCTGAATGGAAATGAGTGCGCTTCGGGGCTCCACCTAAAAGTCTCCCCCTGTATTCAGCCGCAGCCCTGCCGGAGCCAGGAGCGAGCATAATAACCACTGCTCTTAAGGATTGTGGAACTACTGCACGTGGAATGGATAAGCGCATTATCACCTACTGCAGCTGGATGGTGTTATTCAGGCCACCCCAGCTGCCTACTGCCACGCGTGCTCGTCAAACCTTCACGAAAGCCACTAATTACTCTTGATGCTGACTGACATGATATGAATGACACGGCTTTGAGAGGCACTGCAGCAGTTTAAGTCCTTTTTGTAGATAAGGAGGGAGAAAAATAATTGGCTACATTACTTCTGGTGAAAACACGATGACAAGTGAGAGAAGTCATAACGAGGATTAATCCAACCTGTTGGCGACGGCGCAGATCCAAGACCGGGATATGGAATATGAGGATCGAGCTGGGACCCTGCAGGCCAGAGGGGTAGGCCTACATTGTTAACACCAATAAAGGTCATTATATTCCACCAAAATCTAAATGGAGGCTGAGTGGAAAATGAGGCCAGAGAGGAACGTGGTTCTAATCCTCCAAACTTTTACTGAGCACAGAGATTAAAAACAAAAAGATAAAGATTTATGTGTGGCTGATAACTAAAGCGAACTGACACTTTTCGCCCTTCAGACCTTCTGTTCTACACACTGGTGTGATAATTGGAGAAATATGTGAAAGTGCCTCAAAACATTCCATCTAATAACATGCCCAAATAAAAAAATAAATAAACAAAAAAAGCATCTTGACTGCTAAATAAAAAGCTCATATACTGGCTTTTACTGAAAATGAACTTGCAGCTTTATATTGCCTAAATGTGCTGAACTGGCCTGCAGAACTGTGCCATGCCTTTCGCCGAGATCGCAGCCCAAAACCCCATGAATTAAAATGTGACAGCAGCACATATTACACATTTCACAAAAAGGCAAAAGGTTGGGACAAAGCACAAAACACAGACCTACCCAACACAGGGACCGGCACAGCTATTTATAACTTTTCCTATTTCCACACTCGATTTTTATCAATGAACGTTCGAACTCAACATCTGTAATGGCAGTTCTGGGGCAATGAAGGGTGTTCATGGGGGTGGCAGAAGAAAGTGCATCCCCAGCTGCGTCAGCCGTGTGACCCTTCCACTCATTATTGTGGGGACTTGCCTGCTAAAGGCCAGCCAGGATCTCCCAGTGGCGTTTTAGAGGTGTGATCACCACTTACTGGGGAACTGACTTTCCCCTCCCACGGCTGACAAGCAAGTTGGGCGTCCGTGGAGGGAGGCAGGAAGCAAGCTGGAGTGCCCAGAAAGCTCCCCGCGGGCCCGGTGAAAGCCAGCTGTCCACGACTGCTTGCAAACTGCATTATTTCCCTGATGACCAAAAGCGGCCGACAGGAAGGAGGAGCAACAACTGCTCCATTCTCAACAGGCTGCCTTTTACGGGAAGAATTCTCCCTGAATTGGTTCAGACCTCACTTCATCAACCTCGAGCTGCGCTGTAAAAAACGAAGATATGCAGCCCTCCAGATGGGTGTATGTGATACAACCCAATATAGAGTCGCATCTTAAAAATGCCAGCTGAGCCAGTCAAGAGTGCAGAGATTGGCTTATTGTGATGGCCCGGAGCACCCAAAACAGTCAGAGCCTCGATGTGCACTGGCGGATGTTTTCTGGCTTTCTCCCACTGTGGGAGACAGAGCCATCAGGGAGACAGAGATGTAATGCCCTCATCTACGCCACATCTGTCTACAACAGGCATAAAGAGCTCTAAAGCAGCGATGTTGCCAGGCTCCCAGTCTGTCATGGGACTAAACCATCTTTAAATTGAACAGACTGTGTTGCTCAAACATCCCAGGAGTAACTGTGACGATGCAGTAAAAGAGGATTTTCCTTCTACCCTTCTCCAAATTCTGAAACCGTAAGGTGTTTTATGGAGAAATGTGATCAGGATAAAGAACGTCAGAAAGTAAACCATCAAACAGCAAGGACAACACTTAGCATCTTGCTTTTGCAGGTGTAGTGTGCCTTCCTATTTGAAGAGGAAAAGAACAACTGCAGATGGGATTAAAGGCAGGATCACAGAGATTTCTCAGTGGCCTGCCCACTAATTCACAAGAGAAGGACAACACTCATTTTCAGAGTATAACTGATTTCCAGAGTTGTACAGAGTGGAAATAATTGCATGCTTAAATAAGGTAAATAAAGGAGAATTAGACTGAAAAACATGGGAGAGGGCAGCAGCTGGGGGGATTAAAGTGATTAAGTTAAAGTACCTCAAATGCCCTCTGTGACTTTCACTAGCACACAGCAGAAGGACTAAGAACACAGTTTTATGACCTCTCAGGAAAGAGGGCTCCCCAGCTGTAGCACATGTACTTCAACTGAATTGTTGCACTGAGGAAGGGATTGTGATGAACAATAAATTACTGATATATGAATAGGTCACCTGACAGTCGGTTGTAAGTAAAGAGAAAATAGTGCAATATGGTAGAAGAGTTTTAGTAATCATGCCTGTCTGTCTGTCTTTGTGCCTGACTGCCGTGGGTTTCTGATCCTCAGAGCTGCACAATGCAATTGCCTCCATCTGTCCTTCATTCTCAGCTCGAGGGGGTGCAGGGTTCATGTACCCTTGAACTGAATGTGACTGACAGGTGTCATGAGCAACCAGAGAGCTGCCTCTCCAGATTGTTGGGGTTAGGGCAAGGAAAGTCATTTTAATGGACCACGTGGCTCCCTCAGGAAATAAATGATCAAATCATGTTGTGGCAGTAACACAAGGAATCCAAGAAGACAATCAGTGCCAGACAGGTTATGGAGTAAACATCAACAATCTGATCTGAAGCCAACATTAGTTTGATATTGCAAAAACACATCCGTTTTCATTTAAAAGAGAGTACATGTTGTGTCTTCAAACTATTAAATGTTTATAGGCTCCTAAGGTGACAAATGATTTGAGATTCTGCATCCATCACTTCCTTACCTGCAGACCTGAAACTATAAAACGCACTAGTGATACCAAATATATTTCTATGGCAGATCACGTCAAGATGTTGTCATTCTTGGACCACATTTCACGCGCCAGCGAGACAGTGGAGGGTGTGATCATTACACCTAACGAGAGACGTCACAAGTTTTATGCTCCAGTTTGCAACCCCGCTATGTGGGAAGTAAATTACTCCTGGTGACAAAAGGAGCAAATAGGAATCCATTACCAAGGCCACACAAAGCTGAGCAAAAGATTTATAAATGAGAGAGGGGACTTCATTAATCCCTGGCGCTATGCTCTATTTGTGGAATGACGGATTGCATTTTTGGCCCTAGAAGCTCCTGTCTCACTGATGCACTCCGCTATCTCATGCCTGCCAAAGCTGCTCCGCGATCACACAAGGTCATTATTTTCTCCTCCCGCCACCTCCTCAGCAGTACGCACACTCAGCCTTCCTTTGTTGCCATGTGCTGTGTCTCCAGAGATGGCAAAACAGTGAAAGGCCATAAAGAACACGCAGCGCATGTGGGTTCAGGGTGTTGTTAGGTCAGGGCAAGGTCAAGATAGTGGGCACCAGTGTCGGTGCCCAGAGGAAAGCCACTCAACGTGATCAGAGGAAACAGCTGCAAACTGCAGTCCATCTGTGACAGGAACACATTTGGCATAAAGACTGACAACAAAAGCTCTTGATATTACTGATCAGCTGCCTGTGTGAGAAGGTGCTGTGTCCTGCCTGTGCCACAGCTGTGGAAACAACCCTCATCTACAGTCTGACTGTGTGTCCATCACACACAGATATGGATGTGTGCACTTGAGAAATGTGCAACATACAGCACGAATCAAAGTAGCATTACTGCAGATCCATCCTTTCTTACAACACCTACACAGAAGGAATCATGTTAGCCATGCGTGCTGGCAGACATTTACATGGCTGTCACCGTTCTTTGCAAAGGGCACAAGCAGCCTACATTCAGACCATTGCATGTGTGTCACAGATGCAGCCTCCTGACTTCACACATGGCGAGATGCTCACAGTAAACGGCAGTGATATAATGGCTATAATGTACTTGGCCAGAGGGCACAGGTGTAGTCCCCACCCCCCTGGGCCAATGTTCCACTAGGTATTGCCCCAACAAACTGCCTCCAGGTTAGAATGCTGCACCTGCACGCTGCTCCCCATGAAACCAGCAAACATCTGCAGCCTCTCAAACCCTCCCAGGGCTCCCATCTGCAGTGGACTGGCCGAATGGCCCATGGACCACTGTGAGATAAAACAGAATAGCATCAAGTGGCCCATTTCAGCCTCTGACCAGACAACAATCTGAATGGTCTCGAACCAGCTACTAGAATCAAGCTTTAGAGATCTCAAGGGACTTTAATACACAGAGCACCCAGCCTATATACTTCAAGTAAACATAGTTTAAAACAGAAGAGCACTCAGCTTGTTTAACCCAAAGTAAGCATACTTTAAAACACTCAACTATTGCCTGTTTTTGACAAAAGCTGACAGGGTGGCTGAGAAATGGAGGCAATACATCATCAAAGCTGCACACAAATCATGTCACTGGCTGTCTCAACATTTCATCTGAATTCATTTTAAATGACTATTATTATTAACTGCACATTATTGCCAAATAACTTCATCATTTACTTCATAGAACTAAAATCATATACAGAAAACTAGAATCTGAAGTTATTAAGGTTTATAAGCAAATATTCTTCACTTAAGGAGCACTAAAGATATTTAAGTGTATACTCACCAGTAAAATTATTAAAAACTCCATCCATCATTTTCCAGTTACTGAGCAGAACATCTCTGCTGACCAAAGAACAAATCAGGAAGCAGATCACTTTCAACGCAGCCTTAACAATGTTGGTGAATAGGCATGGCTGAAGGTGTTGAGCTGGCATGACTGAACCAGGCACAGCAGGGTTTGAGCTGTCAAGTGTTGCCAAGCAGTTATATTTTAACATGTCAGTGTCACTGCTGGCTTAAGAGTGGCCTGCCATCCGGATATATCCAGCCAACAACAGTCCTGCAGTACGGACTGAGCAGTTCCATGTAAAAATAGAGAATATTTAACATGACTATGCAAGGCAACAGATGGGCCACATACTCTAACTAGACCCCTACAAGTTGTATATCATAAAGAGTGCTTTCTAATAAATCGGGCTGGTGAGAGAATATTACATAATTTAATTGAATATTTTAATGTTCAATAATATGGTAGCAATTCTACTCTTAAGAGCAGAAATACGAGTCGATAAGAACACTGTTATTAGGCCACGGCTCTGATTACACTGATTTCAGAAATGAAACTGAAAGTGGGTGAAATTAGACAGCAAAAACACTAGGCACTTGAACAGAGAGTAGACTTCAGTTGTGTTAGGCTACAGTGAAAAATCTACAACCTCTACAGAGAGCTTGGGGTTCGAACTGCTAATCTATGAACTGAGCTGGATTGCAGTTAATTACATCCTGGTCTACAGCTTTTCACTGGTGCAGTGTACAGTGTATCAAAAGCCCTTGTGTCAGCATATTGCACGAGGTAACGAGACTGCACTTGGGCTGCTAAAGAGACAGGGCCGTTTCGTGCAGGGCTTGACTGCGTGCCACTGGCCTAGTTAATGAGAATTATGCTGTAGCCTGACATTTCTGTGTAAACACTCATTTAGTTTAGCCAGCTAATTTAGTTTACATCAGCTAAACGACTGATGTAATTGCAGTAAATTCGAAATTGCATTTTTAACACTGTCCACAATTATGTAAACTGCAGCTGGTGGAAAGATTACTTAAACCTCATCTGAGGAAGGAAATTCATTAAAAGAAAAATATATAGAAGAATAGTCCAGGTGAGGAACTGCAGTCAGTACTGTGGTAAATGAGACAGGACATCTTTTAAGCACTTCGCTTGCACAGCTGGATCAATATCAATACATTTCTTTGGTGTCCCCATAGTTGGGTAAAATTTCATACGAACATTATGAAACAATTAATTTTTCAAAATTTACTTTGAATGAACACATTATTACAAATATATAGGAATGCTAAGCTTCCCTTTCAAATACCTTCTGAACATTTTATACAGTTTTCTTGTATTTTGACATGTCCGATGTGCTGCCTGGTTAACCTGAATGATGTTGATTTTTTTAAATTACATTTTCTTAAAGTTTTAAATAAGTGTTAATAATTAAGACATTTCAACTATTAATTTTGCCATTTTCATAAAAAATATCAAGCTGTTTAAACATGGCCAAGAATTTGCTGTCCAACTTGGGATCTTGGGATAATTGCCCCTTTAAGAAAGGGACCTCTGACGTCACCGACGTCACAACCTTCACATTGTTTTATCTAAGTGACAGAGAGCATCTGCTGCATGTTCAAAGTATAAAAGTTCATTTCATTTCACATTTCTCAGATTCTCTCTATACTTAACTTGAGATGCCCACCCAGTTGTGGTAAAATACTTACTTAAGTATATCAGCATAAGTTAATTAAAATTAAAAAAACATTAAATGTTAAAAAAAAAACTATTAAATTTAAAGTTAAAAAACTATAATATATCACAATTTATCTAAAAGTGATTTTGAACAATTCAACATGTCTGCATCTGTAGATCGACCATGTGTTTATCAAACGCTAACTTTAGCTATAAAATGTCCATCCTGTCATTGTTCACACCATCATGCACACAGATCTAGTCAAAGGGTAACCCATGGAGACCTGATGCCATACAGCCTGAACACACCCAGGAGTGGTGTGTGGTTAAGGTTAATTATGATGGAAAACGATACCCTGGCGTAATGCATGCTGGTGAAAAGAGTGTTAAATTGAAATACATGCACCACAATAGAACCAACAAGTCCACGAGATGACATTTGTTAGTATAATGATGGCCAGATTTTGTGCATTATGGGTGAACTACAAGCATTGAACAGACACTCCTTTCAGTTAGAGAGATCAGTTTGGAAGTATGTGAAGGAGAAGTTAGATTAATTAAAATCAGCACCTTAAATGTATAAAACCATGTATTTAAAACATTAAAATGAATTAATTGAATAATTAAAAATCAGTTCACTCTCTGTGTTATTAATCCGTTTAGTTGTAGCACACTTTAAGACTTTACCTTTTTGCCATGGACTTTTGTTACAGCTAAAAAAAAAAGGCCATGTTGCATTCAGAACTTTCTGTGTTTTTATATGAGATGAGCAAACATTTTACATCAGAACATTATTTTAGTCGGTTTGCATTGCGTCAGTAATCAGTTTACGCTGAGTCAGTAATCAATCTGATTGTAGAATACTGAGACGTCATATCTTCATCATGGACTTCTGTTATTGTCACTGTTCAAAATGTTGTGCTGCAGTCAGATTTACGAGCTGAGCAAACCTTGCGATCGCCACACTGCCATCCTCAGCCCGGAAGCCTGTGAGCTCATCAACTCTGAAACGGTCAACAAAAATGCCATATGGCTACTAAAAGAGGACCTTCTGAAATGTCAGTTCATCCACTTAAATGACTGTTTAACACACTGTTCTCTAATGTGGCCGTTTATAAGCTTGAAATATAGCTGGTGTTCTGATAAAACAAAATGGATTCAAGTCTTTTTTTGCACAAATTGCCAAATGCTGCCTTTCATATCACTCCAAAGAGAAATACTGCCTGGAAAAATGCTGGTCTCCAAAAAAATCATGAAGTATAAATTCCACTGCAAGTAATCTAAAGTGATTTCATTTACAAAAGGCATAAGCACAGAGTCCAAAATGAAGCTTGGCGGAGGCCAAAATGGTTTCAGAGGCATAAAACTAAGCTTTAAAATGCTGCTGTGAATTTGAACAGTTCTGTGAGGCAAGCGATCTGCTCATGAAAACAACTCATCTATCAGTGCCTGTTTGACAGCACATCCAGGGAGACAACGCGATTAGTGCTTAATCTCCCCCACACTTGCTCTGTAATGGTACCTCCCACACACACACATCTCGACAGAACTAAGGGCATTCTAAAGATCAAATTTGGGGGTTGGGTGCACTGTTCAGGATTTTTTCCACATGGACTGGCCCAGCATGCAACTCCACACACCTCACAGGCCGGGAGAAACGCTTCCATAAAAAGTCCGCCTGAACCAGCTCAGAGAACGAGGCTTCCCCTGGATGCTATCTGCACGGTGCTCTCGGCCGGCCTACATGGGCATTATCAGCAGGGTGCACATCTTTGCTCCACACAATATGTCTCAGTGAAGGAAGGATCAAAGGGGTTATGGCAGGCACCAGTACAGAACGATTTATTAACAGAGTGGAGGGATACAGGACTCCAGCGCACCACACAAGACATGAAAGGAAAGTAACAGTGAGGGGGGGGGGGCTTGTTGGAGGCTTTACCGAAAGAACAAAAAATCTTTTTTTATCTTGACCTATATGGGTTAAAAGAACAATTCAGTATGCCTTTTTCTGCATAACAGTGTGTTTGTATAAGCCCAGTGCCACCCATGCACTAAACCGAAAGCTCCTCTCAAGGTCCCATTATTGGCATATAGGCTAGCCCTTGATTTCAGAGACGTAGCATCGACATGTTCTTATTTAAGAGACAGTGGGCCTAATTCCCTCTGTGCACTGACAGCAGGACTATTGATCTCTGGTCACCTGCAGGCGCAGTGGCTTGCTCGACAGTGCTTCCGACGGGCGTTTTTCAGCTTTATCACATGCCACACGGAGCCCAGGGCAAACTGTTTGCTCTCAGTAATCAGGCTCCGTGCAATCTGCCTCAATTTGTCTCTTTATTTTTTCCGAGGCCGAGTAACTGACATATTTCTGCGCAGCTGTAAATGGGGGGCGGGGTTGAGGGGTAAGCGGGAGATTGCGGTGGCCCTGCTGGCGGGGAAGGCCAGACGTCGGCCCCGAGCACTGCACGCGCCCTGCCCGCCTGAGCTCAGGACGTGAACTCCTTGAACCCTTCTTAAAACAAACATCTGAGGCAAGTGGTTCTGCTCCACATCTGTCTGCACTGGCACTGGATGGCAAGATGCTGATTTTGCCTCAGCTTAAAAGGGGAAAGTAGCGCCATGCACCACAGCTCAATAGGATAAAAGGGTGGTCTTTCAGGATGAGAGAGAGGGAAGACCGTGGGCGGTGAAACATTTTTTAGGCATCCCCTACAGGCGTTCTGACTCTTCCAGTTAGCATCAAAAGGCTCAAAGAAAGACAAGACCCTGAAATGTAAGTAATGCGAGCACTGTACTCCCACGTGGGTCCGTTTAGGTTTAGGATGCCTCCACACCTTTCAGTGCGGGAGCTCCGCCCTCATTTAGAAGATGTGGCTACAGAGCTTTGCCAGTTTAGAAGAACGGCCATGAGCCCGAGCGTCTGACACCCGTGTGAAATGACATCCATCAGCTCTCAAGCAACGAGAACGGAACATGGAAAGGTGATGGGTTATTCGGTAAATGCATCAGAACATCAACAAATCATCTTACTCCACTATTTTTAAAACAGCGTATTGATCTAGACTTCAGGGAAACCACATGTTATCCAAGGTATCTAAAACCTTCAGTTTAAATCACTGAAACTTTCGTAACTGCCAAAATAAAACAAAGCTCTTCGTTTTCATATTCCAGTATAATAAAGATTGCAGTCAAGTATGCTACATTATAGAATTATGGTTATACTGAAATAGTCGTCATGCCAAACACTGCCTGATATAGTGAGCGTTTGTCATTATAGGGCTGCTTTTGGTAGTTGTTATAAGGTTATTATTCATCAGTGGGGCCAGTTTCCCCACACGGTCAAGAAACCTGAGACAGATGGACTTTGGAGGCTAAAGGTTGGGCCAGCCCCAACACATCTACGCCGCTGGGTCACGTCAGCACTGCATCTCATCTCTGGCCTTATCTCCAGCATGAGCACAGCTGCGTGTATGCATGAACACGCGTGGCACGGATTGGCCAATTAGAGAGGATTAGGCCATTAAGTCGTGGGGAAAGCCCTCAGCAGTGAGGCTTAGCAGCCACAGAGAGCCGGGACACTACTGCGTGACGGGTCATTGCACTGGCCTGGAGCTGCCTCTCGAAGCGCACAAGACGCAAGCAGGAGTTTAATCATCTAATCTTGGCTATTTGTTATCTGACAACTCCGTAGTGGCTCAGTATACTTTCAGTCAGTATTACTGTTCATATTGTAGCCCATCATAAACACTCATTATATGATTCTATATAATTTAATTGTATGACATACCACTAAAATGAGCTAAGCTACTTCTTAAGAAGAGGAAATCATCATCTTTTTTTCCAAACCTGACACGCCTTTTTTTGGCTCAAAAGCATTTTCCCCAAATGTCTCTGCCCTTCTGGACTAATGTAAAGGCTTGATTTCAGTATTCAACATCCCTTTACTGAGGCTGGAAACAGCTGGAGGCAACAAATTAGTCAGGACACATTTTGGTGTGACGTGAAACATCCGTAACAGCAAGCCTGTCTCCTGTGAGAGAGGAAGTGGCACATGGCAAAGACACCCCACCCCCTGCGCCCCATTTCCACCAGCTTTCAAGATGGCTGACCTGCCCTCAGCAATTTCCCCTCCGCCCCACCCACCCCCAGCTCCAGTGGAGACGGCTGAAGGCAGCATACTAATGTCCCCCCTGAGCTGACCTGTAGCAACCTGATGGAGAATCAGAATGCAGTTCGCGCATCAACTATTGATGGGAAGTGTGCACTGAAAACACTGAAATCTGGTTCAGAAATTCAGCACGAGTGTGGACGATAATGAGCTCAGTATTTATGAGCCATTAGCAAACTACCTAAAATTCTGACTGATGGGCCACTGTACTGGTTTTCTACTGAAGGCAGGTTTTAATTTTTTTTTAAGAAGTAGTCTTAAAAACCCAAACGGTGAGTTACGCCACAAAACATTCTTTAGTCCATTCTGCTGAGTGTAAATGAGGGTGGCACAAATTGCATTGTTGCTCCTCTCAGGAGGGAAATATACGGCTTTCCCAGGCAGTTTATTTCCATTTACGAGCTTCCTTTCTTGTTTAAGCATTTATCAATTTGTGGCAGGGCATGGGAGGAGCCGGCATTCCTCTCCTGATGAATAATTAGAGGCAGAGCTCTCAGGTCCCGCCAGGCCGCTCTTCAGCTGTCAGGCATCGCTCACTCCCAGAGAGCAGTGAACAGTAAACATCCACGCTGACAGGACCATCCGTCATTAGGGAACAACGCAGGCACGCCGCAGTGTAAATGCGCCCTCCATGAGTGACTATCATGATCAAGTATGAACATAATCACACGTGCCGAGCAAATCGTCTCCGTTTAGCAGTGCGGTCAGCGCAACTCGGGTAGGCCTCGCAGTGATGCAGGCACCGTGAAAGGGCAGGGTGCCACGGGGTCGAGGGTGGACCGGCGCAGCCCGAGGCAGAGCGCATCGAGAACCGGCAGAGCACGGCTCACCGCACACACGGGCCATCGCAGCTTCGCTCATTAGCATGGAGAAGCGCCCTGCACGCACGCACGGCGCAGAGGCAGTGAGCTGACGTTGGGCAGGACAGCTGCCCTCAGGCCAGCCGTGTGGCTAAAGAGCTGCCCAGAGGAGGGCTGGCACTGACGCGAGCGCTCAATTAGCGAGCGGCACTGCGCCCTCCGTGGCCGCTCAGCTCAAATAGCAATGGAGCGCAGCTATTGGTGCCGAGGTCACGCTGTACAGGCAGACAAGGTGGTGATGAGCCACTTGTGGAGGCTACGAGTGCGTCAGGGTGGCGACAGTATTGCAAATGCTGGCACGCACCACAGTCTCAGTGGACCGTTACTGTTGAGACTTAGCCATGTAATGTCTGAGTCACCAGCTAGGAAGAGAGGACATTAGCGCTCGGTGAGCTACCCTTAAAAGCATCAGCGTACATGGCACACAGCTGGTACATGCTACAAATCCTTTGCCCCCTGGCTAGATTACATCTTTGTGAGGAAATCGAAAGCAGGTGTTACATGTCAAGGGCTTTGCTCCGAACCTTTGTTTTGCACCACAACATGTGCGTTAAGGCACAGTGGCACCAAAGGTCACACTAGCACTTGCCCTTGTTCATGGCGTGCAAGACTTGCCAGTGTGTTGCCTAAGGCTGTTTCAATAAAAAAGCAAAAGCTTTAACTAAGCCTAGCAAGTAACCCATCAGCCAGCTTTACTTAACTGGAATTTTGCTGTTTCCCCTGAAGATTCCAGGACTCGCTCTGGGCTCATGGGCAATACATCATGTTCTCTACAGAAGTTTTCCATAAAACTGCCGGACAGGAGGAAAAACCACTTCTCATCCTAAACCCACTGCAGAGTTGATGTCTGCAATAACAGGTCATCAATACAGAGCAGCTCAGCCTTGGCAGGCTCACAGTGCGTGATTGGGTAGTTTGGCTCTCCATGCAGCTGCTGACAGCGACCTCTGCCGTGGCCCCGGCCGTTTCGCTGCTGGCATCGTTAACACCGAGTGTCGCGGGCCAGATCTTAACCACAGTCTCTTTTTTTTAATAAGCGTTATTGGAGATAAAGGGCGGTCCGGCCGTGATTCAGCACACTGGCAGGAGAGGTCGGGGGAGGCGAGGGTGGTGACGATGTGTCCTCGGTGACTGACCCCAATCTGACCCCAATCTGACAGCGTGATCACAGGGCTGTCAGGGGCCCACCTATCCATGGCATCATCACCATGTTGTTTCCAGAACGTGGACGAGCACTTGCGTCTCGCTACAAAGGCGTGAGTGGATTAGATTTGCTGCGCCACCATATAGGTCCATGGATGCAATATTTAAGAAACTGAGTTTCACATACTGTATCTAAACTGCGCTGTTTAACACACCATGGATAATTCAGTAACCATGAGGGCAATCGTTCCAGCACAATGTGATTTGTGGCCATTTGCATACAAGATGTGCGCTTGGGACAGTGCAGTAATTGCATTAAAACACACGTAGAAAAGGACAGCAAGACAATCTTAGGTATCCTCTGTCTCCATCTCTCTCTCTCGGTCTCACCCACACACAAATACACAAGAAGCTAAAAACAAAATAAATGCAGAAGAGCCTTAAAAGTTCATCACAAGAGGAGAACTACACTGCAGTGATGAAAAAACACTATGGCTGGTTAAACCAGTGCCTTTCTGGTCTCTGCAGACCTATACCATTACAAAGTGTAAATGGGTCAGTGCTGCATGCAGGAGTCCAGACTGAATGTCCACATCCTTCTCTTATCCTCCTCCTCTCTGAACTGCATTTGTTTTCAGTAAAAGGCAGCCACAACCTCCAGGTCATAAACTGTCCCCTCACATTACAATCTCTCTTGACTTTCAGAAACAACTCGCTCTGCTGGGTGTGGAGCCACCTCCTCGGCCAAAAGCGCTTGCAGGATACCAACCTTCCGCTGATGTGAAAACGTTATGGTAACCGTGGGGTCGAGAGAAGCTGGGCGCCGTTTACTGAGGGAGCGTTGCGTCCTCTCGTCCATGCAGGGGCAGGAGGCTTTGTCATAGGCTGCTGCCGCAGGGACGCAGCGCACGGTACAGCTGCTGAGGCTGCGTCAGGCTTTAGCGGTGGGCAGCTCTGCCTCACCTGCGTATCTCCCAACCCATGTGACATGCCGTTCCACTGGAAGCTTATCGGTGCCTTCTGTCCTGGCCGATTTTCTTCCGCAGTCGTTCCGAAGACGCCACAATGCCTATCGCTGTTCAACAGGGCCAAGCTTCCTGTCGGCGGTACTTTACAAAGGACGCAGGCTTCCCCAGACTGGTTTTGGAATGCAGACCCTCTACCACAGCAGATATGGCAGTAATGTGTGGAGATATCAGACATGCCAGCAACCTAAAGACCAGCAATGCTTCTGTTCGGTCATCTTCAAAAAAAGTAAGGTGCAGTTGCTCGCAGAGATTACCGTTCTATGGCTCACGCAAATGTAATTAATACACCAACGAACAATCATCCTTGCAACATAGTTCCTCATATTTCATCAACATTTATGGGTCATCTGGAGCCTGATGTCCATGTGTGGCAGAGCAGGCAGAGAGCCAGCAGCATTTGACAGACACAGAGCCCTTTGGAGAAGGTCTGCTTTATTCCTCTCCCAAGTGAACGGAAGGCGAAAAGGAGGCCTCGGGCCATTGCATTTGAAATGATCCCTTGTGTGCGCATTTACATTCCCTTGTTTAAAACATCCCCACAGCAGTCATGTGTCCTCCTCCACTTTTGCTTCACAGAAGGAAACAATTTCCATCTGGGGATCGCTTCATGTTGGTGACAGTACCGATAACAACAGTCGTCACACTCGAATGCAGCCTGTAATTAGGTGAGGATACTCGGCCACAATCTGTGACGTGGCCAAATTAACTCTGGCTGACAGGAAGGAAGAGACGCGAGCGGTGCGAAGGGAAGAGGGCCTTTCCTTCTAGCACGCTCGCTGACAGCAAGCTCCAGTGACCGGAGGCTGGGGAAGTGAAAGCGTAGCTCAATATTAACTGCGCAGCAAGGGACAGGAGCAGCACGGGAGCCTCCCATCGGGTGTTCCTTCAGCTCCTTCAGGCTCCTTTCATGCTCTCGTGCTGAACTGTAGCCAGGTGTATGAAACAGGATGAAAGGAGAATCGGGGTGAGCCGTGCAACGATGGCCGGGCACTGCAATTGTGCGGCTGCAGGTCACCCAGTGAGGGCAGACATCAGATTTTGAGTGACTGACATCAGATTTGGGCCCAAGGTACAAAGGTTTTGAGGGTGACTGAGTCCCTTTGTTACCCGGGCCCCGAGTTTAAATGAAAGAATACGCACAGTCACATTAAAATCATGATCATGAAAATGCAAATCTTCAGGACTGACCAAGAATATTCCCTTATCAAACTTAACATTTCCTGATCAATCATCTAGCTATTTTATGTTTGGAGTTTTATTAAGCTTTAACCCAGGATATCTGCATGGCCTCCTGAGTTCTGGAAGCCAGTGGAGCAAGTCTACACTGTCAGCTGTTTTGTGGACAAGAGAATTATTCACTGTCCAAGAGATCCAGAACAAAAATCAATACAGCTGCTTGAACTGACAGTTGTGACAGTATCAAAGAAGTCCACTGACTATTCTGACAGTGACGAGAAGTACAGAAGAGAGGGGATGGGTTTTGGGTTTTTGCATGCCACACCACCCAACTGAACATGGGGTTGGACAGAGATGTTACCAGGAGCAACGCGAACGTCCATGCCGGTGCCAAGACCCGTTCACGTTGGGAAAACGCGTTGCAGCATTTCATGCTAGCTTACGTGTAAGTGAATCTTCAAACGTAAACTTTCACGAGAATACTTTAGGCTACATTCTGATCACGCAAATCTGGTGTTGATTGCTAAGTATTTTTAAGCCTTTTTCTGTCCATCAAAGTACCAATGTTCAATCTGTTTGCTATAATCTTACTCAAAAAACATTCAAGGAAAAAAAAAAAACAACCAAACAATCAGTGGCATCTTGCCTGTGCTTGATGAGGTCGTATGGAGATAAACAGCATCTCCTGGGGTGATGTTCACTGATTGCAGTATGATGCGCACGTCATTCAGCTCACTCAATCACTGCTGCATTAAAGACATGAGCTCACCTGCACTAAGAGTTACACACAGGAAAATGGGTCCTCTGCATACCACCACTACTATAAACAACCACAGCCAAGCTGGGAAGTGGAACATCAGGGAACACCGAGTCATTTGATCACATCGTAGCCGTTTGTACGCCGAGCCTCCCAGTGACACCTCACAGTTTATGTAGCCACACAAGTATAAATCCAGCAAGGGGCTGTCACTTTGATTACTAGATGTCCTCACCGTTGCAATTATCAGCCATAATTAATGAGAAAGAGAGAAAGCATGGCACTCACAGCAGCTCTCCATATACTGATTGAGCTGCAGTTTCTTACTGCGGCTCATTAGTTCAAAAAGGTCTTCTTTCCATGTTGCACAGTGACAAATTGTATCATTACTCTCCAACCCTTTACCATACATCGTGGAGGGAACAGTACGTTACAATTAGTATGGCTGAGCTTGTCCTCACGTCATCACGAAGCAAAGACCTTCAGGCTAGGTTAGGTTACATGTTTAATAGGGGTGTAAATATATCTGACTTCACAACAATTTTATTAAATTATAATTCTTTAGGACACAATTCAGATCATGAATTCTTAAATTGTTTTCAAGTGTGTATTTTTATAGGATTCAGAATTGTTTTAAATTCTGACACTACTAGAAACTGACCTTACATTAGACCTAATGAAGGCTAATGTTAGCTCTAGCAAGCAAAACCTTCGGTGATAACATATTTCCGGTATAATGATTTATAGGTGCATCTACACTATAGCTCTACCTTTGGCCAATTCTACCCACTCAAATGTTTCCTGATGATTGTAACTTGTTTCCAGTGGCCTTTGTTGTAAATGAAATATCTAACCATATTCAAACGTTACATAAACAGCATTTCCAGTATATTTACAGTGTTATTACCATACAAACACATTTCAAAAGCATCAGGTTCCCACCTGCCCTGTGGCTGCAACACATTAAAGAGACCAATGAAGGGTAAAACAACTTGCATACATTATACAGCTAGTGCAGTCATCCCATAAGCTGTATATACAGTCTATACGGTCTATGAGTCATTCATTCAAATGAATTCAGAATACAATATTGGTGCCAGGAGTGGTGTATTTCAACTTACACTTGGCTGTACGATGTATGCTTTTAGGTAGATGCTATGTACCCTATTAGGTAGAGCTACAGAGAAGTACCCAACAATAATATGATCACTCAGTTTACACCTTCAAGGTTTTTTATCTTAATTCTTCATTGAAACATCATCATTATTAGAGTTGTGGATAAGAGGCTATTTACCACACCAGCTCCATCATCCCATGATTCCTGATTTGACTCCTGTGTCCTTTCCTGTGAATGCTAAACCGCTGAAAGCCAAGATCCCAAAGTCTGTCAGACAAACAAACGGCACCAAAGTCTAATGCCCAAAGCAATAATGCTAGCAGTCTCCCAGTCTGGAAGCACACTCCAGAGACCAAAGGTCAGCACACATGTCCCAGGCACATATTGGGACCTGTTCAGTAATAACAGCTCAATGGCATACCCTACTGGTCCCCACATTCTCAAGGCTATGCGTGCTTCCAGAGGTTCAGGACACCAACATAAAACTCAGACAGAGTGGCAAGATAAACGGTGATGACCTCTCTCCAAGGAGACAGAAGGGCCACGGGGCCGAACAGTTGCACCGCAATATCTCTCAGTAAATACATTGTGCAAGGCCATTATATTCTTCACAGGCTAGGGACAAAACAGAAAAAAAAAAGAATCACCTCATCTAGTTTCACACAATGTTCATATGCTGAAAACAGGCTAAGCTTTTTGCTCCCAGCAAAATGAGCCCACAATGCACTGCTGTATTATCTTTGTGGATTGAGACTTGTATATACTTGCTGCAAACACGAATGACATCAAAGCCAAACTGCAAACTTGAGGGAGGGGAAAAAACAACAAGAGCAAAAAGCAATTTATTTTCTTTTCTAAAAGCAATCATTCAAAAACCCTGATTTGGACAAGTTACATTTTTTTTTTTGTGAAAGAGGAAATCAGAAAGACTGTTACAGTCAGACTGCTGAAGTTGCAGAGACCTCGGTAATCAACCTTGCAGTTGAAATAAAAATGTTGACAAAAGCAACACACAAAAATACCTTCAAGTTGTTTCAAAGCTAATGGGGATACTCTTCTCTTTTGTAAACAATGCCTCGAGCTACAGTATTTGCTTAATTAGAAAAAGTGAAGCGTATAATCAGAACGACTTTCCACAGTCAAGATGCAGGAAATCAATGCACGGTGTTGTTCTGGGGCAATGCAAATGACTGATACCCGAGTCCATTCCTGCGAATGATCCAATTATGAAATGTGAACATTTTCACACCTGTATTCTACAACAGCCTCTTGCACCGTACCGTCAGGCCAAACAGTTACCAAGGCCGTATAAGCACCCCCCCCCCCCCCAACAGGTTCTCATAATTATGTCACTAAACAACTCTGGTCACTGCATGTGTCTGATAATTTAGATAATTTGGAGTCGTTTGGACTCTTTTTAGTGTCTCCTTTCACATGTGCAAAACAGCACAGGACATGTTCAAATGCTGAACGCTGATGAGGAGCGAGACGGCAACAAGAGACTTACCTCCATTTGGGTAGAACCAATTAGTGAATGTCTTCCTAACGGATCTGCAACTATGAGCACGGTTAGGTAACCCTACTGAGAAAACCATGCCGAACCGCATCCATGAACAAATGTAGTTGGATCGGTTACTGTCCATATTCAGAACCGTTCAATGCATCAGTGGAAAAGAGGCTAATATAATGTGTGCCAAGGAGGTTTAAACAGAAGTCGATTCATAAGGTGGAGGAGATTAAAGGTGGCGGTCTGAGCTGTCTTGCGCTCGCGTACCATTGCTTCCATCTTTGCCAGAGTGCTGTTGCTGCTTGCATGCAATAATTCACCCTTTGCTACGCCAAATTTATCACTCATTTAATCAGGTCTTTTCAGGCTAACCACTTAGATTGGGCAAGAGCAGAGGCAAGGAAAATCTGTGTGAAATGACTAATGCACTAAGAAAAGAAGAGTCGGTTTTGGATGCTTAAACTTTCATTATTAAAGATCTCACCGCCATGAGAAAAATGACATTTTTAATACAATTGCTCTTGTTCTTGATATTCAGTTTCCCTCCATAAATGAGTGGTAACTGGTTCATAGTGGTAACTGTTGCTGCCTTTGGCTATGGTGAGAAACTGGGTGAGACCAGCTAAATGGTACTAGCCAACTGTCTGTGCCCGGTCGGGTATAGTCAATCCTTGATTTCCATTTAGTACAGAGCATATTGCTAGTAAACTTAAAGTGCAGGATCGCCAAAGGTGCTCTTCACTCTTCCAGCAGAAGGGCCGACATCAGCTTTGGGTAGTGCACACAGACCTACCATGCTTGGTCAAAAAATAAATACACAGCAGGTGCAACCTAATTAAATAATTCAGTGGAAAAGGGCCATAATTTAACTGAGTGAAACAAGAAACTACACCTCCAGTAATTAATTCATTAGAGAGGCACAGAATAAGCATGGTGTACTCTGGACTCATTTTTTAAGTAAATGATTTTAAAAGCACAGAGACGGAGAGTTTAACTGAAGTTAAATTGTAACATATCTTATTAAAACAGTGGTAATCTTGAACCATTTCAGAGCCAGGCCTGAAAGGTCTCCTTGAGTCTGGCGGCGAAATCCACGGGAAAGAAGAAGAATTAAACTCAACATCATGGCCAAGAAGCCCCATAACATATTTGGCCCTTGTTTATCCTTGCCTTATTAGGAGGGTCCACTCACCCATCTCCCCTTCCTCTTCAAACCCAATTACATGCCACAGTGGCAGGCTACAGTGCAGCAGATCGTGATGATTTGCATGCTGGGCACTAACGGCATCCGGGATTAGCCACTGCATACACCATTCGGTGTGAAACCACAACATCATTTCAGCGCACGGACACACACAGACATACCAGGACTGAAGACAGAGAAAAGAAATTAAAAACCTTGTGAAAATGCATTCCATTAAGCTTCTCTCCCTTTTCCACACCTCTCCACCTATGACCCAAATGGTTTGGTCCTGAATTAACTGAAGCTTGCCACGATTAACTAATAATGCATTAGTTGAAGATACTTTAAGTTTGTGAATTTAGTAAAGCTATTTGAATTATTCCCACTGTTGGTGATAATGCCTGCTATGACTCACTTAAAGCGTATACAAATGACCATGCTTTATGCATAAGCAATTAACCTTGTGCAGGGCCATAAGATAGTACTGAATGTCTCAGTTTTGCTGTGACCCAAACATAGCGTGCTGTAGTTTAGGCTCTGCTCCATCAAGCTAGAGCATATTCATGTAACTAGTTAGCCAGTTGGTTGTTGCCAAGCGCTGCACTTTTAGCACAGCATGCACTTGCATGATATTGCCCTATTTTTGCAGCTGTGACAAATCTAGGAAATTTTGCATGCTTTTGCATCATTCAGACTTAACAGAAACCTCCGATTTCTGAAGAATTTTGCATGATACTGACAACAAATTTATCGCCAAAATGAAAAATAAAAAAATGGCATCTTTAATTGACTAGTTTTATAAACACACTTCCTGGTTAGAGCTAATCAAAATCACCATTTTGTTTAATTTACACATTCAATGTTTGATAAACATTTCCGAAAAACAAAAGCATCATCTCAAACAAGAGGCCCCTGTATAAACAGACCACATTCACCCCTCCATATCACAAGTACAATGAAGAGCGTAGAGGGATTAGGAGGAGAGCAGCAGATGAAGTCAGTGTCGTCCATGTCATGAAAGATGATGTCATTAGTGCCAGGATGAAATGGGATTATCTGTTGCAACTGGTTATTCCAGATTTTCATAAACCTTAAATAAGAGGTTATGAGTTGATAGAAAAATGTAACAGTACGACTGTACTAATTTGTGGTTGTCAACTTTAGACTTTGCCACGATACAACACAATTTCAATTTGTAAGGCACCGATTAAATATTTAGGGACATTTCACTTTACCACTATAGGATTACTTTCAGTAATTTACAATCAATATGACTGATAGACTGAGGGAACACATTTTATCTTTATTTCAGCTCACTATACAATCAGGTTATTAAACATTTATTAGCTGTTTGAAAGAAAAAAACCGATTACTGTCATTTTTCAATTCTAATCACACAACAATGTGGGAAACACATTAATGATCATTTCATTCACAAATATTTGTACTGCCTTTGAACTTTTCAATACTGATTTAGTCACTTGCCACTTTAATAGAAACACCTGCCTTGTACCAACATTTAAAGGCCACATGACCGATACCCTGACATTGCTCATTATCTACACCTCTCATAAAGGAGCATTTGATAATTGTACAATTCAGATGCTCTAGCTCATCTTTAGCATATCTGTCAGTGTGCGCAGTTTATCACCCTTGCACTACTTGGTTCATCAGGGTTCATTTCTGACAACAGGACCCATGGTCATCAGGCATTAGTTGGCTGGTGGACCTTTTTCAGCACTGACTCTGTAGTCATGTAGCAGTGCGAGCTGAACATAAAGAACAGCAACATTGTTGGGGTGTTTACACACGTCTGGACGCAGTTGACCACCCAAAACTATCCAACCAACAGCAGGTCCTGTGGCCAGAAACTGACCACTGATGAAGTGCTAGAGAATTGCTTAGACAACTGTGCATGGGATGTGAAGACCCTATAGACCTGCAAGGTGTTGCTAATAAAATAGGTGGAGACTGATGTATATACACTGGATGGACTGACTCGCAATGTATCCATTAGAATCAGTGTAGGCCTATTGTTACAGCCCTAGTACCAATGCTAATAAGCTTGACTAACCATCACTGAAATACAGAGCTCCAACAGGCATGATGACATATAAATGATGCTCACCCAAAGAAAGCCTTTACATACACCAGAGTGTGGGGCTATATCTCCTCCATATATTTGAATTTCCTGACATAAGAATGCATACAGCCTGACACAGCTCATATTTCTCCCTCTGCCCTGCAGAATCTCCGACTCTTCCACTCCAGCACGGCCACGGTGAAGTATGGGCTTCAGAGGGAAATGTTTCTTCTGAGAAACACGATCACAAGACTACCAAAGTACATGCAGTATGGATCAATCATTTAAAACCGCAATCCATGTAACTATGACCAGATTCCACATTACCAGAATTAGAGAATATGGTGAATAATTCACATTTTGCTCGCTAAAAAGGCAATTCTTTGTACAGTTTAGGCAATTGGTTCTTCATCTGTGAATTCTTGACGATGTTAATGGTAAAGATTACCAGCCCAATTGAATACAAAATAATCCTTCCAATATGTCCATAAAATCTAGATATCAGAAGCCTAGCACACTGTAATGATGTGTAGATTAGTTTCCCCATGGACTTGTACATGGCATGTTCACACTGCCCTGACCTGCTCATTTTCAGGCAAAAAAAACATAGCCTACTCTACCGTATATGGTCAAGTGCAGATTACTTACTGCTCTGACATGCACACCGCTCCTACATTTGAACTCCTCATGCATGGCTGTGCTGTATTATATTTCATTCGATTCTCAGCGGTAGCAGAGGCGTCTGTATATTTTAAAGAGCCAAAGTAACCCAACGTAAACGAGCATTATACGTTGGCTTTAAGCAGACTGCTCCTCGCGTAAGTAACGACGACTAGCAAACTGCAAGGCATGCCCTGCAGCCGTGGATACTTTTTAGCGGTGGACTACTATTCACTATAGCATGTGAAGCGCCAATCGTCTAAGTGTTTGAAAAGGGAAACAGTAGGTTTACCTTTCACTACAAACACTGGAGATGGTTAAATACACACCAATAACGAATATTTTTGTCCTTCCTGCTGCACATGCCCCCCCCCACCCACCCACGAGTAGCAACTGTCTGAAATTACAGGACCGTAGGCTGCATAAAACACGAAGGACTTTTAACGCCACAAATGGCTTTTACAATGCACTCCTACTTACACATGTACTACACACGTCTCATAACATGTCGGTGCTCGGAGATTGAACCTAGCGAGCGAACAGCCCGGGCTACATGTGAACGGGAAAGCAACTGGCGTTACAGACTACAGGATGGCGATTTGAGAAAGAGCCCACCGACCAAGCAGAATACTCGCCGCGGCGCCCGTAATAATAGTCCACTCGCTGCGGCGCCCGTAAAAACAGTCCACTCGCAGCAACCACAAAGTGGCCAAAAAGTTGACACAATAAGGTGCGAAACGTATCAGCAATCGACCGTAAACACCAACCGTCCTGGCAGCCGCTGTAACAAACTGCTGGTGTAAACACCAGGTTAAATAAACAGCCCAACTTTCGCTCCCATGCACGGCGTCGGCACGCTGTGGGGAGCCCAGCGCGGTCGGAAAAGCACGGTGGAAAAGCGTACCTCCTTCTTGGTCGGCTTGAAGGCAAGCGGGGATGTTCTTTTTCCAACCCGGCATTTTTGTAGCGTCGCTTGCACTCAGAGTGTATCAAACGTAAACCTCGGGCGCACTTCAGTCTCGGCACATGCTCCGTTCGCGTTCATTTCCCTCAGGCCTCCTCCTTTCCCAGTGGCCGCTGTAGTGTAACGCCGTGTCTCCCTCAGCCTCGCTCTGCAGCGAGCAGACAGAAGGTGGAGGTGGCCACTACAGCCCGACACACGGGGGACTCTCCTGCCGTCGCTTCCACCGCCGATCTGTACTGATACACGTAATTAAAACCTGCTTATGAAAAATGCGAACATTTCATTAAGGTACTTTAAGATAAATCAAACAGCGCAGATTTGAAAAGTGTACACGCGGCGCGATGGTCCACTCCGGCGTTGTAGCTGAATTGGCAACGTCTTCATTCATTCATATTACGGGGCGCGGGACCTGCATGGCTGCAGTTTGATTTGACATCATACATGTATTGCTTCCTTATTAAGTAGCAAATCTATTTTGGCATTATTAAATCAAATCTCTGCATCTATCAAATATCACGAACAGGAAATATCTGCATGTATAGACATTTTTAGTATTTCAAAGTAGACTTTACTAATAATACACAAACGTTATGTATACATATACGAATGAAGTCCTGCAGGCTTATCCATTCCTCATAGCTTCTTATTACCTAAGCAAAATCAATATTTATTTCCAGCAGACTATGACGGATAACCTAAAAACAGACATGCTCATATTTACGCATGGTACTTTCTGGAAGTAAATAAGTCGACAAAACCTTACAATATTAAACAGTGTAAATTAAGAAAAGATTTCTGAGCCACAAATAAATTTAGCCAGAAATGTTTGATGCAATTCTTGATTGTTAATTATTAAATGAACTAATTATGTCACCTCCTGGCCAAGCTGTTGTTTGTTCGTTTGCTGAATTGGTTTTGTTTTTTGAATGAATGAGTGTCACTAACTGGAGGGAGACATTTCTGGAGGGCACTGTGGCACATCCGCTGCCTGCTTTTGCCAACAGTGCTTTGCCTCCTCAGCCCTTCCTTTCCCCGACTCTGTCCGAGGGACGTCAGCAGCTCTCGCACCGGTCACAGCGCACGCTGCAGGATAAAGATGCTCTAATGAAGCCTGCTGGGTGGAGCTGGAGACCCAAAGCGCAATCCCATCTTTACACCCATTCCTTCATCTGTCCATCCAACCACTCACCCCGAGGCAACATCCAAAGACACGGTGGAACATCCAAAGACACACGGTGGAAGACGCACAAAAGGAAATGGAGCGGCATGTCTGTGTTAAGGGAGTCACTGGCCTTCATTACTGCATCCAAAGTTCTAAGGAAAGGGGTGGAGTAGGTTTTGTGTAAAATGCAAGCCCATTTAATCCGCTGCTATACTAATATCTCACATACAGGCCTTTATGATCAATTTGTCTTCCTCAGTTCCTGTTAGCCTGTAGTAGAGATGGTTGCTATAGTTAAGTAACACATGGGTTAGCAAAACAACAAAGGTTAGCAAAGGCTATACAAAAAAAAAAAAAGGTTATGCACTGACCTAATTCTTAAAGGCATCAGTAACACCACAGCAATATTGAGGCTGGCAAAGAAAACAACTAATGATGTTCCCCAAGGCACATTAATGTTGTCCATTTGTATGCTGTATTATTGTGTTTCTTACTTTGCATGTGTGTGGTAAAAGCTCATTTCAAGGCAGTCCAACCCTATGAGAGCTTCAGCAAATTTCCACCTGCATTCAGCTTGGCGAGCTGAAGTGCTTTGGAGGTGAGTGCGGAAGAGAAAATGGATTTTGTCACTGAAGCACGCCATGTGATTATACATATGTGGCCAAGCTGACGTATCAAAAAGCAAGGAGCTTCAAATTCTTAAAAGCTTCTAACCTCCTTATCAGTCACCCTTCTCTCATAATTGAGGGAAAGCTTTTGCATGTTGATTTAAAATTCCGCACCTCCAACTATCCATTATGCTTAATTATCAGAAGTTATTTAGAAATTAGCATCTTATTAGCAGAATCAAATGAGTTCTGGAAATTGGCTCAATTTATAATCCACCTTGAAAGAACAGTCTTAAAGTCTTAATAACCCTTTCTTAAATAATTGCTATTGCAGAAAGCTCATATCCTAAAGTTCCAATAAATTACTTCTCAGTTTTTCATCATATGGTCGATATCGTCACAGTCCTATATTTTTTTCTGAAGGTAAGCATTTACCTTTCAGATAATTGAACATGTCATCTACCTTGTGCACAAAGCACTCTCACTGGACCTTTATAGGCAGATAGAGAGTCAATTATTCTTACTCTTTGATTGATATTAATACAGACTTGTTGTTTCCTGGAGATTTTTGTGCAATAAATCATTAGGGTCACATTCTGCTGTTACTGTCACAGCTATGAATATGAAGTGTGGAAAAAGCAGGTATGATGACAAAGGTGGCTCTGAAAATTTCTCTGGTTATTAATTGTACCACTTTCTAAAGAACTAGCACTCTGCACTCTGCTGGTGAGAAACAGGCTTGACCACAGGTGGTCTGCCAGGAATGAAGCAGGGAGAAGTATGGAACTACAGTTGCAACTTGTAACCACTAAATGTGGTAAAAAGACAGATGAAATAAAATATAAACGGGCCTGTCTAGAGTGGGTGAACAGGTCTGTCTGTTCAAAAATTTACTGCTTATAGAAAAATAATTAGTAGCCATTTATATTGGTGGCTTGTTTCAGCAATATCTTTTTGTCATGACACCGCAGTAACCTGCGTTGCATAGATGCAGGTGACAAGGATGATGGCATTTTTGCTCTCAGCTGTCAATGCTAATAGCAGTCTCGCAGCCAAGTCTGATTCACGATTCTGACCTTTAAAAAAGAGGAGCACTGGCTAAGCAGCCAGGATACTGCACATAGGCCACAACGCCACAATCCCCTGTGCTGTCTCTGCCTAACACCCGAGCAAATGCAGGTGCAGTACGGTATGTTTAACCCCTTTTAGAAGTTGGAGCAGCAGGGCTTTTAAAAAAAAGGGAGGCACACGTAGACAAGTGAGAGAGAGAGGAAGAAACATAAATACATAGAAAGAAAGAAAGAAAGAAAGAAAGAAAGAAAGAAAGAAAGAAAGAAAGAAAGAAAAAGAAAGAAAGAAAGAAAATGCTGTCTCAGATTTTGGCAAGAGATCACATCATGCTTTAATCCCAAGCATATAGTGCTTAGAGCAGGGCCCAAGCCAACTGCTGAGGACCTGCCCTGCTCTACCATGCCTGTCTGCCTGCCTGACACAGAGTGATTCATGGGGTAGTGCTAGCGCTTAGAGTCTCTCAGGGCAATCAAATGCAATGTGATTTCTGCTTCAATCACAGTGCTTTAGTGGCCATTACTTCACTTGTTTGTGTGGCAGAATAAAATACCAGTGTCAGTTGGCATGACCCTGTGCAGGCAGCATTGTGCTCCGAGGGACCGATATTAAAATTCGGAGGAAGAGGCCGGGGCCAACACGAGCATCGGCAGGCACGGGAGGGGAACCAAAAAAGCTCATGTAGCCATGCGATCCCTCTGAGAGAGAGAATGGTTGACAAAAGGATGCGTATGAGCGCGCACGGTGTTCCCTCGCCTACCCAAACAGCACTCTTTTTGCTCTTCCCACCCTTGGAGATGCTCGCCTGCCCAGTCTGCCCTTGGTGGCCAGGTACACATGCCCTTCCATCAGTACATCAGATTCAGGTACCTCAGTGCTCTGGTGCTTATCGTCAAGGTCGTGACAGATTTCAGTTTTTTCTTTTGTCATGTTTTCCTGTATTGGGCCATTATATGTTTTCACTTACTACCCCATCGCTTTAGACATATATAGGGCATATATAGTAGGATAGAATGAAAACAGTAGCACTAAAATCAATTAAAATTTATTATAAGTGTAAGCATAACCCATGGATTCAAATGATAATTCCTACATTTAAGTGTTCCTGTGACATCATCTTTAGCAATCCATCATCTTCAGGCTCAGCATGACCTGCTCTAAATGCTCGCATATTCTCCGGTGAATCAGAAACGGTCAGCTGTATAAGGCCCGTCAAATATCCTGATGTTCCATGGATCAAAATGACGTTTGACGGCAGCCGTGAGATCTGGAGGTATGACAGGTGTTTGTGTTGTGCTTGCCTGTCAGGCTGCAGGCTGTGTGTCGTGCAGACGCAGCTTCAAACCAGAGCCCCTCCTCACACGCAGGGCTCATGCCAGCTCACGTCATACAGCCGAGCACTTCTAGACCTTCTCATCCAACGGCATTTGATTTGCTTTATGTCCGATGATGCTATCTCAGAGCAATCATTCTCCAGACTTGTGAACATATTATGAACCTTCCGTCTTCAGATCCTGTTTGCATCAGCTGCTTAAAGTTTTGTTTCCCTTGCCACATCTCGAAACACAGATGTGAAAGTGTTTCCATTTCTGTGTTGAAGTGGCAAATACATTCTCATGTAATAGTCCTTTGGTGTGCATGCCCATAGAGCAAAAGCCCAGACTCCACGAGTAGTCAGGCAGTGAGTAACAACGAGCGGGAAGCAGGGTCAGACAGAATTTGGGTTCCGTTTGTCTTCGGCCCAAGCCATCAAGGTCCCTGTGTGATATGACCTTGAAAACCTTTATTGTTCTGTGTTTTGGAAAATCAACTTTCATATGCTAATGTATTTTATATAACGTATTAATTATTCGACTTGAAGCGATGTAGACAACAGGGTGTTGAAAACAGAACAAACTGCAGGCACACTCTTGCATACAAAAATGCATGTGTAGGATGTGATGTATATGTTTTCTTATTGGTTTATGTACTTATCTGTCTATAAAACTCAACCAGATTATGGATTAAATAATGGAAATAAAACTATGCCAGAACAGAGTACAGATGCACACTAAGCGTTAGTAGGGTACTGTTGAATTTGTATAGCTTCAATTTGTCTTCTGTGGTTCCCAGCCCATACCACAGGAAGCAAAAGCCTGGACTGTGAGGTCCTGGCACCAGAACCATAATCTAAACTGTCTAATAAATTGAGTCATGTATTCTATGTGATTGAATGGATGTTGATATGAACAATGCCTGTGGCATCTGCTGAGACACGAATCAGTAGGCCTCAAAAGTGTTGCCAATCAACCCCTCGATAAAAGATGGCTGTAATATGAAAACAATGTAATTTAGACTAAAAATACACTGCATTCAGGAAGCAAGATTTCTGGTGCACTTTCAAAGCTCCAATTCCACTGATAACCTGAGAAATAAAACTTAGCTTTCTGATTTGACATTATAACTACAAAACTGAAATACTCTAAGAAAAAATGCCATAAAGTGCAAATATATATAATTTATTTGTGAGTCAATGTTATAACCTATTTGTTTTATGTCTACGTTTTTGTGTAGACCTAATTAGTAATGCTTAAAGAGTTGGTGGCTGGGAGAGAAATGTCAGGAGCAGAGGAGAAAATAATTACAACCTTATCATCTTTAGTACACCTCCAGTTCTCTTTGATGACTTAGAACAAATAAAATCAATAATTCAATACATGTCCAAACATATCATCTGGAGAACAAGAAAATTCAGTTTAGAGTTGCAGAAAGATGTATTTTATTGCTTTCATGAAATCACTAATGCTATTGAAATTTTCTTTCTCACTAATGTGTCTGGTATGCATTCATCGCACAGAACAACCATTTGTGATCCCCTGAGATTAAGATGGTCTATTAGAGCCATTACAGATGTCAAGGACACATAGTTGTGGTGGATCAGTCATTTGTCCTATTAACTAAAGGAGGTGAAAAGACTTCCTTTTGCAGCATCTTGGCTAGTCACAGGCAGTATCTGCAGATCAGACCATGAACTTCTGTAAACTTGGATCTCTGGTTAAATAGCAGGAAAGAGCTGCATCTTTGTGAAATACCATATGCAAAACATGTGAGACATGTATTAATGTCAGCAATAAAAACCGCAGCTAGAACTACTCTGGAGTACTTCCAACTGTCCGTGTATGTCAACCTGTTTATTGTGTCAGGAAAAAAAAAAACCCTTTCAGAAGTTCCATAAAGAACCAGTAGAGAAAGATTGTTAAACTTAGGGACATGCCTTATCCAATGACAGTGCAGATATAAATCTTGCAGTTCAATGACCTGTTGTCTTATTCCTTTTGTGTTGTGTAAACAGGATTGGACCATATGACCATATATTTCTGAAAGTGAGAAATAGACCACTGCCACAGCTCACATTATGTCCTTGTTATAATAGTTATATTGATATAGAATTTCACAACTCTATCAAGACCGATTTAAGAAGCCTTTCTAAGAATATATACATGAATGCCCAAGACACAAAGCCAGGTTTAAATGAATAGGATACAGTGCTGCTAACAACAACAGCAAGGACAAAAGGCAGAATTCTGTTTTGCATTAAAAACAAACCTTTTACAGCCTCATTTAAAACATCAGAACTGGTGAAATGGCATGTGGTCTTACTGTGAATATAAAGCTTTTGTTCATCTAATGTGAATTAGTTTCTTAATTAGGAAAATGTGCTGCAAACAGGACAGGGTTGGCCAAGAGTAAGCTTAATTAGACAATAGCTGAATCTCCTGAAAGGCATGTATGTAATGATGGCAGGTAAAGGAAAATAGAGGGCAGAGAATAAATTAATTTCACTATCATCTCTATTACCTGAGTTATGAAGGGATGCAAATGGATTTTCTTTTTTGGAAGACTGTAACCATTGCTATACTGTTGTGCATTAAAATGCAGCACAGCACAGTACAGTAAGGGAGGCTCTTTGAAGCAGGTGTAAAATATTCTATGGAGATATCACATCATAACAGGTGTTTCTCCCAACAAACCTGACTGCCAATGTTTACCAATACCAGGTTCATTTTTGAATATAGTTTGGAAATAATTGCATTTGAACATTCGATTTTGCACTGGATTCTATCACATAAAAGCTTTAATGTTGCTTATCATATTTAATGGGTGAAGGCATCTGAACAGGTCGTTGTCAACTACTATGGACTAATCTTACTCTGATTAGGTTGATGGTTGTGAAGGGAGGCTAAATAGCACACTGGGAACTCATGAGCAGTCAGCTAACAGTCAGCAGGCGAGCAGAGCTGCTGAGCAGTAGGTGTAGCCATGAAGATGTCCTGATAGGAGCGCGCTGAATCCATAGGGGATGTCGGAGAGGTACAGGTTCCACTGTGCACTGTGTTTAGAGCATCCATTATTCAAGGAGAACATCTGCAGCAAGCCATCCTTCTAACACACACACACACGCGCGCACGCACACACACAAGCTGACAGATATACATGCACACAGACTCCTCACCAGTCAGAAACTCCCCCAGAGAGCTGTGTTCTCTTTCTTATTGTAAACCAAGTGTCAGGAGAGGAGGAGAGAGGGGTGAGAGGGGATTGAACTGAAGAGTGTCAGACTGATTCAATCCTGCAATAATGTTAACCACAACAGTGGTGCTTATTAAGATGTGATCATAAAAACCATTTGCAGACAATACGGTCAGCCACATTAAAAAGTACCAGGCATATGGTTGACCTACTGTATGTGATGGCTACGCAAACGGCAGGTGTGATTTTCCTTTTTGCCTTCCTTGCCAAAGGGATACAGCCAGCATCACATTCTCTCGTAACGTCAGCCTTGACAAACTGTTCGTTAAGATGAGAAGAGGGGGTAATGAAATGAGCCCAGCTCCTCCTCCATATGATTCAGCAGGCTGGTTGGAGAAAGTGAAGATGAATGTGGCATTAAAATGCTTGCATGCATATGAATTTGCATTAATGCACGGTGCTCACTAGGAACCGTGCCTTAAGGCTCCAAGCTTTCGGTAAATAATGTAATCACAATGTCTGCCATAAATATATTTTAAGGCCTTTTCATGCTAATGACTTCACTCCATCTATAATAATTAATGTTAGCCGGTGGGACAGGTCATTTGTTAAACATTAACTGCTATGAGAAGCAGCTCATTGATGGACATGAATACAATGACTTAAGTGCAAGAAATGATTTGTAGGCTAAGGGTTGTGCGTAAAGGGAAGCAGAACATGGAGATTATTGGTATTTCCAAAATTCAGTGAAAGAAAGAAGTAGAAGAAGAAGAAAAAGAAGAGAGATAGTGTGACATTATTAGAGAATGGGCCTATTACTATGTGATAATTGATTAGGGCCTTTAGGGTCTATAGTAAACAGAAATTGCATCATTAAACCCCATTTATACCAATTCATTCTCATTGTCATGCAGCTCCATGGAGTCACACTCTCTGTCTGTGTAATTAAGAGATCTTTTAGACCCAAACTGAAATTAACCATCATAGAATTATAGGGGTAAATTTTACCTAACCAGCAGAATAAACACTATTACTAAATTTCTCATTTGCAATGCCAATAAGAGTGCTTCAGCAAATTGTTTGCCTAGATAAATGATAATAGGTAAATTTCTGTGCACCTTAGCGGAAATGAGGTCAGGTCTGTCGGCTCCTCTCCTTGTCCTGGTTTGCTCGAAGCATCTGCGCACTAATGCCTACAGAAGGAAACATGCCATTATGTGAACACTGCAGGCAAGCTTTACACTCCCCAACACACATCACTGCTTCTGCCAGCCAGCCGAATTGGGACATTAAGCGCAAGATTGCCTGAAAAAGGCTTAGATAATCCAAGGCAAAGCATTTTTGCACAGATACAGATATACATGTTTGTGTATACTGCAACAACAGGGATTCTTGCTCCTTCAGTCAGACACACATGCACACACACACACACACACACACACACACACACACGCTACTATGTATGCATCAGCAAGGCACACATTCACATATACAATGAATACTGTCCACACACTCTCCTGACACCAGCTTAAGGGTCCCACCTTTTTTGGGACCATGTAAATCGCAAAAAACAGCATGCTACTCCAGACCAAGGTTTTGCATGATTCATGTCATTCATGTCATTTATCAGTCATATGATGACCCTAATTTGTTAGGAAATATTTTTCATAAAGCTTGAAAACTCAGTTGCATCTGTGATGTGTATGATCTTTAAAATAAAAATATTTTCTGTCACTGTTTAAAAAAAAAACCTTTTTAACATCTTGTGTTGAATTGCCATGCTTTCATATTTATGCTTTTGTTGTGTATAAGGATGATTTTTTTGGATATGTAAGGGCTATTTTCTTGTCTAAGACCCATGACAAATTGGTTTCTTGTTGCAGTGAAAATAAAATACCATCAGACTGATGAGTAATCAAGTGTAATCAAAGGCTATTTTTAGAAACCTGGTTGCTATTTCTTCAAATGACCAAAAAGCCCAATGAATGCTCTTATTTAATTGAATTTTAGTGACGTTATTGACTTATAAAAATATCATCTGCATAATTTGATATAGTCTTAGCTACTTGTCTTTGTATATTCAGTACTATATATCTCAGAACATTCTAGTTACAGGGCAGCCATGTATTCTGTGACTGTGTGTGCCATGTATTCTGTGACTGTGTACATTTGAAAGCACAAGGGTAGACACTCTTACTGCATGGGTCTATTATACATTAATGACAGAGTTTTCATTGTAATTTTAATTATCTTTGACCTCCTGTTTACCATGAATCATCAAGCAGAGCATGGTGAAGCAAACCTTACCATATTTGATTTCAGAGATGTTGTTATCATCAAAAAAAAGAGACCATAGAAAGTACAAACACTATAAAAATGACTGTCATTACGAACCCAGTTGGCATATGTTCACAAGGGATATTATGATAGGAAAATTATGCTCCAGGCCTATAATATTTGTCTGTTCAAGCTTTGTTAAATGTAACAAAGAACTACTTAAAATAGCCCATTTAATATAGCCTATGGATATGGTTTAAAATAGCCATTTATGTTTGCATACATTTATGCATGTTATATAACATCTAATTTAACAAACCCAAATGTTACAATTGACCCCCTATAAAATCTAGGTAAGAATACATAAGCTTGCCCTCAATTGACAAATGAACCCTGTAAGGGTAGTCCACCGTGCAGTGTGTGCTGGGACAAGCCATGCGTCCATGCGTCCATGCGTCCATCACCGCCAAGGACCGCCTGGACAAATGGCTCTCACCTTTGACCTGCTGCACGACAGCGTCTGGACGCGCAGCTCCTCCCTCTTGCAGAACGAAGTGGGATCTCCATTCAAACATCCAAACTCAAAGGCATGAAAGTCTACTTCATACTCCGCAGCTGCTGATCACCGCCCGGCCGTAGACAAAGCTCAGTAGTTGTAGAGAATCGGCGTTATTTCGCAGCCAAAATACGCGAGGAAACGGGAGAAGTCATTCTGGCCGAGATACTTACAAGTGGTCGCTAGCAAGCTCTTCTAACAGACTGCAAACATGGCGAGTGCCTCATACCATATCTCCAATCTCTTGGAAAAAATGACTTCAAGCGACAAGGATTTCAGGTATGTTAGTTTCCCAAAACAAGACAACGTACTCATATTTGCACTAAAATGTCACTTTAATAAGAAATGATGTTGCGATCGCGCACTGAGTAGTTAGCCAAGCCAGCTAGCTCCCGCTAGGCCGCGGATCATTGGGTGTTTTGTTTAGCTAGTTAGCCTAGTGGGTACATGCACATAAAGCTATTGCCAAAAACCCATACATGGATCATTTTGGCTTCTTTAACTGTGTACAGTTTTGTGTAGTTTAACTGTGTACTTTAACTGTGTTGTGTGACGAAAGTTCTCATCACCCTGCAACCTATCGGAGCCTAAACATGTCCCTGTTTGTCCTCGTTTAGCTGTCTAGCTAACGGTAACTGAGCCGCGCGCGTTCACGGTTAGCCGGCGCTAGCTAACCGCGCGCGCTAGCTAAGCGCATATTAGTGTTCGCGAACTAGCAACGTTGATGGCTAGCTAGCTGCTTTTAGCTACGAACGCTTAAACCCAGCACGACTAGTTGCCCGGTGTTACACAGCACCGTAATGCAGTGCGTTTTGATTCGTCCTTTTATTTAACTATTCTGTCGGTCGAGAGTGTTGACAATCGGATGTCTTGGCTACTTTTCTTGTCATTAAATTGTTAGCAAAGCTCGCTAGCTAAGTGACTTAACCTGGCTAGCTAGGACAGCTAGCCTAGCGTAGCTCTAGTTCTGCATCACCAAGCGGGCCGTTGGACTAACCAGGTCTAAAGTGTTAAACAGCAGTAGTGTTGGTAGAGGAAAATAAGAGTAGCACTTGATCGTACGGTTACACTTTATAGAGCGTTAACCTAAATAGCTAGATAAATAAGAAGACACCTTCAGCTATATCGCGATACATGTTTTCGTTTCTAGTCACTATTAGTGAGCCAGATTAAATATGTTCCCTCGTACTGTACAAGTACAATAGTCAGCTCAGATGTGTATCTTATCATTTTCCGTTCTGACATGCATAATTTGGCATTTTGCACACGTGTATACAGCAGAAATCAGCTTCCATGAGTTATGTATATGTTACAGAGTCACCTGTAACGTGTCAGAAATGGTAAAGTTCAAGGCAGTGCATGTAATGCATTGACATCAAACCACTGTAGAACCTCGCTGAGGATATTTGAGCTGTGGAGACCCGTCACAGCAGGTTCCTCCACACTCATTAGGTCTTTCCGCTGAACTGGAGCTTCCTGTCACGTGCCATTTTGACTGAAGCTGACCTTGTTTCTGCCCCATCTAGCACCACTTAGCATTTTAATTGGACTTTAGTTTTCTGGATGGTCACTTAAAGTGTGTAACAAAATCTGCACATATTTAACCTTTTCAGCATTTGGAAGACAATCTTATCCACAGTCATTTAGTTATTTATGACAATATTCCCTTGGTGTTGCTAGCAGCTTGCTCTACATTCTCTACTAGGTGAGATACAGGAGGATATATACTATAACAAAATGCTCTATTGAGTATGTTTACAGTGGATGTTTACAGCTTTGGAATGGTTGCATGTTTGCAATCTTGAAACTAGATTTAGGATGGTAGTAATATCAAATTTCTAGATGTTTCTTGCTGTCTTAAATCTGTACCAAATGTCTGGTTTCGTAGGTCTTATATTACTATTACTTCCTTGGGATATTGTGGCTGCTCAAGGAGTTTGTTTGCTCTGCAGCTATTCTTTTATACGACGTTCGATTGAGCTGACAATGCCGTACTTGGCCTGTACTGAGATTCTTTGGCATCAGACTTATGCCTGTGCAGCTGCTTCTGTTTGATGGAGGTGTGTGTCGCAGTTTGGATGCCACCCCCCTTCCCACAGAACTCGCATGCTGATGTTCATATGGAGAGGCAAGGTGGGTGTTGGAAAGATAATCCACTCCAGTTTCATTCCAAACAGGATTATGATGAGTCAACCAAGCCGTGACATGCAAAATGTGCAGCAAGCGAATTTCAGTCGTGTCACTTCACAAATGCTATATGTCTGCACTATATTCTGTCTAGTTTAATATGCTGGTACTACTCATATTCAGATTTAGGGAACAGTATCTTGGTTAGTCCTCAGCCAAACATGAACATAGAGTTTTATCTTTGTGCTAATGAATCAGAATTTAGCTTTGCTCCATCCTGTCCCATCCTGTGCACTGAGCACAGATATCAAGAATTTCAGGGTGCTACCCAGACAAGATTCTGCCCCATGCTTTGGGAAAGGGGTTTGAACAGATGCATGTTCTTTTTATCCTGCTTAGCTGGGCTGTTCTCTGTTCCTGCAGATTCATGGCCACGAATGACTTGATGTCAGAGCTGCAGAAAGACTCCATCAAGTTGGATGATGACAGTGAGCGGAAAGTGGTGAAGATGATCCTCAAACTTCTGGAGGATAAAAACGGGGAGGTTCAGAACCTGGCTGTTAAATGGTATGATTATATGGCTGAATTATACTGGGAGAACATTTGAGACCTAAGAAATATTGAAATGCGTGGCTTTCATAGGGTCTAATATTCAAATAAACATAGATGCTAGTTGTTTCATTAAGTGCCCAAAACTCTGAGTTCCTAGTAGTCAACGCATTTAATGTAGGGGACAGTTGTGTAAATGTTTTTATGATTAAAAAATATGAACATTCAAACAAGAAAATAATTCTGTAATATAATTGATCAGAAACAGAGAACCCCCTGCATATCCTAATGTGAGTTGAAACTCTTGTGGAAGCACTTTATATTGCTTTATTCTTAGTGGCATGATGCTGCAGCTCCCTGTGCACATTGGAAGAAGAAATGTCAGCGCACTGTAAACTGGTGCATTTTTTACTGATGCATTTTGTAAAACATGTAACCCAGCTCACCTTGGATATTGGGACATGTATGTGAATACCTACGGCCATCCCTAATTAACATGAAATGTGAAATGAGCATGGCAAATCTGGAGCTGTGAGTTTTGGATAGTACTGAAGGCTTATCGCCTAGAGAAAAGACCTCACACCCCTCAAATGTTTTGCTCTGGCTAATCCCTATTCTTCAGCTGTTCCTGTTTTTTCCTAATAGGTTATTGCATAATATTGGATGGTTGAGAACTGAATTGATTTCCTTTTAATGGTTCAGGGACATATTATACTACATATTTCTCTGAAAATAACTACTGAGACATTTTGAATCCCTTTTAAATGAATCGATCTGTTTTTCATCAGAGAGATGCAGTTCATCCTCTTTTCTGCAAGCTGTATTATGCTGTTATTTTATCTAGGGCCTTGGGGATGAATTGGCGACAGGGCCATAGACATCGGTAAATAAAAAGTCAATAGATACAAATAGTTATGAAAATGCTGCTATTACACTGTGGTGGTTTGCATTGCAGTTTGGGACCTCTTGTTAGCAAAGTGAAGGAGTATCAGGTGGAGACCATCGTCGACACGTTGTGCACGAACATGTTGTCTGATAAAGAGCAGCTTCGAGACATTTCCAGCATCGGGCTGAAGACAGTCATCGGGGAGCTTCCGCCAGCGTCCAGCGGTAAAGTCCCACATCCCTGATTTCAAGCACTCCACCTGCACCCCTGTATGTTGGTACAGCTGTGGAGCGTGCCCAGAGACCTCCCTCTCATTCGCCTTCTCTCAGCGTGGTTATGAGGACAGAGTGGACACGATTTCCGTTTACCAGCCAGGAGGCCGAAATGATTGTGTGTGTGTGTCTCTCTTTCTGCAGGCTCTGCCCTTGCTTCCAGCGTGTGCAAAAAGATCACAGGCCGCCTGACGAGCGCCATCGCCAAGCAGGAGGATGTGTCCGTGCAGCTGGAGGCTCTAGACATCATGGCTGACATGCTGTGCAGGTGCGCTCTGACCAAAACTCTCAGATCTTAGGTTCACTGGATTGGCTGTTGGCTCTCAACCTTGAGCTCAAGTACAGTAGAGAGTTGTGTCCTTTACATTCCGAACGTCTATAACCTGCAGTACATTGCAAACACAAGCCATAGTGCTGCACTTTTTATTAAAAGGTTGTTTAAAAAAAATTCACAATACTGACTGTCAGTATTGACAACCATTTCAATAAATGCTAGCATAAAATATATAAACAACTTCTGTTCCCCCCCCCCCCCCCCCCAAGACGTGATAAAAATATCAATCTCTTCATATCTGCTTCGGTTGTTTTTTGGAGAAACTGACCACAAGAAAACATTAAAGTGAAAAACTGTTCAGTAATAATGGTTTGTAAGGCTTAGAGAAGCGAAACCTTTTTGTGTCAGCAGTCTTTAGAAATACTTCCAAGAACATTCTCCTCCCTAGGCTGTTAAAGTAGTGTGCATGTCCAGACACAACCATTCAAACCTTCCTGGTGAATTATAGCAACTCTCCCCTCAGCCATATGCCTGTTGGAGTGACGGAGCTGTTTCTCAGAGGCCACCTGGGAAGTTACATCGTCACGGTTTTCTCAGCTGTCGGAGCTCCACTCCAGCTCTCTGCTGCTTTCCTCTTCTCCAGGCAAGGAGGCCTGCTGGTGAACTTCCACCCCTCCATCCTGAGCTGCCTGCTGCCCCAGCTGACCAGTGCTCGGCTGGCTGTGCGCAAGAGGACCATCATTGCCCTGGGCCACCTGGTCATGAGCTGCGGCAACCTCGTCTTCGTGGACCTCATCGAGCACTTGCTGGCCGAGCTCTCGCGCAACGACTCCATGTCCACCACGCGCACCTACATCCAGTGCATCGCTGCCATCAGCCGACAGGCCGGCCACAGAATCGGTGAGAATCAGGCGGACTCGTGTGATGGCACTCCAGTCACCTGAGCATCTTCGTTTGTAAGCCCCATAGTGGTGAGGCAGGCGTGCGCGGCCCTTTCGTGAAACGTGCCGCACTGTCCATTTGATTGTGTTCGGTAGAATTATCCAAAGCCCAGGCAGAATGGTTGAACCTCTTCAGATTTCTTTTTATTTTTTGCTTGTAACATCACACTCAAGGTCTGAAGCTCTGTGAACACAGACTCACACATTTTCCTTTTTGCTTGCCCTGTATAATGAACAGTTTATTCTGTTTCAGGCGCATGCTTTTCTGCTGTCGCTGTTGCCCTGACAGCTGGGTTTGTTTTTGTTTTTTATTCTGGAAGCATCTGTTTTTTTTTTCCCTTTCTCTCCCTCCTTTTCCACAATTCATTGCACAATTGTAGAGTAGCAGAATTAGCTTCCATAGACTTGATTTAGCTTGCATAGGTAGTGCCCGAGTCGACTAGCCTTGGAGTTTGACAGTGAAAATCACCCATGTGTGTGCCAGGCGGAGACTTTGCGCAGCCGGTACCCAAAACCAGGACCCGAGTGAAATGAAGTGAAAAGCTGTTTAGGTTACGGAGCTTGTATGCCTCTTCACCCATCAAACAATTACCGCCTCCGCTTCACGAGAGAAACGGCAGTGTTTTAGATGTGCAAGATTACCCCAGAGAAGTGCCCTCAAAGCTGTTTTGGTGTTATCTCTCTCTACTGGCTTTAATTATGTCCCCTCCCCACCCCTTTTTTCTTCAACGTGCCATCTTTTTAAAAATCGTTTATTCAGCTGAGTTGGAACAAGAAGCCTTTGTCAGGCCACTTTTCTAAAGTGCGCAAATTCCCGCCGCTTTTTGATGTGAAGTTCTGTCTGCGTGTTGCTGAATAGATTAGGCATCACTCAACTCTGCCGGCTGAAGCGTGCTGAGGCTTTGAATGAGCACTAACCGCCTTGTTCCTGCACATTCCCCCCCCCCCCCCCCAGGCGAGTACTTGGAGAAGATCATTCCCCTGGTGGTGAAATTCTGCAACATCGATGATGACGAACTGCGGGAGTACTGCATACAAGCCTTCGAGTCCTTCGTCAGGAGGTTGGTATAAGGGAAGGGCATGCAGTTATGGCATGGTCGTATCAGTCAGGACCAGGGTCTCACGTCCCCCGCGGCTCAGGGAAACCTTTCACGTTCATAGAGTGAGAGTGGGCATATACTCTCCCCAGCAAGTTCATTCATGCTGCGTGAATTGCGATGGAAGGTCTGCCCTCCACTCTCCACAGCAGAACTGGAGGCTGCGACGCTGAGTGATGCATGTTTCATTACAGCTAACTTCAGGACCGCCTTCGCATCCTCCGCTTCACCGGGAGAACCCCTGCTTAGGAATGCCTCGGGCTTATCGGCACTCTCCTCCGCGTCTCTGCCGGCTTCCCGACGCCCAAGTCTGTCTCCACCGCCTGCTCCTTTGCTCTTTTACAGTGCTTTGTTTTCGTTTTCTTAAGTTCTTTTGTAATAAGGGTTTTCTGTGAGCTGTGGACTTCTGTTTAATCTCGCTGGGTGTTGGCACTGCTGCAGTGGCACAGCAGGATGGAGACGCAACGCGGGCAGACGTCTGAGCATATTATCAACTCCTGTTTGTCTCAGATAAGATGACTGGGAAGCAAAATGAGCAGGCACATGGGGGAAGGGGGCCACGGGCCTTAGCCACGCCCCACTGCACACAGGCCCAGAACGCCGGCGGTCTCCATTCTAAAGCGCTGGCCTCTCCCTGTCCCTCCCAGGTGTCCAAAAGAGGTCTATCCCCACGTGCCCACAGTCATCAACATCTGCCTGAAGTACTTGACCTATGACCCCAACTACAACTACGATGACGAGGACGAAGACGAGAACGCCATGGATGCAGACGGTGTGGACGAGGACTACCAAGGTGAGGGGGGATCCTAGTCTTCGACGCACACTCCATCTCCTCTGCATGGGGGAGGCGCTGTTCGCTGTCATCACTGGTATGGGAGGAGCCGTTTAGCTGGGTGTGGCTGGACTTAACCCCAGTGCGCCCAGCTGCACCCCACAGCCTTTTCCTCTCACAGCTCCTCCGACCTGAGCAATACCTCCTGGAGGTAGTGGCTGGACAATGGCTGAAATTGCAGCAGTCCGTGCCCTGCCCATTCACAAGGAACAGGAGGGGACATTGGGTAATTGCCCACACCCCGTGTCACTATGCCTGGAGCTCCTCTTAAGTGAATGAGGGAGCCCTGTTTGGCCTGTGTGGCCACCTCTGTAATAAGCTTTCAGGCCAGGCGTGTTACACTCGGCGCGATCTCTCCTTCGCAGACTCGTATCTCCGTGTAGAGCCGTGTGCAGTGATGGCTGACCGCGGTTATCGAAAGTCGAGTGGGCTTGGAGAGGCAGTGATTTCTCCCGCATCTGAAGTGCACACGATGCGCATGTCTGCCCTTCAGCACGCGTGTTCTCTGTGAGCGCCACTGACGCTTATAAATGACAGGCTCTTAAAGAGTGGCTGCTTTGCATGTTGAAAGTATGTCCTTGAGAGGTCCAGCACAGAGGCTCCTGACCTACCCTCCTATAGCAGTGCATATACTGGCATCCACCGAGGCATTAAAAACCTACTGTGTACAGCTGTTACTATTCCAGGTAAATTTATAGTGACCAGAGCAAAAACATACCAAAAATGAGTGTCACCCCTTGTCAGTTATTACATCCTAAGAACTACGTTTAACTGCTAGCTTGTATGCTACCGTTTGAGTAGTAAGCCAGACAGAAACGTGTGCAGGAAAAGAAAATCAAAGTATCTTCTGTGGTTTTGTTCAAGTGGAGCATTCATGCTTCCTTAATGACTGGCTCTGACTCCATTTGATCTTTTTAGCTGTAAGCGCTCTGTGTGCCAGCCTGTATCATTCTCCGTAACTCCTGTTCGTTCGGGGCCGCTGCTGTCCCTCAGTGATTCGACATGCTGGATCCTCGCTAGCTTGCAGCACCTCCGGCTGGTTTTAATATGGCCACAGTGAGGCGTCTGTCTGTCTGCTACTCGAATCCTCATCCATGTCTTCACAGGACTTCTCCTTTCTATTTCCACCAGTCAGTTGCTTCTGAAACGTCCTAGCTGATGCCAGAAGTCGTACACGAGCGCTTCCATACACGCCTCTTGCTATAGTTCTGCTAAACTGATCTCATTAGCTTGCTGTTTGTAAAGTGCGTCATGTACAGAGTACACAGACCAGGCTGTGCTTTTGTAACCCGCCTCCGTCCCACGGCAATCCGTGCAGGAAGTGACGATGAGTACAGCGACGACGATGACATGAGCTGGAAGGTGCGGCGGGCGGCGGCCAAGTGTCTAGACGCCGTGGTGAGCACGCGGCACGAGATGCTGCCAGAGTTCTACCGCACGGTGTCGCCGGCGCTAACGGCGCGCTTCAAGGAGCGCGAGGAGAATGTGAAGGCCGATGTTTTCCATGCCTATCTATCCCTGCTGAAGCAGACGCGCCCCGCCCAGAGCTGGCTGTGTGATCCCGACGCAATGGAGCAGGGCGAGACCCCCCTCACTATGCTGCAGAGCCAGGTTAGGGCGTGCAACACACACACACACACACACACACAGCTGTGTTCCCGAATTCACACGTGCACCTAAGCCTGATACCATGTGTTTTTTTTTTTTTTTTTTTAAATCCAGTTTGTGCTGATTGAGGCACTCTCATCTTTCTGTTGTTCATGCTCACGTATTCGCAGCCTTATTCACACAACCTTTGCTGGCGCGTGCGCACAGGTGCCCATGATCGTGAAAGCTCTGCATAAACAGATGAAGGAGAAGAGTGTGAAGACCAGGCAGTGCTGCTTCAACATGCTGACCGAGCTGGTGAACGTGCTGCCAGGGGCCCTGACTCAGCACATCCCAGTGCTCATCCCAGGTACGTGGCCCTGCCCCTCCCCGCCCAAAACGCTGGCCCTGACGTCTCCCTGCCCCCTTGTCCCCTTACACTGGCCAGGAGAACCTTGCTCTGTTGCATCAGCAGCATTTAGACTTTTGCCAAAGGGGTGGAAAATGAAAAACATGTCCGTCTGAAAAATGTAAATGTGAAGCCCTCTGAGGCCTCTGCCTGCTTTTGCTGCTTTCAGTCTTTTTTTTTTTTCTTTTTCTTTTTTAAGTTTCTTATTGTGCGGCATGACATCTCACTTCACACTCTTTTTTTTTTTCTTTTTCTTTTTTAAGTTTCTTATTGTGCGGCATGACATCTCACTTCACACTGTCTTTATTTTTTTATCCAGGAATCATATTCTCTCTGAACGATAAATCAAGTTCCTCTAATCTGAAGATCGACGCACTGTCCTGTTTATACGTGATCCTGTGTAACCATCAGCCCCAAGTCTTCCACCCCCACGTCCAGGCCCTGGTGCCCCCTGTGGTGGCCTGCGTGGGAGACCCTTTCTACAAGATCACATCTGAGGCCCTGCTGGTCACTCAGCAGCTGGTGCGCGTGATCCGACCGCTGGACCAGACAGACGCCTTTGACGCCTCTCCCTACATCAGCGACCTGTTCGCCTGCACCATCAAGCGGCTGAAGGCGGCCGACATCGACCAGGAAGTGAAGGAGCGCGCCATCTCCTGCATGGGCCAGATCATCTGCAACCTGGGCGACCGGCTGGGCGCCGACCTGCCCGGCACGCTGCACATCTTCCTGGAGCGCCTGAAGAACGAGATCACGCGGCTGACCACGGTGAAGGCGCTGACGCTGATTGCTGGCTCGCCGCTCAAGATTGACCTGCGGCCCGTGCTGGGCGAGGCCGTGCCCATCTTGGCCTCATTCCTGCGCAAGAACCAGCGGGCACTGAAGCTGAGCACGCTGGCAGCCCTGGACATCCTGGTGAAGAACTACAGCGACAGCGTGACGCCGGCCATGATCGACGCCGTGCTGGCCGAGCTGCCGCCGCTGATCAGTGAGACCGACATGCATGTGTCGCAGATGGCCATCAGCTTCCTCACCACGCTGGCGCGCGTGCACCCAGACTCGCTGGCCAAGATTGGCGGCTCCATCCTGGGTGAGCTGATCGCGCTGGTGCGCTCGCCGCTCCTGCAGGGTGGCGCCCTCAGCGCCATGCTGGAGTTCTTCCAGGCCCTGGTGGCCACCGGCACGGCCAGCCTGGGCTACATGGACCTGCTGCGCATGCTGACGGGCCCCGTGTATGCACAGAGCGCCGCCCTCACGCACAAGCAGTCCTACTACTCCATCGCCAAGTGCGTGGCTGCCCTGACACGCGCCTGCCCCAAAGAGGGCCCCGCCGTGGTGGGCCAGTTCATCCAGGACGTGAAGAACTCGCGCTCCACTGACTCCATCCGCCTGCTGGCGCTTCTCTCGCTCGGCGAGGTGGGCCACCACGTGGACCTCAGCAGCCAGCCCGAGCTCAAGACCGTCATCCTGGACGCCTTCTCATCGGCCAGCGAGGAGGTGAAGTCAGCTGCCTCGTACGCGCTGGGCAGCATCAGCGTGGGGAACCTGCCAGAGTACCTGCCCTTCGTGCTACAGGAGATCTCTGGCCAGCCCAAGCGCCAGTACCTCCTGCTGCACTCGCTCAAGGAGATCATCAGCTCTGCGTCGGTGGCTGGCCTCAAGCCCTACGTGGAGAACGTGTGGACGCTACTGCTCAAGCACTGCGAGTGCACAGAGGAAGGCACAAGGAATGTCGTGGCCGAGTGCCTGGGCAAGCTCACCCTCATAGACCCGGAGACGCTACTGCCTAGACTGAAAGGCTACCTGCTATCAGGTGAGTGTTGGTCTCGGGCCAGTGGTGCAGATGCTGTCATCCTGGGCTTCCCACTTTTGTCCTGTTCCGTCTCTGAACCCTGGGGGCTGTGAGGGATTCCTGTCAGGAACTATAACACAAAAATAGAAGCTCCACTGTACAAATGTAAACCATTGTTTCAGTAAGTACTAGGTTACTGCAGCACTCCTCGGCAGTAGTACAATGATGGTGGGTAGTGGTATAAAGAAAATCTCAGCTTCAGTGTGGGTCGGGCTGATTTCATTTCGTTCCTGTATTAACGGTCTTTTCCCTTCCAGGTTCTTCTTATGCCAGAAGCTCAGTAGTCACCGCTGTAAAGTTCACAATTTCAGACCACCCACAGACAATTGATCCCCTCCTGAAAAACTGCATAGGTAAGGGATTTCCCGCCAGGAGAGGGTTTTTCCTTTCCCTTCCGACTTTCCACTCATGCACAGTTTGACGTTTTCCACACTGCATGGCATCATTTCTTTTCTTTTTGAACCTTTCAGGTGATTTCTTGAAAACATTGGAAGACCCAGACCTCAACGTGCGAAGGGTGGCCCTTGTGACGTTCAACTCTGCAGCCCATAACAAGCCATCGCTGATCCGAGACCTCCTGGACACCGTTCTCCCTCACTTGTACAATGAGACCAAAGTGCGCAAAGAGCTGATTAGAGAGGTACATGCTCCTGCTGCGTGCTGCCCCGCCCACGCACTGACCCCCGCTGCTCTTTCAAAGCTCGCTGAGTTCCTGTCTGCTCCGTATTAGGTGGAGATGGGCCCATTCAAACACACGGTGGACGATGGCCTGGACATCCGAAAGGCCGCGTTCGAGTGCATGTACACGCTTCTAGACAGCTGCCTCGACAGACTCGACATCTTCGAGTTTCTTAATCACGTGGAAGACGGACTCAAAGACCACTACGATATCAAGGTGAGCGATCATTTCCCCCCGGGTCTAAATCCCTTCCAGATGAGAGTGGCTAGACTGGAAACGGAAAACCAGGTGGTTGGATCAAAGCAGCCGCAGTGTACAGCGTCACGGCCCGCTGAGCTGTGTGCAGACCATGCCAGTAACCGTGCCGCTGACTTCCTTTGACGACCCCCCGCCTTTTGTAGATGCTGACGTTCCTCATGCTGGCCAGATTGTCCACTCTGTGCCCCAGTGCTGTACTGCAGAGGCTTGACAGGCTGGTGGAGCCCCTCCGGGCCACATGCACAACAAAGGTGAGCGAGCCCCCCTTCTCCACCCATAGCCCACGGCTCAAGGTGCGGCGCAGGCCCGTCCTAACCCTGCTCGTGTTTCCTCGCAGGTGAAGGCCAACTCGGTGAAGCAGGAATTCGAGAAGCAGGACGAGCTGAAGAGGTCAGCCATGCGCGCCGTGGCTGCGTTGCTCACCATCCCTGAGGCGGAGAAGAGCCCGCTGATGAGCGAGTTCCAGTCGCAGATCAGCTCCAACCCCGAGCTGGCCGCCATCTTTGACAGCATCCAGAGGGACTCCTCCTCAGCCAACATGGAGTCCATGGACACCAGTTAAAGCGAGTCGGCCACGCCCGACCCCATCGATCACAGAGAAACGCTGCAAGAAAACCAAGGGGGAACCCTTTACCGTTCCATGCATTGCACTGAATCAACACTTATAGGAGGGGAAAAAAGAAAAGCTAAAAAAAACCAAGAAAAAAGGTTTTAAAAAAAAAAAAAAGCGAGAAAAAAAATCTTTAAAAAGGATGCATTCTCTTAAGCTTCAGAGCTTATCACCACGTTCCTTGTTTTTTCAATAGGGAAGAAATTGCTTTGGTTGTGCATCATTCCTTGCTCCCTCCCTCCCCCTCCCCCTCCCCCACACACACCAGGTTTTTTTTTTTTTTTTTTTCCCCTTTTGCCTTTATTTAGTTACAGTGTGATATATTTCTGGAGGTGGCCCAGGTACCTCCTTGCACAGACCTTTTGAGCATTGCTGCGTTGAGGGACTTGAACGGCTGGCACAGAAAGAAACCGAGGAAGCTTTTTGGTGTTACTGGTGAGGAGAGACGCTCATTTCCTTCTGGACTGGACTCTGTGTGGGATCGATGGGTGTGAAGTCTAGCATAGTCAGTTAAGCTGACCTACATGCCATCTTTTGTTTTCTATGTTACCATTTTTTCTTACCAGACCAGATTTAATGGGCGTTTTTGTACAATTTCGAATTTCAAGTCTCGTCTCTCATCGCGTTGTCTTGATCATTAGGCAAGTTTGTGGGCTCCGAGAGATATGAACCTGTTTAAAAATATTCTATTAAAGAAGTGTACTGTGGCTAGAGGATGCTACTGGATGAGTGAATACTGGTTTGTTTACCCCTTTCATGACCTATAATGACCACATTCCCACCCTCTGCAGATTTACATGGTGTAAAAAGCATGTATTAGAGATCCAGTGACTTAAATACACTCGGTGTGTGTGTGTAAGATTTTCTTTTTCTACCTGATAGTTATGTTTGGCTCAAGCATACAGATGCAACATCTGAATTCAGTCTTGTTATGAGAAATAACTGCTCTGTATGGACCTGATTTCCTCACGTATGTGAAATAAAGTGAGTGGAGAACTCTCTGATCACATGCAGGGTTGTGTTACAGTATTCCCTTACTGCACCCATAGGACTAAAACCTCTTGTTAGGGTTTGTTTTGTGTGTTCTGCAGTGTTTGAGTGATAGAGCTGCCAACTTGGTTTGATGATTGATTGATTTTTATTTTTTTTTCCCATGCAGCCGTAATTTCCACATTCCTTAATTTCTTCATTGGGGGAGGTTGCCGTTAATCTTCAAACAGACTTTTTTTTTTTTTTTTTTTTTTTGTCTACAACCCAGACTAGTTTTTCAGGTAGTATAGCTGAAATTGGTGCCCGAACTACAACAGGCATGGATAAAGCTCCATAGATCTAGATGCGAGATTGTATGTTGTGTGTGATGGTAAGATACATTCTAAGGTATGAACAGCCCATTAAAAAGGTCACTTTCTGCTTTCATTCAGAATCAAATGTCTATTCTAGCAGACTCATCTGTCTTGGTGAAATCTTAGGATTATTTTTGTACGATATTTTGAGCGAGCCTTCAGATATGCTACTGCTGTCAAGGTCCAGTCAGCCTTTGTGTCCTGCCAGTGGGCAGAGGCTTGAGGTTAAGAGGGCCATTGTTAATTTGATTGGATGGAGCCTGATTCATGTTTTTTAAGGCACTGAAGTCCAGATGCTTTTTTTTGTCTTCCTAAGTGTGAGCTCCACTAGGCCACGCCCCCTCCGTTGCAACTTGTCCAACCCATTATTACAATTTCTTTTAGACTTATTAGTTTCTTTTACACAATTACAGAAGACCATGAGGTAAATTATGAATAATGGTGGTGAAATAGTGATAGAATTTACATAAGTTCTGGTAATGTAATGTGCAGCCTACTGGATTAGAGAGATTTGTCAGCCATATGAATATTTTTTTCTTCCCCCTTCCCTTCTCCATAACCCAGAAATTGCTTTTGGTCCTGTGCAAAAAGTGAAACATCCTACTACCTTCATCTTGGAACAGGGAAAGGAATTACTTACAATCAATAATGCATTTAAAACACTCACTTTAGTTCTATGTTTAACTCCTGTGGTGGCTTTGTTTCTGAAGACCCATGCATGCTGATTGCCTAACAGGAAGCTAACTGAACTGTGTACACCCTGTTCTGTCTGTCTGTGTGCACGAGGGAGAGGCTAAGGTAATGATTGCTGTGGGTGGAATTTGTGATGGTAGCAGTGTATTACTCTGCTCTGTGGGAGACTGCAGCAATGGAGCTCACTCTACAGAGGGAGGCGTGGCCCCGTTGATAGCTCACCCAGCCAGCTATGCAGAGGGAGGCGTGGCCCCGTTGATAGCCCAACCAGCATTCCCTCCCAGCCGGCTCTGCAGCAACATGCCTAATGTTTCACCTCCAAACAGTGTTTCGGCAGCACATAATCCAGTCAGCTAAGCCCTCGCACAACTCCTAAGATTTCACGTGCATCTCATGATCTGTATCTGGAATTTCTGAGCTTTTAAAATGACAATTGGGCAAATACCCCATTAAACAAAAATGAAAACTTTTATGGCCATTCCAGTTATGTGGCTACATAGTATATTACTTAAATTACTTGCTTAAAAAAGGAGCAAATCATGGAGCAAGTGGGAGTTTCTCAATAGCTCTGTGTGGGGTCTTACATGAGATTTTCCAACCAATCAGGATCCAGAAGGTCTGTTGGTTCAAACTGGTCATGTAGGGAGGTCAGAGTAATGTCCACGCTTCACCACAAAAGACTGTCTGGCAAAGGGGAAAGCAGCGCAGGGACCAGGTATGTTTTGCAGGACTGTCCTGTTAGTTCTGCTGTGAGTTTTATTAAGCAGTCAGGCCACTACTTTCTGTGAGACTCGGAAAAGGAGTAAGTAAGAAAAATGGCATCATAACTAACATTTTGTGCCTTTTGATTTTGTTTGGCTCTGAATTTGTTTGGCTCCTTTCTCTCCGTGTACAGTAAGATTTGAAAGGAAAAGAGTTCATGGCGTGATCAAGAGCAGGCATACGGTGTCTTATTTCATGGTGGATTGTACGTTGGATTAATTTCTGTTTGACCATGGGATTTGGTAAAAAAAAAAAGTTCTGGATATGTAATGGACAAATTATCAGCACAGCAGCTTATTTTTTGCTCAGCGCAGCTTTGAATCAATGCAACAATTACCCATCTATATGCTAATACATTCCCATACAAATTGAATACTAGAAGTCATGCTGGTTATTGTAATCGAGAAATTATTGCTCAAGAAAACTAACTATATAAATATGGGTTTCTAAGATGATGCTTTCCTTCATGTAAGGTGAGAGGAGGAGAATGGGCACCACAGATAAACACACTGTCATGGATGAGTCTGGGGACTGGTAAGAGTCATAAGCTTCACTTACTATCCATTATCTGTAAAAAGATAAGGAAATCAGTAGTGCTTCTAAATAGCAAAAATATCTGACTGCTTTAAGTGATTAGCGTTCAAAATGTAGTAGTAAATTACTACAGCCTGTTTGCCTTGTGAACTAGGCCTGCTGAGCTACACTTCCATAAAATACGCCATGGAAGGGTGAGAAAAAGTTGGCAGTCTGGTGAGGTTTCTCCAGTACCGTCCTTCTACTCCGAGCCTGCTTCAGTCTGGAAGCGCAGGGTAACTCCAGAGAGGATGCAGTGACTCAGGTCTACAGCATTATTAAATAGGTGCCTGTAAATGTGTAGTTCTACATGGCATCAACTATTACTGATACTTATGCCTAGCCATGACATGAAACACAGTGTAATTACAATGGAAGTGAATTAATAATATATCCTGGCTGTGTAGAATATTCACTTTATAAGAAGGATGTGAGGAATATATTCTCTGTTGGGTTGGTTTATTTAACCGTGTCATGTGATCTGGAGGATGTGACTGGCAGGCCACGCCCTCTTGTTAGAGGGCCTCATGAGGAGGATGAGGAGGACACTCAAAGTTTGAAGAGCCTGCCAACTGTGATGAACACATTAGCCTTTGACCCTAAGGTCAAAAAGTCACATAGACTGTCCAGGGGACAAGTCATCACTGAACTCAGCCTTCCACCACTTGTCACTTCAAGGTAATGAGTCAATTCAGCACAATACATCATGTCTCAGCATAACTTCAACCGAAAATGACTTTTCAGATTATTTTTGACAATGTTGATAAAGAAAGAACATGGGAAGTATATGGCTACTGTTTAAAAGCCACGTGATGCAATGCTTCCACAGATGTACTCTGGCTGTAAAAGGTTCTGCATATACTAGAGTTAGGGACTTCCTCCCTGCCGTCAAATCGAAGAGTGTGGAGAGGCCGCCATGCCGAGCTTGGCACAGGTATGCCAGCGTTTACAGACCTGAAGATGATCCATGAAAGTGGTACCACACAAGCTGAACACCTCTATCCCTCCCGTTGATCAAATATGGCCCCACTTTATTACAAACAGTTACATACACCAGCGCTTTTCTATTGTTCAGTAACTTCCTCGTTTGCCCAGAAGGGAGAAAATTCCTCCTCTCTTTTCAGCTGGAAACACCCCCTGCTGTCACACCCTGAGTGCCCCTCCCCCCAGGCTGAACTTCACTTTGTGTTTAAGAACCTTCTTTCATTAAATTTCTCAAGTGCAAGCGAGAAAAAGCTCGGCTGATATCTCACCCGGCAGACACACGCGAGTCATTTTCGGCTCGCTGATGATTCAAAGCCCGGTTAGTCTCGCCACAGCGTGTGAGTGCGAGCTCACTGGAGGAGTGGCAGAGATGGAGGAGCGCGGGTGGAGTGCTCGGGAAAATGGCTGAGAGAGAGAAGCTGCAGCGTGGAGAGGACGGAACAGGGAAGGCGAGCGAGGCTCGTGGATTTCCATAGCTATCAGCTCCCACAGCCGCACTAATAAGACGGAATTAAAGTGGCTCGGTAAAATGAAATGAAACACAGCAACGCAAACACTGAGAGGCCGAGTTAGTAAAGTGTGAGATGAGGGTGGGACCTGCAAAGCCTTTGAAATGGCTTCTGTTTGCCTGAAAGGCAAAAGACCAGTCACCAGTAGTAACAGACTACTTAGAGTTGCTTAAAAAGTGCATTCCAAGTCAAGCTCTGACAGTGTAACTGGGATTGCTAAAATTAACACTCAACATACTTTACTTCTTTATTGCAAACAAAAAAAAAAATCACCTAAAAATGGCAATCGGCACAACATTCTAGTGTGAAGTGTTTCATATATTCCAAAGACAATCTGTTGTAGTATGGAAATTCCTATTTTATGTGCATCGGTCTTTTCTTGCTTTTCTTAATTCTTTCTTGTTTTTTGCATGTTGTCTTTAAAGGCCAGATAATCCCTATACTGGTCTCAGTCAACACCCTCACACAGTGGGTCATCCCTCGAATGCCCCTGCCTGGGAGAATGACCATTCAGGAAAGATGGCAGTTACCGGAGGAAGCTGCCCGTATCAGCCTTTAGCCCTGCGACCCCGCATGTCCCTGGCGCCCCGCATCACCCCTCAGAGAGTAGTGGTACAGACCATCCACCCTATTACTCCCAGCACTATGGAAGAGACCAAGAAGACTGGGGGAGCCCACCAACCCTTGAGGCCTGTGCTGACCACCTCCCAGGAGCCAAAGCACGGAGCTCTGCAGCGTCTGCTGGACGAGGGCTATCTACCCCGGGTGGGGGACCCTCACCTGCTGGAACCATTCTCCGGCTTCCAGGAGCACCTGTGCCGCCAACTCCTGAACTCGCCGCTGCCATGCGGCGCAGCTCTGTCGAGGAGCCGTCCTCCTTTTCTCCTGTGGCCCGCTGGCCACCTTCACGCGGGGGCGGCTCTGCCTGAGCCCCAGGCTCGGGGCACTTCGCGAACCGTGGAGCTTTGCAATTCCCGGGGGAGGCGGCTTCCAAGGATCACCATGACCTGTCCCACACCTTCACCCAAACACCTGCACCACTCAGGCAGGAGGCACATGGCATGAGTAGAGGCAGGTCACTGGTAGATAATTACACCTTCCTTTGTGTAGTGACCTAGATATGTTAATCAAGTTACCCCTGAGATTAAAGCATCTTAAATTTTCTCTCCCCTGCACCAGTTATGTGGGGAAAGCAAAGCAATGAATAATCATGCAACTCCACACACAGAAGCATTAAAACTGTGTGTCCGAGTTCCACCCACTTGTTTGGGGAATTTGTGATCGAAGTAACAAAGAGCGGCAAGTGAGTGCTCCACTGAGAGGGCCCGGGGTGGCCTCGCGCCTCCAAGCCTCTCCTAGGTAGCACGCTCCTGCAGCCCCGGCTGGTCCCTCAACTGTGTCGCTACAGGAGCCTTCAAGGCTGCAGTGTGTTGCAGTCAATACCAAACACGACTGTAGTTGTTTTTCTCTCTTCTCCCAGCACTGTCGATACTGCCTGTTGAGTCAGGTCCAACATACCGACCCACCCAGGGGCTGATGATATAACCAGTGTGTACAGTGGACGGCCTGTTCATGACACCAGTGCACTGGAGATTTTATTTCTGACCAAGGCTTTCTAATGAGCCTGGAACATACTTTCAATTGTCATGTTGAGAAAATTATCAAAATTATATAAATTGTCATGCTGGTGATTACTAGTTGCAAATACACTATTCATAAATATGCTGAGCTCTGTAGTAAGTCATTGTCTAATTGTGTGTTATTTACACTGATAAAATTGGAGATTATGGGGTTTGTTTATTTTGTGGTGTTGTTTTTTTTGTTTAGATTTTGACGTTTTGCTCTGTGAGTAAATAAAAGTGCAGTCTAATGGCTTCATTCTTCTGATGCTGACAAAATTGTCTCTTTTGGCTGTGACATTGACACTATCAGATTTATCTGTAGTCAGTGGCTAAACTGAGTTTTTAATAACTGGACAATGGCACAGGTGCTGGTTTGGCTCTGCACAAGTCCAGCTTATTAGACTTGAAAAGCTACATTTCAGTGTTCAGACACTCAAAATGGCTCTGAAGATGTTTTGCATTGTTGCAAGTCTCACGAAGTCTGCATGTTTTGTAAAACTCAACCACTGGCTGCACAGTGTAGCTCTCTGTAGAGGCCTGACGAATTGCAAGATTCGCTGCCTGACATGGTGCTGACGTGCAGACTCCCTGTGGTGCAGGATGCTAGTTAAAGTCTTACCTCTTAACTTTGTTTCAGGTCAGAGGCAGGCATGCCTGCTAAGACAAGGCATCCATCACACTGCAGCCCTGACTGCTGATATGTATCCTTGCACAACAAGGTAAACTTGTCTCAACTGGGAAACATAAAAGCAGCGCGCCAGGCTGAGCAGAGTGAATGAGGAAGCACGACACGGCCCAGCAGAGGGCAGAAACCGCGCCCTCCTCGGGGGCCACTCATTGCTGCTTCTCATTAAGGCCCATTGTCTGCGATTCTCAGTGTTACATATGGTCCTCTGCCACAACCTCCAGGCACAAGCAGACAAACACACCACAGTGAGAGGCCTCCGTAGCGCAGGCCTGACCCAGGGGCCTCTGACTCAGAATGTGTGCCTTTTCCCCCTCCCTGCTGTGATCCTGTGGACTGTGTGTGTGTGACCCCTGGTTTCACGCTCTGGTTATCTGGTGAGGCATTACCTAGTGCAGCTCTGGCCACTGGGCTCTGTGCTGCCTGCCTCCTGCCCAAGCAAGACATCACCCTCACTCCTGCAGAGAGCTGACACTGCATACACTGCAAGCAAGACATCACCCTCACCGCTGCAGAGAGCTGACACTGCATACACTGCAAGCAAGACATCACCCTCACCGCTGCAGAGAGCTGACACTGCATACACTGCAAGCAAGACATCACCCTCACCGCTGCAGAGAGCTGACACTGCATACACTGCAAGCAAGACATCACCCTCACCGCTGCAGAGAGCTGACACTGCATACACTGCAAGCAAGACATCACCCTCACCGCTGCAGAGAGCTGACACTGCATACACTGCAGACAAGACATCACCCTCACTCCTGCAGAGAGCTGACACTGCATACACTGCAAGCACTGCATAACAACTCCCAAAATAACTGGCGAGGAGATATAAAAATGTGCAGACTATTGACAGATTATAATATGAATTTCAATAGAGATTTATCATCATAACACTGGTCATAATCCAGAAGCAGACTCAGTTATTGATTCTCAACACATTAATATGGCAAACACCACTGTGCTCTGCACATGCCTGTATGAATGGAAATCTGCAACAAGTTGGACTACGTATTATGTCTGCAGATAAGAATTTTAGGCCAGTATTTCCATTGGTTGAAATGATTCCTAGTACCTCTACCACTACGGATATTCCTGTAGAGAATTCCTATAAATAAGGCTTAAATATGTATGTTTTTAAAAGGTTGATAAGTGCTGTTCTTGTATATTGCAGTAGTGAAGATGCAGCTGAACTAGTTCACCACTAGGAGTCGCCATCTAACCTGCTGGCCTCTCTTTGGCTCTTTGCAGATTTAAACTGTGTAACGTCAGCACCACAAGGTGGCAGCATAACCAAGTCACGACGTCTGTATATTTCGTTCATAGTTTTGGATAAATGTTAATAAAGCACATTACTGAATACCAGATTTAAATGCCTTAGTGTCCCCAGTGTCCCTACTAAGCCAAGTGTGTTGTAAGCTACAAACTGTGCTTGCTTCATGGAAAAGGGCTAACTGTGGTGTCTGAGACAAATCACTGCCTGACAGTTTCAGATTTCAGAGGCCACTGCCAACAGAAATGCCATCTCAGCATAGAGCACATGTTGGATAGAGGCCCTTATCTGCTCCGACAGTTAGTGAAGGATCACTTACAATTGTAGAAATACGTGATCTCTGTGCTTTTAATCTGCATCATGACATCCTGGAAGAAATGTGTAATACCAAGGAACAAATGCTTACTTATAGTTCAAGTGGTTGAGAAGCTCAGTGAAACACCTGCAATCAGGATGTAGCAAAAAAAGACTTTTTAAGTAGTAATTTTCACAACATTTACAGTATGCTAATTACTATATATCAGTATATATATATATATATATATATATATATATATATATATATATATATATATATATATATATATATAAGAGGTGGGGCATCAGAAAGGTCACTGTGTCTAAACCGATTCTGAGATGTGCAGAATCTCTTGAATCAGGCACATCTTGTGCTAAGAGAAGTTTTTCTGCTGAATAAATTCAGATGGATTTCCTTAATGACTCCCCTTAAATAAATCAGTAAATAATATTTCTCAGATATTCTCAATTAATATTACATTATCTCAGCATTGCACAGCCTTGGACCAAGTCAACTAAATTAATAATTTTAATGGATTAATGTGGAGGTCGTGTGTTAATTCACTAAACTCAATGCTAAATGCAAAAGCTCCATTCTGTGTGTGTCTTAGACTTGGCCATCAGTGTTGGCCATAATGTAAAAGTAGCTCAAAGAGCTTATATAAGATGAAAATATAAGAACAAATAACTTTTAATAGGACATAAGGATGAAAGGAATCTCTGTGCACACAGACCAAAACAGATCTCTCACATATTCCCCTTCACGGGAGTTTGAGTATGTTTATAGGTTGTTTGAGAGGCTATTAGTGTGTGACACACCACCACTACACATGATAATGTGTTGATCCCATGCGTGTGTGTGTGTGTGTGTGTGTGTGTGTGAGAGTGTATATGAAACTTTTCATCAAGGCTTTCAACATTAGTCTATTCTGCTGTGTGTTTAATGATAACACCTTCTCTGTTTTCGAAGACACACACACACACACACACACACACACACACACACACACACACACACACACACACACACACACACACACACACACACACAGAGAACACCTGTTCAGAGGATGCGACATCATACGGACACGAATCTCTCTGAGGGAGTAGCAGTTTCTAATTTGCACATGCTAAGATCTTCCAACATGTCAATACGACAGTGGAATTCTCTATATATAACTGCAAGCGCAGCAACACCACTAATGACTCCCTCAGTTCTCAGTAAGAGTCTAGTTTTTGAGGATAACGTCATTGTTATTTCTATTACTAGAAGTGCAGGACATATTTAAAAATGCCAAAGGAACTCTGGCTCTTTCCAGTGGCTCCTTCTTCTTCTGCTCTTTTTTGCTTCATCTTCTCCTAAAGCATTGCTATAGAGATCTGTGCAACCACTCTGCGGGACTGTAGTCACTGTAATTTGGCAGAGTGTTTCTCACCTCAGGTGCACAGTAAGCAACAACCACCACCGTGAGGGATGAGATTCAACTACTACTCATTTCCTGAATGGCATCAGGAGCCCAGCATTAGGTGGTAGGTCTTATAGTTAAGATGGAATACTATATCCTGCTAAAGCCACTGATGTCCCAGTGTGCATCTCCCTGTCTCTGCTGGGACCATGGCAGAATCCAGCTCTCTTGATCCCAGGCTTTGTTTTCCATATTAGGCATTTGATCTGCACCAAACTGCAGCCATGGGATAAAGCCGTTCACATTTGAACCATTCTTGGGCAGGGCATGCTGCAAGCAGATATATACAGTATGTCTCAGTTTGCATGCCTGACTGAAATCACACTGATGACATGCAAACTTTAATCCTTGGCCCTAATAAGGTTGTGGCCTCCTTTGCTAATGCCTCACCATAAAATAGGATGAAGAGTAGATGGCCAAGGCCAGCCAGCCCTCACCCTGTGAATCAGCCATATAATAAGTGCTGCACAGACTGTCTGACCTGTCTGTCCTTTGGAGAATGCAGACAAAGTGCACAAACAGCTGCTGGTGTTGTCACACACAAATGCTCCTGCAGGGAGACGCACAGGTAGAGGGGTTAGAGGAAGCACGGTGAGCCCAGCAGCGCAGCCTCGTGGACCGCAAACAGGAAGCTTGGGTTGACCGGACGTCTGGGTCTCAAGAAGAACCACAAGCGTTCACGCCACAAAAATACAGCCGTTTCCCAGTATGCCACCCACTGCTTGTGGATTATGTAATCTCAGACATAAAAAAAAAAGGCCTTTCAAAAATGCACGTTTGAGTCCCCTCTGTTGGGGTGAAACCCAAGCTCTTGTGAGGGGTGAGGGGGTTCGTTTGGCTTTGGTTCTCCGGGGGTCCATATTTGGAGCCCGTGTCATGCAGTTCGTTTCATGGTAGCCTTTGCCAAGACAGCGAGGGACCCAGTAGCCCTGCCCATGTCAGCAGATGGCAGGAGCTTGTCTTAAAACGGCTGAACCCTCTGCCACTTCTGCACCAACACGGTGCTCCTGAGGCTACTGCGAGCCGCCAGAGCCGTTTATTTCAGGCCCCCAATTTAAATGCAGGCTAGCTGATTTCCACTCTGTGAATTTGACTTAGCACCAGCCCAAAATACCCATCCTAAATAGCAGTATGTTACAGGCCGGCTGAGGTGTCCTGGCTTAATTAGCATCAGCATGAGAGGTGGGATCACATGTGCCTGGCAAAGCAGACACTCCTCATGACCTTTCATGACCTCTCATAAACAAATCATTTGAACTATTTACGCGACTGAGTGTATAGGAAAAAACAGGCTACCTCTAAGGGTCAACAAAGACATCCTTATCTAAAGATAATGTTGAGTTTCCTTGTCAGCTGGAAGGTTTTACAGTGTTATGACTGTCACTACAGCACACACAACCTCTGCTAACTTTTGTTACAGCTGCCTGGTTGGCCTTTGTGTCTCTGGGCCTGTTATCTAAGTCTGTTCATTTGTGGGGCCTGCTCTGGTAGCCTTCTAGAGCTGCATAACTAACTCATATTAATTGGTTGCACTGTCAGACTGTTTCCATCACCATAAACAGTCTGCCCACAGCTTCTTACGTTCATGTACTCTGTCCAAATATTTCAGCAGTGGGAAGGAGAGCATTTCAGGTACGTTTCACCTGGCCTCATTTTAGGAGTGTTTCTCGCTGAGGACACATGAAGCATAAAATGAAAACAATCAGGTCTGAGAGACAAAAACAACTAAACATGTTGCCATGATGTTGCAAATATCTCATATACATTTCACCAGTTTTTTTTATGTGTCTCTAATACTGAAATCCCTCAATTCCAGCAGCAGAAATGCTAATGGGATCATTTCTCATGCCTCCAGATAAATGGACATTAAGGAGGGGGTGCCTAGAAACCCAGAGAGCCAGGATGTAAGAGCGCAGAACACAGATTGCTTTTTTTTTTGTCTTTGGCTTTTTCTGATCCCATATTTGGTAGGATCTATCAGATATCACATACAAGACAACAAGGACTCATAAATATTTAATGTAAAGAACAAATGGGTCATTTTAGTGACGAAAAACCTCCCTACACTCCCAGAGGAAAATAGAAGAGCCTCAGAAGCTAACTGAGTAACATGGGGAAAATCTCCAAGATGAGCGCAGGCCTAGTTATTTCTCTCTGCACTGCATGAACTGGGAACAAAACCTTCACCTTCTCTTGTGACTTTCAAACATGGAGATGCCAATCTGTCCTTATAGCACAACAAGACTTTGAACTGTTGAATCAACAGCAAAAGGTTCTAGGTGCAGTATACTATGCTCGGCCCTGATCAGTGTCTAGACAAAGGCTGTGCTGCTGGTCTCCTGTGCAACCTCTTTGCCATAATCAGTAAGTGGATACATGCAGGGAATTACTCTTGTGTGTGTGTCTGCGTGTGTGTGTGTGTGTGTGTGTGTGTGTGTGTATGTGAGAGACGGGGGGGGGGTTGCTAGTAGGAGGCAGCTTGCCTGTGCAGAGGTAAGCTAATCTAGCCCTAGCCCTAAAGACAGCCCCTGCACCCAGAATAAAAGACCTGGTGTGTCCGCGGGGAGGTCAGGGGACAGCTGGGCGGCTTTAGCACGCTGTCTCGCCATGCTGTGCAATGGCTGCCAAAAATAAAGTGATTTGTTTCTGGAGGTTAAGTTGGCCCTCTGTTAATACATGTGCAGGGGGCAGGAGGAGGGTCCACTAGCTAAAACAGCAGGTGAAAACGGTCTTCTTTTTTAAAACTGGATCACCTGTGCCCCTGCACCCTCTCCAAAAGACATCTATTGGCGATGGGGGGAATTGGTTTCTGGGAACTGCGCAGTATTCGTGGAGTGAGACGGGAAGGCACATGGGAATGGAACTCAGAATGCAGTTCAGTGCAATGGAGACAATTTCCCAGCTGATCTCTACAGTCTGGAAAAGAAGTCAATGGAGTGACATAGTTATTGACCTTCAGGGGCTGACAAGCCAATCTATCATGAACTCCAGCCAAACTTCCATATAATAATAATACTTTCAAAACCTTTACCAGTCACTACAGTGTGACTAACACACTTTATTAATGAAAGAAAGAAGGCGTGCTACACAGAGGAGGGAGCATATGTGCGACAGTGTGGTCTCAATAAGCAAGCAGTTCGAAAGTGTGTGATCATAAGAAATATTGTCTGACTAACTGGTATCAACTGAAGGGTTCTGTACTATAATTACAAATGGAAATCCACTCCATATATCACTTCTAGTTTATAAGTGAAGAAATGCTTGTGTTTTGTGACTTTTAATGAGTGGATTATTTTGAGTCTTCACCTGGAGTACCAAGTGTAAACTGGTGATGTCGGAGAAGTAGCATGTATGGGACAAGGCCTGGTCCTGTTTGAGAGAAAACTCAGGACATGATGTTCAGGGATCCATCTGTGCCATGAGAATGATACATTCTTATCCAAACACACACACACACGCACACACTCACACATATGCGCACACACACACACACACACACACACACACACACACACACACACACACACACACACACACACACACACACACACACATGCATCGTTATCTAACCCAAGACCCCAAGTATTAATATTTTCACTGCTTTAGCAGCACAGATGGACCCAGATAGCATGGTGTTGGAGTAAGATACAGACCATACCAACTTGTGGGCTATTTTTGTACATGATAACTGAAAGAAATAAAGGCATTTACTGATGACAACAGATGCAGGTAACTTACTCCAGGCTTTGAATTATGCAGCTATAAATAACTCTATCAGAACCCAGATTCCTTAGTAGTAAGAACTGCAGGCTTTAGCTATTTTTCTGAGCATTTCAAAGCAAGAATCCTAATTACTCAGAGGGAGAGCAGCTAGTTATCATTTAATGAGGTAAGTTAAGTAGCAGAGAGAGAAAAGAAGTGGGTTTGTGAATGAATAAGAGGTGAAGAGCATGTCTTTGGCTCCAGTGAGGTAGGAGTAAACCTTCCAGTCTTCTTTCACAATATCTTACATTTGCTTTGGCTAAAAAGGGTCTAGCGTAGAGGAACAATTATCACTCTGCCTCAAAATGACTGTCATGACCCCTACTGCCTCTCGTGGACATCATAGAAACATCCAAAGGGGTTGCCAGTAACCTTTGCCTGGGCCTTTTGTATTTGTCTTGCACTGCAGGTTATACAAGGTGTCGCACAAACTACTGCTGGTTATCATGCACCCTCACTGCTGTTTCTGGATCAGCCATTGAATGACCAGATGTCCTGCTAAACACAGGCTTCTACCAGGCTTTATTTGTTTAAGGTCTACAGTTAAAAAAGAATAATGCAGTGCTTTGAATGGGGAGCTTCTAATGACATGAAGACTTTTTTTTTTTGTTATGGTTAGTTAAATGTTCTTGAACATAAGTCTCATGTGGAATCATAGGTTAATTCAGGAACATTTAACTAACAACAACAAAAAAAAAAACAAACAAACAAAAAAACCCACAACCCTAAACTGAAATAAATCACACAAACAATTTTTATATAAAGGTTTTCATCCACTCAGTAATCAGGGTCCATTGTCCAAAGGCTAGCCACCAAACCATATCACAGGTCTTCCTGACAGTGAAAGTGATGAAGTGGCCGATAACAGCCAAAGGAAAACAGAAAGGCATTATGGGATGTCTATATTGACTGTTGCTCATTCAAGGATTCTGTGATAAGTAGCAGCTACCAGTGGTTGTCAATGGTAACACTATCCGTAGTTGCCATGATCATAAAAAGTATGGTTACTACAATAGAGTTAAATTTAGGGCTTGAAAGGTAAATCTAAAAGAATTCATCTATTTATATACAGCCTATGCTGGCAGGAGCTTGCTTTAATATGCTGCACCTGTTTTTTTGCTCAGTTCAAAACTTCTATTCATTTTGTTAAGAGATTATCAAAATCTTACACTTGCTACTATTTATATGTAAGGATTTTGTGCCTGAAACCATGAATCAATTTAATCAAGCTGAGCCACATTTTCTATATCTTAGCATAAGAGTAAAATGAAAATACAACACTACAATTTAACAGTAAAAGATGGACTTCTGAAATGGATAATAAGCAAAGCAGACTACAGAGTTAGAGAGTTAAAGTTGTTCTTCAAAAGTCTTACCATGACTAACACCCCCCTCGCCCCCTCCACACACACACTGCACACATTCTTTCAACTCCATTAATTATTAAACGGTGCAATATTACATGTTGCTTGGTCACACATTTACTCTGTATTCATGCCTTAGGCAATCTCCTATGCACTTAGCTAGCACTGAGCTTACTTGGCTTCTGCGCTACAGAAGGCTACGGATTACGGTCTCTTTGTAATTTTAGCCACTGAGAAAGACGTGTGTGGATGTTGGCTTACATACTGGAAACTCTGGATGTGTGGATCTTTTGGCTGTCTGTTTTTAATATATATATTTATCATGACTGGAAATTGATGGTTGCAAAAACAGAATCAACAAACCAAGTGGATTGTTACCCTGCTTTGAAATCGGATATTAATGCATAACATGATTAACTATCTTGATATCTTTCGATATCTGTAAAAGAGAGCATCAAGACTCTCAGATTTCCTCTAAGGTAAGATATAACTTCTGACATTAGAATGGAAGACTAGAATGGTGTTTACATATGTTATTTGATTTTACATTTACGCTACCTGCTGTCCCAGCTGAGATACAGCAACATTTTAAAGCCATGGTGTGTGTCAGCTACAATTCAATACATTTCTCCTGAGAAAGGAAAGAACTGTAGGAGAATGAGAAAATGTTCTGCTAATGTTTTATTCTTGTTTGTAATCACAACTAAGTGATGTCCATGCAAATAAGAGATCTTAAAATCATGGTTGGCAGCAGAATATTATTGCCATACATGTTATTTTTATTAGGAAGTGCAGAGCAAGGCAAAGGTAACGTAAAGACACCCTCCTAGTGTAAATGGCCATTTGGTACAGGCCCCACCCTTTGAGCAAACAAACAGGCCCACCACACCCATCTTTTCCCCAGCCAGTTACATGATGGTAATAATTTTTCAGCTGCGACCAAAAATATACCCTGTGATCACAATCTAGCAGGCCTTTCTGGTAGAGAGAAGAAAGTGTAGAGGAAGTGAAATTTATTTTTCACCCATAGAAGATTTGTTGCGACACGTCATAATCGACTGTGCGGATGCACTCGGTTCGGTGAGCCTCATGACGCAGCAGAGTGTTCCGCTGCTGTTCATGTCAGCTGCTTAGCTGGATGTCATCTCTCATTTGCCTGTGAGTCGGAGGAATGGGCAGTGTTTTAATGCACGGATCCTCTCTGTGCTGCACACGCAGCTCTCTGTGGCTCATAAGACTTCCTCTTACCAGGGTGCGTGCTTCCGATCATAAACTTTGGTGCTTCTGCCATTTGGATTCATTAGGCATGAAAGAGTAAAGGGCGTCCTGACACTAACAAAGCAATACATGAGGTTAAAAGAAACACCTGTGATTTCACTTCTATGGTTTAACAAATTCAGGTATAACCATTCATACATCATTCAAATAATTATCACTAACAATATCTGACATATTTAACCGCAACCCAAACCTGCTAAAGTAAATTATTAATGTTGGCTGTGGTTAAAGCCTGGTAACACCCTATCAAATTTTAACAAATTTCAAAATTCCCAAAAGACGTATGCTCAAAGACATTAAACATCAAACAACAGCATCATTAAATTTTTTAACAAAATTTAAAATATCTCTAAATGCATTATCTTTAAACAGTGTCTAACACTGCAATAGTTCACAAGAATGGTAGGGAGGCAATGATCATAGAATTATGTTAGGGATAATAACTATATTATTGGTTATGATAGCCAGGTTTGTGACTCACAGTTTACTATGCATATAGTAATAAAGTCTACTGTGTTTGACAATCTAATTTGGAATCCACTGTTGGCTGGAGAATAGCAGTGACTTTGGGTGAGGCTTTCCTAAGATCACTGAAGCACATGAGCCCAGGTTACTGGAGAGCGAATAGTGTTCTCAGTGAATTCTTTCATCTCTGCTTCATGAAAAGAATACCAGCACGGTGTCCGGTGTTTGTAACTCAAGAGTGACAGGTGGCCAGTACTTGGGGAGTGTTCAAAGGAGATGCTGTATCCATCACTGGGGGTTCAGCATCTTTCTCATGTCTGCACCGGACGCTTCCCTGCTGTCATGGCCATCTCCCGCAGAGTGCCAGTGCCTGATTGGATGACGCATTTCTATTATGCTACAATAAGATAATTGGTTCATGGCTCTGTAATTAAACTTACTTAAAGCAGACCTTTTTGGCTAATTGAGCCCTGAGTCCTAAAGTACAACAACAATTTTGTTATTGTACATGTTGTGCTTGTTCCTAATATGGCAGCAATATAACTACGCTTAAATTCAGCTCCTTTTTACTCTGTAAACCTTCACAGGTGCTGGATACGAACCATTGCTCAGCTACTCACCAGCTCTAGCCATCTCACCCTATAAAGGAGATTATTTGTGCAACACAGTCTTGGGTTGGTCTCAGTCTCAGCCACTCCTCACTTCTTTGGAAATATATAGCCTACACCTGACCAGAACAGAATGGTAGCAGTCAATTCTGCTTATTGCTTTGATTCTTATCGGATCAAAATCCAAATGGTGGCAAAAATCCCAAGGCACCAATATAAACTGTGCTTTCTCGGAAAGCATTTTCCATCAGTTTATTTAGACCATGTGTGCAAGCCGAAGGTAAACTATTCCAAAACTACTTTACAGCATCTAAGGCACGAATGGGTGTTGTCTCAGAAACTGAGGGAGAGAGAGCAGGGAACTTTTGGCACGGATTGCCTGTGTAGAAGCAGACATGTCCATACGTGTCTTTTTGCTTTTAGCCATGATCCACTGTGCCCCCTGTTATTACGCTGCTGTGTTTGCATGCTGCTTCATGCCTGTGGGCTCAAGGGTTTTCCTGCATGGAATGTTGCCAGGCCAGGCTTCGGGTCACCGGACTAGTGATGTGAATGGTCAAGGATTTTGGTGTATGAGAAGGGAGAAAGAGAGAGAGAGAGAGAGAGAGAGAGAGAGAGAGAGGGTGGGAGGGAGGCAGGGAGAGAGTAAGAGAATCCATTTTCCCTCCACTTCTAGCCTCAGGCTCTGAGTCACTCGAATACTGCTATCCATGAGCTCTGCATGCACTTAAATGAAGACACATGAACCCCCACCAGCCAGTGACATCCCACTACGATCCGCCCTCTCTATGCAAAATCCAATAAAGTTCCCATGAGCTTCTGAGTTACCTATTAGTTGAAGATAATGACGTCTCATAAAGATGGGAAGTTACAGCAGGTGTATGTATACCATAAACATGTATGTATCCAACAAACGTGTTAAAGGATGTAGATCCTAGCAGTTCTAAGCATGGCTACTACTTCAGTGGTGTAGGTGATTTTGCTCTTAGAGTCACTACACCCCCATGCCTCACACACACCACGTGCCTGAATCACCCTCACCATCACCCTAAATAGTCCACGACACTGATTCAAGTGGAGTTTCTCAGTGCTTCCACCAGCTCCCACCACAAACATATACAAAAATAAACCCTGCTAAATATGTCGAGTGTGGGTGATCGAATGCCAGTGGAGATGACATAAATATGCTTGCCAGCCACAGGCGATGTGATGCAGGAGAAAGGGGTCTGTGTTGAGCATTGTGGAGAGAAGCCATTCCATTGTCCACAGCCCCTTCAAGACCTTCCCATATTAGTGTAGACAAAATGTTCCTTTAGGGCTCACAGTGTAATTTAAATCTCATTCATCCAAACATTGAATGGATATGAAAATGTTTAATGGTAATATTTTAAATAATCACTTTTCAACTTAATAAATAAGCATTTTGTCTTAAATCACATTTAGTATTTCTCAGTTTTATAGTGTAGTATTTGTTTTTTTTCTTCAATGAAATAGGTGTTGAATTTCTGAATGAAAGTCAAACATGTCTACAAGCAGACATCTTCTGCTGAAGTTTACTGATTGTTACTGAAGTAACATAACTAGCTGACAGTAGGTTTATGTTTGACAAACAGAAGCTCCACAGACTGATGATGGTAAGATACTCAGCTCAGTGATATAAGCAGGGTATATAATCACCACTTTGTACACTTCCACACGGCTTCTCACAGCAGCATGGCCAGGCTCGGTTTTGGCTAATTTGGTGTAAGAACACATGAATGTTACTCAGAACCTCCCACTTCCTACTGTCTCTCAGACACATAGCTTTCCTCTTTTTCTGTGTGCGCGTGTGTGTGTGAGCAAGTACATGTGAATGTTTATGTTTTCTCAGCCTGGTTGTGTGGGCAGTGTGTGTGCATGCAAATATAGTCCAACAAATGAAAATGAATCAGTTCTTATGTAACCTTCCACCATTTTAATTTGCTCATCAGACATTCCTACGTATTAGTCGTGTTGATTTATAAGATGGTTCTCCAGATGGACATCTATTGATTTTTTCCCTATTGATCGGATAAGGATGACACTAGATCAAATGATTAAGCAGCACAAAGCCACTTCTAAACCGTCATGCCATTATGCAGCCAATGGAAGCAGTACTTCACACAGTTACCCTTTTGTTCCTGTAAGTCTCACTGTACAGAAGGAGCAAATGTATTTGGACAGACAACTACTACCTTTTCAGCTTTACATAATTCAGATGAAAACATTATTTATTAACCTTGCTGGTCCCTGACTCAGGCAGATTTTCTTTTGTCTTTTTTATGTCAGATTCCTTTTTTGGAGTTTTAAATTCATAAATGACTATTATGTAATATGGCAGAGAAAGGATGGTAGTATTTGTGCACTGAATGTACAGAGGTGTGGAATGGAAGAGTTGCCGGAGTATGATGGCTACTTCAGAAGTGTGTGTGGGTGTGTGTAGTAAACGTTCTCAGGTGTAGCCTCTCTCTCCTTGTCTCTGGGGCTCTGGATCATCGGGAGGTGATTTGTCACTTGGCTTCATTATTGTTGCAGCAGAACAGGTAAAGTTACACACAGTCTAATTAATCATCGGGGGTTATGGCTAGAGAACATGCCACAGAGATCATTAGAGTTCACTCAAGCTTTTAGACTGCAGTGTCTGCCTTCCTTTGTGTCAGCAAGAGGACAATTAGCTGGAGGGTGCAGTAGTTGGGGAAGTGTGATATACATCTGTAAGCCCCTAGGTGCTGGCTGTTCATGTTGTTCAGATCATTTTGAATAGATGCAGCGGTGATTAATTATATGACACAATTCCCTATGTTGCCTGCTTAGGAAAACTGGCTCAGCTCATTCTAAATTCTGATAATCTTGCATTATAAATTTGGAGAATAACCAAAATGTATCACTGCCCCATTCTAAAGAGTTCTGGGATTTCTCATGCTGTTCCTGTAGAGAATGCTTTTGGGGTGGAGGCCAACTGTGCATTATGTACAGACCAGAACTATTCTGAATCTGTGTGGTAACATTCCATAGGGAAGGAAAGGCATGGAGGAAGGGATGGCCATAAAGCTCCCATGTTTGCTGCACATTTCCCTGACAAGCACATTTGCCTGCCTCGCCGAGCGTGTGCTAAGCATGGAGTGATTCAGCTCAGGCTGGAACCTCTGTGTTCTCACTTCCATTCTGATGTCTGAAAGTGCCAGCATCTCGGAAAACACTGCAACTAAATATAGATCAATGCCTGAGTCCTCCTCTACGCTTATGGCTTTGTTACAGGAAGACTTTGTGGGCCCCTGTGCAGCACTGTATCATTTTCATGTATTTGGAATAAAACTCCATAAAAAGAACTGTCTGCTTTTGTCACGAACACCGTCAGCAGACGCTGAATGGGGCTGGTAAGGACGGAGCCCAAACAGCCATATGTTGGGAGGGAGGGCGTGTGATTTGATTAGCCCTTCACAGAATGATGCTGAAAGGAAGTGTCAGCAGAAGGCACATGAAAAACAACAAAAGCTCTGATTGGAGCTTCTCAGACAGCACCCCTGACTCACCCCTTGAAGATCAACGGCTCTGATTGGAGCTTCTCAGACAGCACCCCTGCCTCACCCCTTGAAGATCAACGGCTCTGATTGGAGCTTCTCAGACAGCACCCCTGCCTCACCCCTTGAAGATCAACGGCTCTGATTGGAGCTTCTCAGACAGCACCCCTGCCTCACCCCTTGAAGATCAACGGCTCTGATTGGAGCTTCTCAGACAGCACCCCTGCCTCACCCCTTGAAGATCAACGGCTCTGATTGGAGCTTCTCAGACAGCACCCCTGCCTCACCCCTTGAAGATCAACGGCTCTGATTGGAGCTTCTCAGACAGCACCCCTGCCTCACCCCTTGAAGATCAACGGCTCTGATTGGAGCTTCTCAGACAGCACCCCTGACTCACCCCCTAAAGATCAGCCACTCCCTCAGAGAGGTGAGGCGGAGGGAACAAATAACTCAATGGAAGTTTCTTTGAAATGCTTTGAGAGCGAGGCACAGAGCCGTCAATTACCCATGAAGCCTACCGAGAACACAGAAAACTATAAAACTATGATAGTCTAGTAGTGTACTAAGCCACTGTGTGATTGGAATGCCCAAGCTGCGTACCATCTGAGCCTAAGCTGGTTGCTCATTTCATGATCATAAATCTATCACAAGCCTGCAGCTCCAATCACAGCCTTGACCTGGGGGAGCCGTTTCATACTGCTGTGTCTCTGTGCACAGAATTCTGTCAGCCCTTGCTGATAGCTCACCACCACAAGCTCCCATGCAATGAGGTGAGACAGACATGAGCTCTTGATCGGCCCTGTTTATTTGCCCTGGTGCAAACATCCCAATGCCGCTATCAGTGGCACAATTCTTCACATAGTGCTTGCTGAAGCTTTCCAGTAACCGCAGTGACAAATGCCACGACAACCATCCCTGCACGCTCCGCTCCCTGCTGACTGCAGCCTAACACGTGGCACTACGTATGGCTGCTTCTCTGAATAGGGAGTAGATGTACATGACAGTCATGTTTCCATATAGACCATAATAGGAATTACAGAGCAGGATAGACATATACTTAGTTGCTTTTGGTACTGAAAGATAATATCTGTGCAGCAGACTTTCTACAGATGTTAGAAAAAAATGATGTCTTATTAAATATTAAGTCATTTTTGTTAAAGTCAGTAATTGGCTAATGTACATAGGCTTACACTTCCAGGCCCATGATTTTAGTTAACTGGAGGCTTGGAGAAACCATTCCCTAACAGACCTTATTATAGACACGTTTAATTTACTTTGGTGCTGTTGGCACATAGTAATTTTGACATGTGTAAGATCTGATAGATTTCCGATTCCCATTGAATTAGATCGATATTGCAAGCAATATCTAATATCTCTGTGGTAAACTTCATTGCAGTACATACATTTACTGTATGTAACTTGGACCTACTATAAAACACAAATAATACAGATTATTGTTCTTACGGTAATAGTACTCTGACAACAAATCAGACATACAAACTTCACCAGGCTATGACAGAACAGCTGCAATCCACTGAAAACCTAAAGTTGGCATTGCATGCGCTGCACTAATGAGGACTTACATGCAGTCATGACATATGAGGACGACAACAGAATTGAGAGGAGAGAGAACTGGACGGTTGTTAACGGGATCATTTGACAAAAAATCGGATTTGCACAATTTGTCCCACATGATCAGCCAAAAGTGGATGTCCGGGGTTTTTTTGTTTTGTTTTGTGCATCTATATTTAGCCTCATTGCAAAATGTGGTCAAGTTACTTTGAGTAAAGGGAGGACTTGTGTCATTTTGTGTTTTTCTTTTTTAATGCCAAACTAAGAGCTACATTGACCGAGAGCATGGCTGCTATTAAACTGAACTTCACCCTCTAGTGGACTATGATTGTTTTTCTTTTCTTTTTTTTCTTTTTTTTTTTACAAGATTGCGCTACACGTTAAACTCTGTGGTGTGCAATAAAGCAGCAAAGCGGAAAGAACGCATAGGAACTCGATGGCTAATGAATATTTTTGCACTTAAATATGGAAACAGGCCTGGGATTGTTCTATGCATGAAATCCAGATAACTGCGCTCATTATCATGGGGTTGTGCATTAGTCATTTGACATATAGCTACACCGTAACATCGCTTGAAAAACCGGCAGGATGAGGCATAGAACAAGTGGGACATCAGCTCCATTCTCGCAGTGGGTTGCCAGTTTACCCGGCGGGGCGGGGGGGGGGGGGGGGGGGGGGGTGGAGGAGGTGGAGGCGAACAGGGATGATAGATAAGCCCGGCAACACCCATACCGCCTTACAGTGCAGTCTCGGAGAGTGTGGGACAATGGGACTGTTACGATCCGAGCACCGCACCTAGGAACTTTGTAGTTTTCTGGGGATAGATGTCTGCTAGGGTGGGTCACGCAGCGCGCTTTTTGGGTTGTTTCAGGCGTATCCAAGCAATGGTAACACAGCTTGGCACTGTGTTTGAGGAAGCAACCCTAGTGTCTGCGGCACACGTCGAGAATGCGAGCCTGGATGTAGCTGATTGGAGTAGCAGAGTTCGCGATTACACGGCGGAGGGGGAGGAGGGGATGTTCTGAAGTGGGCTTTCTGTAGGACTCTCTAGCGGCCATGTTAACCAAGAAACCCTGCGCTGCGGTCTACCCAACTGGTAAGGAAAAGAAAGTCTCATTTCAGTGGGTCAGAAAGCTGGCACAATCCCTTTGTTGCTTGAGTCGCCACGTTTTATGTTGGATTACTTATCTGGATTGAACTGTTTCATCCACAACACACGGATTAATAGCCAGGCGGTTTTACATTTGATTTTTCTCTGTTGGAAACTGCGGTGGGCTGTAGTAGCCTGGCTGTAGCCATGCTCCCGTTTGAGCCCAATATCGCTAATGTTTTTTATGTCTGAGGTCCTCGGATAGCTATTGCATGTCTTATGCAAAAGTAGCGTTTAGACCAAAGAGAATCATTCGCGGATAATGTGGTCTGTTGCATTCATCTTTGTTTCGATTCGATAACGTTAGCTCTTCGTAAACTGCATGCATACGACCCTGTTGTTCACGCTAAATGTTTTTTTTTTTTGTTTTTGCCTCGCTATGCAGAGCTTTTTTGTTTTCAAAACGCTTTAACCCCATTGCCTTCTAAAATGAATGTAGCTGGCCAAGATACCAATAGCCACGGCTACACTGTATCCTGAACCCAAATATGTTGACCTGCTGCTTTATGGTAGCCAGCGCCTCTAAACGATTTCCAGAGGCTTGGGTACATTCTGGGGCTGATTCTTTCCAGTCCTGTGTGTAGCCCCTTCAGGTTCGTGTCCCCGGTATTGGATCCTGTTTTCTTGAACCGTAGGCAAAGGGGGTGACATTTGCCAGCTGCAGTCTTCCCCCGGAATCGGCGTCGGGGGTCTCCGGACTGGAGCAGGGACTGAGCCGTCATCGCCTGTTACATTACCTCCCCTCAGGAACACCACCTCGCTTACGGTAGGGACACGTTGTAGAACATTATGATAGATTAGAGCCACAAACCACCGTTTTCTATTAGGTAGACATACTCATTGTCTAACCGGATTTTAAAACTGGTTAGCCGATCAGGCTATTTTAAGGCTTGTCGTTAAAGGGCCAGTCGCACTGAAAAACGGGATTCTAACTTTGACTGCATTAGAAGATGCTGTATTTTAATACATCGTGTGAACAATGTCTTTCATTAAACTTCTTTCCCCTGGATTGCTGATAGCAAACTTGTTTAAATATTGAACGGAGAACGCAGCTCGGATTGGACACCTGGTGTCACGTGAGGCGAAGGCTCAGATTTTGGAGCGTGCAGAACGATTCGGTCGGCACGCCCGATTGATTGGCGTTTGACAGATCAATAATCAATAATCATCGCCTGAAAATGTTTTAACGTCTTTGGAAATAAGCATCCATCATTCATGAGGCTTAATGGGCTCAGTTTATATATACTGGTTGTTTTAGTATAAACCTAAAATGAGATGGACATGAACCTTTGCTGAGAAGGGTGCCAAGATACATGTGTGAGTTTTGTAGTTATCATACACATGATACATGTGTGAGTTTTGTAGTTATCATACACATAATACAAATGTGAGTTTTGTAGTTATCATACACATGATACACATTTTGTATTTGTAAAATGTCGGCGCTAAATTACCAATCACCTAATCTAATCTGAAAGGAGCTGTGAAGATGATCCTTCCAATGGGGTAGATTTGCGCAAATGTTAAACCATAGGCATGAAACAGTACTTTAGGCTTAATGAAATTAAATGTCTAAGTAGTTATGGATTCCACTTCTACATTAAAATATAATAAAAGTTAGTTTGTTGGTGTTTATGAAAGGAAATTTAAATTCACCAACCCAGCTGTATTTTACACAGCGCTGGGAGAAACAAATCAAATTGCATTTGGATTCATGCCTTTTTAATTCAATATAGAAACAGTCTGGACTTCTTTATTTAGCTGTCATTCAAATTCGAATAATTATAGAAACCCAGAAGCCCCAGTTAACATACATGGCCAAATAACTTAATTAACTTATCTCACTGGTCTGCCAGAAATACTAGAACAAACCTTGCAATCTTGATTATGCTTCTCTGCAAAATCTAATTTCCAACAGTACCTATACTTGTGTATCTTTTTAACTGCTGTCAAAAATCTCAAGAGATTGGCTATGTCCTGGTGCTTGGAAAGAGCGTATTTGGGATAAATCAGTCTTTTCATTTGTTACTTGCTTATGGGGTGCTGTAGTTTACAGTGAGTACAACAGGAATGTGGGTGGAAATGATTTTGCTGTCAAACGATATTCTACAATAAGTGACGGTATATGTCTGTCATTACAGTGTAGTAATAGATAATATAAACCTATTTATTTGATCTTAAGGCCTCTGGCATGTCAATCGTCGAATGTTACTGCTTGTATAGAGTCTAGAAGAACAGTTGATCATTGTCTGTTATGCTACTGTTAGCTTGTTTCATTTGCATGTAAGGGAATGATGGAGTTCTGACTATATTTAAGAACTGTGTGCTAGCGCTGTAAATCACTGTGCTGTATTACATAGACCAAAATGTTAAAAGGTCAGAAATGTTAAAATTCTGTGTTTCTGCATCCAATTCATGTCTATCATGTTATTAGTTTCTACTTTTAGGATTGTCCTAATGCCTGGTGACTTTTGCCCATTTGTTTTTTATTTTTCAATATTTTTTGTCCTTATTTAACCTCCTGTCCTACATCTTTCAGTGGTTAGTTACCAAGTTTCATATTCTGTACTCTACCAGAGAGGACAGAAATAAGGCAGAGCGTTAAAATGATTGCCATAGCTCTTGCACCCCTGAGGCACGTCGTCTCTTTTGTTCAGCTGCAGTTGTGTGTCCTCTGCAGCTGTCAGTACTATGACCCCCCCCCCACATCCCCCCACCCACCTGTTCACGTTTTGAATTAAGTGTAGCGAGGCTGGTCACAAATGGAGAATGACATTCTGTGAGGTTCAATTCAAATTCATAATTAGCTCCAATCCATATTCGTCTGTTTTTGATGCCAGCAGCATGATGGTGTTTTATGATTATATATGTATGTGTCAAAATACATTAGGCCCAAGAGTTCCCTGTGCAGAGCTTTGCATTGCAGGTTGTTCTAATTATCTGTCATCAAATATGGTTCAAAGAAAAGATATCTGGCTTCAGGTTGTGTGTTTTTATTGCTCTTGGATTATAAGTAAAAGCTGAGTTTTACTCCTGATGTTTCATTAGGCATGAGGAAAGACTAGGATTTTCCATATGGGGTTTGGACTGATCAGTAGCACAGAGGAGTCATGTATTTCACACATCCTGCTACACTTTAGGATCAGGTCTTATAAGTGTTTCAAAGCCCGAGTTTAACACTAATGGAGAGTTTATCATCTTAACTGAAGAAACAAATCTAACCTTTTAGATTCAATAAGCTATTGAATATTCATAGGGTGAACTCATTGTTCATTTGCAGGAGACTGGAGAATTTCACTGTCTTTGTGCAGGGTATCCAGGCAGAAGCAACTGACTGCCTCTCCGACTGAGGCAACAGGATATCATAATGAAAACAAGTTACAGAGACAATCACATTATCAAGGAAGTGAGAATCTTTTGGAGAGGGAGTTTCAGGAAGACAGGATGGGCAGGCCTAATGTCTTTGATAAACAGAAGAGCTTCTCAGCTCCAAATCCAAAGTCCACAGTTTACAAAGAAGTTGTGTTGTGTATCATTTTATTATATAAACTCTTCTACTATGGATGTCCAAGTTTACGTGGATCAGACTTCCCTGCATTCTAAAAATATGGACACTAAATCAGTTGAACTAATTATGTAACACTGAAAAATGAAATATATGAATGTGAATTGTGGGTTTTATGGGCTGGGACTATGAAATCATATCATATGAACAGGGCATACCTGGCTAGCAGACTCTGTTTTAAGCTTTAAGCTCATGTGGTAAGCTCTGTGGCCAGGGCAGCGAAGGGCACATCCCAGTAAAACACAACTGGTCTATCAGTATGTAAATCATTATTGTTTTATATATCCATAACATTTGTCTTTAGATTAATGTTTAGCTTTGCCTTCTGTACAAGGACGGCATGCTGATAAACTAAATGTGGATCAAGCACTGCTTTTGGTGCTAAAATAGATGTATTGGTGTATTGGTTGTGTTTTTGTTTTTTTGCACCACACTTGGTGAGTACAAAAATGCTTTATTTAAGAAATAATACAAATTCCTAAGATGCAATAATTAATTAAAAGTGTGCTGAGGAGAATGAAGTCAAAATACAGCAGGTTATTAAAAGGTGCACAGAATGTGGCGGAAAGCGAGCAGCTTAGTCCTGCTCATAATCCTGAGGTGTTGCCCAGGGTGACCTCACATTTCCCTTCTCAGAAAAGTATTATACTTGAGCAGATTATAGGATGTTCATTGTTAATAGCTATTGTGGTAAAGTAAATAGAAAGGATTTATGTAGAAAGTCAACACTTTAGAATGGATGATGTTCATTGATCCTCATATCTGTATTATATGATAGAACCTTATGTCTTTCACTATATGAATTTCTTGTACAGTTCTGTGAATTTTCTAATAACAGTTTTGGGTTGTGCTTTTTCTAGGTTGGAGGCAATAAGCACGCAATGAATGACCATCTGCATGTCGGAAACCACCAGCAGATTCACGTTCAACAGCTGTTTGAGGAAAACAGCAATAAGCGGACAGTGTTGACTACACAGCCGAATGGGTTGACACCAGCTGGCCGAGCAGGCTTGTCCCTGCCAGAGCGGCAACAAGAAAGCAGCCACGGTAGAGAGGGCAGTTCCACCTCCATTAAATCAACCGATAGCAAGCCTAAGCCAGCCCCTTTGACTCCTGAACTGGCCATGAAGCAGTACATGTCCAAGCTGACAACATTTGAGCACCAGGAGATTTTCAATTATCCTGAAATCTACTTTGTAGGCCCGAATGCTAAGAAACGGCCCGGCGTTATCGGGGGCTCCAACAATGGAGGTTATGATGATGATCAGGGATCCTATATCCATGTGCCCCATGACCATATAGCCTACAGGTACGAGGTTCTGAAGGTCATTGGTAAGGGCAGTTTTGGACAAGTGGTGAAGGCATATGACCATAAGTCCCACCAGCACGTGGCCTTGAAAATGGTACGCAATGAGAAGCGGTTCCACCGCCAGGCGGCCGAGGAGATTCGTATCCTTGAGCACTTGCGCAAGCAAGACAAAGACTTCACCATGAATGTCATCCACATGCTGGAGAACTTCACATTCCGCAACCACATTTGCATGACGTTCGAGCTGCTGAGCATGAACCTCTACGAGCTCATCAAGAAAAACAAGTTTCAGGGCTTTAGCTTGCCACTAGTGCGCAAATTCGCGCACTCCATCTTGCAGTGTCTGGACTTCCTGCACAAAAACAGGATCATTCATTGTGACCTGAAACCGGAGAACATCCTGCTGAAACAACAGGGACGCAGTGGGATAAAAGTGATCGACTTTGGCTCCAGCTGCTTCGAGCACCAGCGGGTCTACACTTACATCCAGTCACGGTTCTACAGGGCTCCAGAGGTCATTCTGGGTTCTCGTTATGGGATGCCAATTGATATGTGGAGCCTGGGTTGCATTTTAGCGGAATTACTTACAGGGTACCCTCTCTTGCCTGGGGAAGATGAAGGGGACCAGCTAGCATGTGTCATAGAGTTATTGGGAATGCCCTCCCAGAAACTGTTGGATTCATCTAAGAGAGCCAAAAATTTTGTCAGCTCAAAAGGATACCCTCGTTATTGCACAATTACGACCTTACCAGATGGCACAGTGACGTTAAACGGTGGACGGTCACGCAGGGGAAAGCTTCGGGGTCCACCAGGAAGTAAGGATTGGGTAACAGTGCTTAAAGGCTGCGATGACCCCCTCTTTCTGGACTTCCTCAAGCAGTGCCTGGAATGGGACCCAGCCCTGCGGATGACCCCAAGTCAGGCCCTACGCCACCCATGGCTAAGACGCCGCTTGCCAAAACCTCCCACCGGGGAGAAAACAACCGTAAAGCGGATCACTGAGGGCACAGGTGCTATAACGTCTATCTCCAAATTACCTCCCACCTCAGGCTCAGCCTCAAAGTTAAGGACTAATTTGGCACAAATGACTGATGCCAACGGGAATATACAGCAAAGGACAGTGTTGCCAAAATTAGTCAGTTGAATGCTTTTCTTTTTTTGCGTGTTTCTTTTCTTTAAATATTGTGATATTTAAAATTGTGGATAGCTGAGCATTCACAAGCATGAGAGTTTTTAGGAATACAGAGTCTTTAATGCATATTCACCACTTATTTACAGCTACGTAGCACCTTTTTTGTGTTCAGAACACCTTTTTTTTTTATTTTAATTTTTTAGAAATTCCAAAATGGCCTAAAAAGAGGGAACAATCCTTTTAAGTATTTATATTTATCTCTGGTTCTCTGCTACAGAGAACCTTCATACTAACAGGCCTATTACTAATGAAGTGCTAGTCAGTCTCCTCACAAATATCTTGTAGCACAGAAGGCAAACAGACTTGGAACAATGAAGTTAATTCAGACTTGATATATCTGGCTTTTAGCCCCTCCCTACCTCTATAAACTACCAGATCAATAGTGCATTATTGGAGGGGGATTTTAAATGTTAGTAAAAGCTATGATATCTGCAGCTCTGTAGCATTGCAAGATCTTTTTGCCAGTGAATGGTATTTTGAACAGAAGGGTACAATGAGACATTACTCAAAGTTTATAGTGGAAAGTGAACGTTTTAGACTGTTAGGAGGCAGAAGGAGTGGAAAAAAAACAATGTTTACATGATAGATGACTTGGTATGTGCCTAAAAATCTCTTGACATTCCTTATTAAATTTGAATCGAGGAAAAGAGAGACTTTGCTTTCGAAACAGGCTGATGGCAAGTTAAAAGGGGTATATGCAGTTTGACTGAAGGGACGCTGTTCTCGACAGTGAGTGACAGGCTGGTGTGCATGTAACTAAGCTATTTTTTGGAAGAGGTGTTGTACTTTCTACTGGAAACCCTTGGTGCTTTACCTTTTTTCTTTAAAGGGTATTTTTTACTATTTAAATCTTATGCTCTTGGAACAAAATGATGTCGTGTAACTAATTATATTCAGCGAACTTGAGTTACAGCAATAGGATTGAAGTTCTTCACTAATTCTCCCTTCAAGAGACTAGTATTGTGTTGAGTTAGAAAGGCATGTGCTAATCACCTACTGACAAGACATTATTTACTTGAATCTGAGCCAGTATTAACACTATCATGAAAAGACTATGGCAGAGAAGGGCACTTTTAAACTAGGGCTGAAGTAGTCTCATCCGGTTGTCATCTGTAATCAGAGATCTCCCTCTGCAACTTCAATCACTTTTTCTATATTTAGCTTCCTAGTGTAGACTTGCTAGCATATGGCCAGAGTGTAAATTCTTAAAAGCTTGTTCCCGTCTTTAAATTCAATCAAATTTGTACCCAAATAGAAAAATTGGATCAAAACGGCTTTTTCACAGTAATGGCCATTTTTGTAGCATTTTTGACATAGTATGGTAAACAAAAATGAACTGACAAGGGTCTGAAAGCTTTGTTAAAAGTTTTTATTTATTTATTTCTTTGAATTGTTTCTCAAAGAAGAGCTAATTTAAACAGAAATAGTGGCCTGAAAGGGTGTGGTCGGTCTGATATCAGTGGGGTGACTAATGACGTAATGCACAAGAACTCTGCTACTACTTCAAGACTCTGCTCAAAGAAAAAAGGCAATCGTGCTTGGCCTGCTCTCACCCAGATGTGGATGTTGGGGATGAAGAAAAGAGTCGGACAATGGGCTGCTACGTGGAGAGGCAAATCATGATGCCCCTGCTACTGGTTGGCATGGTACCTTGCCCGCTGCACACTGTCCAGCCCCAGACCCTTATGGACACCCACAGTATATTGGCAAATGCACAGCGACCTGCCGACATCAGTGGGCAGTTCACATTGTACTTTATATGTGTTTGCTGTTTTGTGCATTAACAGTGGTGGGGAATAATTGTGCCCTTAGGTTTAATACAATGTGCCTTTGATTATAAATGCCATTTCTTTTTTGTCCAATAGAGACACCCCCCACCCTAACCATCCTGCTCACTTGCTTTTAGCTATACAGTAAAATAGAGAATAATTAAGATCCTCTTTATAATGGTGATCCTCTTGCACTTGTCTGAGCATTGGCCAAAGATCCTCTCGGAAGCCATGTTCTGGGATCTGAGAGGAGGGTGGCTGCACAAATGTTTTATATGCAGTTAAGACTTGCAAAATTTCTGTCCCATGATTTGAAATAAAAACTCAGAAACCCATTACCAACAGGGATATCTCAGCACATCAAAGCTACACCTATTTCTCTTTAATGGATGAGAAATGGATCTTTTCTACTGCATCCATCTTGTCTTAACATCAAATTCAAGGGGTTACACTTGCTTCATTTTATTACTCTAGAAGTAACTGATTTTACTATTTTACCTCAGACTGTTGTGATATTCTTGTAATGTATTAACCCAGGGCATTTGGTATAAACCAAAGTGCATTCCTTTCTATGTTCGTGGCTAGGAAGGAAAAAAGCCAGTTTCTCCGCTGAGCTGAGGAAGCGGCTCTCCCGACACTTTTGCCACTCAAGGGCCATATATGGGGCATGCGCTTCTTCAGACAGGAAAGGAAGGAAGGTAGGAAAGGATGGTCTGAGATACTCCACCTTAGGAAATGTCTGCACAAAGCAGTGTACCTCCAGAGCGTCTGTCGCTTGACATGGTTGGATGTGCATATCTTCAATGCAGTGAGTACTGCCTCCCCAAAAGAACCCAAGTCAATATTCAGCTTGCGCTCAGTACTCCGATGGTGACGCTGGGGCAGATTGATGCGAATGGCTGAGTGTTACAAGTTGAGAGGATGTACATTTTTTGCTACTTTTTGTCAAAATGTTATCCCAGGATCTTGAATCTAGCTACCCACTGTCAACTTTATTCAGTCCTTTTTTAAACAGAATATCTTTAAACAAGGAACAAAGTTGGCTCATTTATATTCAACCATAGAGGTGTACTGTATATATGTGAAATTTACTAAGAATATCGTGTGGACATGTACATATGTATAATGTTTTCCTTCTTGTGAAATGCTGCTGATAACACTACATCTGTTCTGTAGTGGATTTTAAATTTGGCGGCCAGTTTTATGATACTGTATGTATTGTACAGCTGTTGAAAGTAAACTTTTTTTTTCTAGTGATCATTTGTTAAGTTTTATTGTTGTGGCCGAAAAATATTAATATTAAAAGTTTTAATCTAAATCTTTATAAAGCTATGTTTCCATTGACAATTGCTTCATGGCTTGGTTGACAAGCATGAATCTCAGCAGAGGAGTGTGCTTGTGTGCTAGCACAGAGATTAGGGAAGGTACCTTGGATCTAAGTAAGTAGCCTGAAAGGTTAAAAGGTTCTCGAATGTAGTTAACATTCATGGCAGGAAACTTTAAACCTCAGGGAGCCTGTAAAACATGTATTGCTATTATGTCTTCTTTCAACATATCAAACCTCCAAACTGCTTTGCAGGACTGAAGGCACTCATTGTTGGGGGAAAGATTTAAATCTGGCATTAAATGTACGCCACTCAACCTCGATTTTATTGACAGTAACAGGCGAGATAAAGCACATTTAAAATGTGCCAGTCTTGTAAACAGGGAGGAAATGTTTGCACATTGTATATGCTTATGCAGGATATTTGTATTAGATAAATGTGAGATGCTGTTTAAGATGAATGTTAAGGAACTTCAACAAATTCAGTGACCAATACAAGCACCAATAAACTGTAGGTGTCAACTATTGCTGTGTCATATCCTAGGGCAAAACAGCAAATGGGGTGACCTCATAACCTGTATAACTGCAACAGAAACTTCCAAACAACTTAGTCATATTCTGTGAAGGTAGAGGGGAAAAAGCTTCTGTTCCATCATCACATTTCCATATGAAGTATATTATGAGGTCTAGTTTTGTATGCAAGCAATAGATCCGCTACTATCAACAGGAGAGCAATTTTAATTCTAATGTATCGAATTGATTCATATTTCTATTTTATTACACTTGTATATTGACAGTGGATTAGTCATTAATTGATTAGCTTTATAGGTAAAGAATTATTCCACTGATTTGTGGAATCAAAATACTTCTCTACTACATTCAGCACACTGTTACATGTATGGCTTTATGGTTTTCATTATGCTTCATTGTGGCTCTTTGTATTCCTGTTCTGAGCACAGGGTTGGACAGTCATGTAAGAGACCTTAAATACCTGCTGAGACACAAAATGCAGAAAAAACACTATTTCACCCAGACAGTCCAGTGTAGAGCCTGGAGTAAAATTATAACAGATTTTCCTAGTCGGGCTAACTGCAACACTTGTTTTTAAATATTCTGAATCATGAATTCATCTGCAAAGGTAGGACAATATCCACATATTTAATGTTTAATCCAGTTAGGTGGCTCTTAGCTATACAGCCTCTCCTTACCTTTAGCATGGAATGGTACCTATGGGAGGTTCCGTGTTTAACTAACAGTTTCCCAAGCTGGCTAAGTAGGTGCTGTAGTAGAAACTCAACAGGCTCAACAGGATGGAGTAGGTTGATTCACTTGTTCAACAGATCAGAAGCTGAATAAAAGACCTCAGCTACAGCAGTAGTTCTAGAATCAGGAAACTTATGAGGATTTGTAATAAATAGTAGGTAGTGTCTGCCAACACCACCATTCCCTGTAGCCTATGAAAAAGATTCTTCATCTGTCTGAGAAATGTTCGCGGTAAAAACGACTAGAAATCTGAAGATGTTATTGCTAAGGTAAAAAAAAAAAGCACAGCAAGGCAAAATTGTTCACCCGTGGCCTATGTAAATCCAGAATCGGCTAATGTTTTTCATTCTCAGCATCCATACTTGAAATGAATTGCCACTATACTGAAAACGGTGTCACAAGACGGCTTAAATGGAAAAGCACATATATAAATCTAAAATTTACATAATTACTATCCTAGAGGATGAAGTTTGTGCAAACTTCATTCAAACACATTCAGATGTTTTTCTGGCATGCTTGATATAATCTGATCAATCAGAGGGTGGAAAGTCGCATGACTCAGGCAACACATTGAACTTGGTATTTTAGTTTGGCAGCTAAAGAGCCACCTATTTTTTCATGTCACTATAAAAATGTTTACTCACCCATTTTACATCCAAATGCCAGTCATTTCTCCAAATAATGGCCTTTTGGAAGTCAGTTCTTGCTTACACCGTTCTTGACACATACCTCTTTCACCCTTTTCCACAGTCAAAAGAAAGACATAACTTACTACTGCTATTTATTTATTTTTAATTAAACTGAATAAAAACAGTGGGATAGTTCAGTCAGTTCACACTAAAATTCTTGAGAAACCTCATATTCCACAAGTGTATGAAAGTGAAAATGACAATATAATAGGTGCAGAAAGTAAGGGCACTCTTAGTCTATTATTAGCAACTTAATTGAATTAGAAATTGGAATCTAAAATTTAGCAGTAATTTTTCATGGCCAGGAACACACAGATCTAGGTGTACAATAAGCCAAGGCAAGAATTTCTGGTTGTCATTTGCATAACATTGTCATCAAGTTGTACAGAAAGGGCATACCAAACCCAGCAACATTACAGCAGCAGAAGAGCTTCCTCTCCCAGTCCAGTGTTCTTAAGAATGCCCATGTGACAGGTCTCCGTAAACAAACAGCGCTGATGATGTCATTGTGCTGTAATGCTGAGGAAGGCACTTTACAGTGAAAGAACGCCATAGAAACGGAAAAGAGGTGTTCCACAGAGCAAAAAGAGTTGATCATTTTAGCTAAACTTCTGATACTAAATAATTCTCAAAATTATTACAATTTTGTCTGTCATCCAAGGCTGAATGATGTGAACAAAAATACATATATGAAATATTATATTGATTGCTGTATGATGTGAATACAGTGATGCCTTCTAACAGTCATTGAATGCCAGTGCTTGTAGTTATTTGATAAAGTGGATAAGAAAGACTGGTGTTTGACCCTTCCGTACGAGCATTTAGCAGTGCAGTGAGAGTGACTACAGTTTGGAAATCCAAGCACAACACTAGAAGGAAAACTAGATGGTTCTAAATGTGTCATAGCAAAGTCAAATGAAAGACAATGGAACAAACAATAATACATAGTCAGCACCTCCTCTAAAGGAGGGATTCTTTTAAATTTCATGACAGAATTTCACAAGCTATGCATTCAGTATTGCACATATTTGTTTGAAGGTAGTAATTCATTTTGGCAACACAACTGTAAGCTCCTCATGCTACTCACAGAGTTTCGTAGTGGAGAGCGCTGACTCCCCAGTGCAAGCGAGCTGGCAAATGGCCGGGATTGGCCAGTGCTGCTATAGATCAACTGGAGAACAAGGCTTTCCGACCTCTTCAGGGACCGGAGCCAATTGTATTCCCTTGGACTCCCGGCTATGTATGGCATCGACAGGATTAAAACTTGAGTCCCGGCGATAAAATATAACCCTCTTAGCCAGCTGTACTGTTCAGGAACCACTTAGCCTTCTTCTAAACACACTGATTCAGATAATGACTTGAAGCAAAACAGTAAGAGAAGCTACTGGAAGGTTAAAAGCTTTATCTATCAGAAACGCTGGCACTAACTCATTAGATGCAGGAGCAGGATACTGCTTACCAGCAGGAAACTGGCCAGGATGCCAGATACTTTTATAATCAGTCAGCTTTGCATTTGTTCTCTGGATGTGGGACAAATTTCATCAAATGTTTTCTTCAAAAATACATGTGATAAAATAGAATTTGTTGCTATTTTTTGTCCAAAACCTTTTCAACATTTTGCAGAAAATTCAGCTGCCAGACATCCCCTTTTAAAGAACCTACGTTTTTATTAAGGTAAGGAAATACATGTTCTGGTTGTTTAATCTAGGAATGTTAGTAGCATATAAACATTACAATGTATAAGTTACACATATTATGTTCCAGCTTTATGAACAATGAACACAGATGTATCACTTTTCACTTGCCTTGACAATCATCCTAAAAGAAGGCAGCTATGTGACATAATCTAACACTCAGCTGTCTCTTGCAAGTCGTTAGATACATAGAGAAAACAAATTTGTCAAACAATATGCTTGACCTTTCACTTACATGGATCTACATCTCCTATTTGCTAGCTCTCACCCCCAGAAGCATTTGTTGCAGGTCACACTGAAATTTCCGTCCACTATTTCTGACTTTTGTGCCTCTGTTTTCCTGCCTTTGTCTGGGACTGTGGACCTCGCTGTCAGTTTCATATGCACGATACATTTACAGGGTACATTTTGAGCCCTACTCTCTGTTAAACATATGGCATGCTAGCCCTTAGCTATGCAAAGCAAAGGCTTTCTAAGAAGTTAGTTGATTCTGAGAGTACCGGACTAATGGATATTCTCTGTCCTTTAATGCTGGTCTATCCCTGCTAAATCACTTACCCTGCCAAGGGAATTCTAGTGGTCTGACACCACCTGATACTATCCTGAGATTCCCATCTAGCCAGGCTGATATGGCAGTGAGCAGTGTCTGCAAGCCAACCCATGCTGGAAGGGCACAGATTGATGTCTTTACACTTTACATCTGTTTTGGAAATTGCCACCTCCTGTAGCCACATGCCTGACATGTCCCCATGCATAAAGTGTGACTGTAAGTACTGGGTAGAACAAAGTTTTTCTTCCAGTCTTACAAAGCTATGAGGCCAAAAAAATCTCATATTAATATCATTTTATTTTTCTCCAGCTTTCTTCCCACTGTTGTAGCCAGCTATCATTCCTGACAATCTCCTCATACAGCCTATAGTAACTTGAGAAGCTTCTTTTCCCACTCTACTCTTACAGTGGCAGTTACCTCTGCGGCAGCTGCTCAATTCAGTCTTCTTGACCTAGCAGTTACTATCGCCTGATTTTTAATACAATTATAATACCGGAGTCATAGCTATCTTTGCTACTTGGGGACAAACATTCTCCCTATTTTACAAGGCACAGACTTTCTGAACATTCATCTGTATAATGATTCTGAGGGTGGATGCCACAAGGAACAGCATTGGAATCACTGCTGCCTAAGCTTTTGTAGCTGTAGATATCTGCATGTGGACAGTGAGTTCGACTGCAGTGAGCTCCAAAGCCATGTTGAAAGAGAAGACATTCATGAGCCATTTTGAAATGAGGCTTTTACACTGGGGTTGCCAGATTCACCACGGCTTTTGGCACAGGCTTGGCTGCAGCAGGTGATCTTCCATAACGTGTGCAATCGTCAGAAATGGGGCCAGCTGTTCCTCCATCCACATGGGCCCATATTGCTCTGTCCTTATCCTGTTAGAACAGAACCTTGTGAAGCAAGCTGACATTCCTTGACCATTCATATGCTGCAGAAATATAATTTTTACAGGAAAATATTAGTATTTTATATCCATGCAAACAATGAGATTTATGGTTTTTAAGGTTTATGAGGGGAAACTAGGTATATTTTTTAAATAAAACTTGATGAATTTTTTTTTTTCATTATTTATATCAATAAAGCATCAGATTTGTTTTTCTAATGCCTTGGACAAAGGCATATATGATGCATTATATGTGTTTTTACAGATCCGATGAATGTCATTGATCCAAATCATTAGTGGTGAGTGCTGACATGCTAATTAACTCCCCAAAGAAATCGAGAAGGTGGTGGCCCAGGCCAGGCTGCTCACCATATTAGGAATATGTTAGGCCGAGATCAGGGGGCTGCTGCGATTCACAGGCACTGCTATGTCAGTTGAGTTGAACGGAGGCTTTTTTTAGCATGCCTGCACCCAGGAGAATGGCAACTTGGAATCATGGCCAGGGGAACAGAGGGCCAGCTAGTAACATTTCCTTTAACTAGTGTCACCGTTGGCAGTGGCACTGGAATATTTGTGATTGGTGAGTATGCTTACAACATGCAAAAGCACACACACACACACACACACACACACACACACACACACACACACACACACACACACACACACACACACACACACACACAAGGACTACAATTTTTTCTTCTTTTTTTAAATAATATTGCCTTCTATGATATCAATATGCAAAGGCCAATTACTCTTAACACCTTGTGCAGTCTTGCTTCTCTCTCATCTATTCTCTGCACTAGCAGTGAGGGTAGGACATGGGTAATTGGGTAGAATTCTCATGTAAATGTATCAAATCCTCTTCAGGTTCTCGTTATTATTAGAAAAATGTCTCCATAATCTATACTATAAGCTTCATAATGGCCCCGTGGACCAAACGAATTGTAGGGTTTAAGGAGACTGGTCTTTTCTTTTTTGTGATTGGTGATTGCAGCTGAGCTAACTGGCTCTATAACACATGTATGAGCACCTGGCAGTGTGGCTATTATAGAGACCTTTATTAGAACACTGTTATTATCTGTTATTGTCTGGGCCAACAATGTTGAAAACAATTGGAATGGATGAAAGGAATTCTTCGAAGCATTTATATGGAAATGAATCATAGCATCCAGATGTCTCTTCACAAGCGTCACTGCTGTTCATGTTTAGTGTTTCATTACAAACAAGCAACCTGTTGTTTTTTTTTATTTCTATGCCAATTTATGTATCACAAAGTAAAGACAAAAACCATCATGTGTCCTTATGTGCTTCAGCTGCTGGTCGTTAAAAACTTCACCTCACATTATTCCAGAGGTGTGGGATCCTGATATTATGTTCTTCTCTATTCCCAGCATGGCAGCCCTCCTCAGATGAAAACATATGGGTGAAAATAAAAGAAAAATCACTTGATAGGTACACCCAAATTGCCTTGAAGGGCCTGACAGTCAGTCAGTGCAACGTGTTATTACTTTAGTGCTTCTGCTCCTCGTAAATATTTTGTGTCATCAGATGTCATTTATTTTGCTCACACAGTTAAAACTTCTGTGTCACAGGACATGTCTAGTGCAGCTGAAGGAATATAGACTACATAACAGAGCATCCCTGGCTGTGCGCTGGTATGCTTTTCCAGGGACAGATTAAGCCATTTTGTGGCCATAGTCTATTAAAAAAAAAAAAAAAAAAAAAAAAAAGGCCTTAAAATGAGAGTTTTATATACATAATATAAAATCAGTGACAGCATAATGAATAGGTCAGTATGAAGCAATAAAATAGTAAACTTACACTAATTCTAAGGCAAGGGGAAAACAAATAAACAAATGAAAAGCGTGGGAGTAAACAGGACTATAGCCTAGCCTTCTCTGTGTTGTGTTGCACCATGGTCCTGGAGGAACATTGTTTCATTTTGCTGTGCACTTGTATATAGCTGAAATGACAATAAAGCCTTTGAACCTTGAGCATAGGATCGCTAACAATGACAACTGCCTAGCCACTTCTGAAATACATGGTTAATTTAGACGTTTTATATAAAATCTCATTAGTTGCTTGTTTAATTTGCTTTCTTTTATGGCCCCAATCTCGTATTTCTATCAGAAATTTTAAATAAAAGGTTGAAATCCTACATGAAAAATAGAACCTAATAGTAAACAAACTCTCTCTGTCTCATGAGATGTGTAGAATAAAGGGGAAGTAAATGCCAGAAAAGCAAACCTGTTTGTTTTATGTAGCATGTGGATGTGGGGCCCAGTGTGCTTATGAGGCCCTAGGTTACAGCTGGTAGCCTACACTTTTAATCCCGCCATGTGTTTATTAAGGACCTCTATGTGGCCGGGATAGTCATAAGGTATTCTGAGGTGTTTTGTTCATTGTTTGTGTGTGTTATTGTTATTGTTGAAGGCACACATCAATTAGCCAGTTCAGTGCAAATGTGTAAATTATTGACCAGGACAGATTTACAGATTCTCACAGATTCTTCAGGATATATTTACAGATGCTCACGGATTCTTCAGGATATAATTTCTCTCAGTGTTTTGGGACACTGGCAGTTCATCAGTTTTCAGTTGCCTTGGTGATTGTATTTTGAAATCAAATTAGTGTTTACCTGTCCCTGCAGAACAAACCGTGTGCAGCTGTCTCTGTACAAAGGCCTGCACTGAATGACGCTTCTATTTTTAGCCTGGGTCTCACTCACTGGTCAATGTTTCATTGCAGTACATCTGGTTCACTTCAAGGTTAGATAATCGGCATTACATACAATGGAAGATCAAGTTACAAATCAGGTAAAGAAAGCTAAAGGTCAGTGTTTTATGCTGTCATACGTTGATATCAAAAGCAGATTCTAGCTATTGCAAAGCAACCTTTTTTTCTGACAGAACAGACACATATCCCCTTAGGAGACTGTATCATGCATTTTATTGCTTTGTTGTGCTTATTTTATTTTCTTTCCATTGACTTGCATCCTTGTCAACTTGATAATTCAAGAAGCATTCTGCTCTTTAAAACATTGTAATATATGATAGTTTTTATTTTATTATTTTGTGCCATAGTGCTTATTAACATTTACGGTTGTATGGTTTAGCATCTAGCATATTATAATTAGAAATTTGTTTATATATTAAGTACCTCAAATGATGTACAAATAGAGAATAATAAGCATGATTTCTCTCATTAGCAAAAATCAGTTTCCCTCACTCATTCTTAAGGAGTCTTGGATAGATATTGATGGCTTAATGGAGAGAATGCCCAGTCATTTACTGCATTATTGTAATGCACATTTGATCGAGAGAGAGAGAGAGAGAGAGAGTGTGTTCTTAGGAAGGCTTTATTGGATTCTAAACCCAGAGACAGCTCATGAATCACTGTAGTCAGTCCAAATGCTTGGATGTTACTGTGGCATCATGCCAATGTTTTACTGGGAGCTTTCATAGACACATTAGTGGCCATGAGTGCTACCTGTAACACCTGTGACTCCTCCCCCACCTCTACCCAACCACACACACACACACACACACACAGACACACAAAGTTAACCCTATACACTCAGTTTATCCAAAGGCATGTTGTCTGGGCTAATAAATAGATGAACTTTGACTTTAGGGCAAAAATGCTCATCAATGTCTTTACTAGAAACTCAGGGAAGAAGGCAGTGCCGGAAAGAAGGCAGTATCCACATGTTTACAAGTGCTAGGTTTATAAGGAGACAAAGTCTTTTCTAAGCATACCACTCTCGGGGAACAAAATGACAAATTCTTGAAGGATCTCTTTTGGTTAGTGTTTTAGGCAAGATGTGTGCACTGACAAGTCCCCCAACATTTAAGGCATCCACCATGTACTGTTGTTAAATCAGTGCCTGCAACATGTGAAGAGCCCCTCTGCTTTCAGTGCGAGTCTTTCATTCATCCACTGTGATCCTGAGGTCACACACGGGCACTCCTTTCTGTTCATGCAGCTGAGCATATGGAGCCGCTTCATTTCCTTATTCTGCCAACACTAACAATGCTGACAGGGCAAATATTATGTGTGTGTATTTGCGTTCATGCATGTATATGGGTGTCATTTATTTGTGTGTTTTTCTGACATATGAGCTTGGGGTCAGGAGAAACAGGGAGCCTCGAGGAGTGGTCACTAGCACCGGGTCAGCTGTGCTGTGCCTCTGTCACCTACTGTTTGTGTATTCTCACCCCATGCTTTTTTCTGCTGCCCAGTCCCATCTGTCTCTCTCTCAATGCCATTATCTGTCTGTTATGCCATCTGTTTATTTCTTTCTGTAGCTCACTGTTGTATTTGTTCCTCCAATTTTCTCACTGTGCCTACGAGTGTCTGTCGGATTTAGTTTGAATGTACCACATCAGCAAGTAGGAGTTGTCTTCACTTGCTCCTTAAGATACATATAGCTCCTGTGCTTAGTGACAGGTACTATCCCCAGCAGGGATACCAGGGCCACCATGTCTTCAGTTACTCAACAAAACCCTAAATGACACCTCTTCATTTCTCTAAATAGGTCTGAATCTGTTTAGAGGTTGAGCTCGTTAGAGAAAAATCTAATGATTATGTTATCTAAGTTTGGCTGACCCCCATACCAAGTTTACCAAGTTACCCCCATACCAAGTTTCTCAACTCAAAATCCGACGGACCATAACACTTCAGTTTTGCCTTGCCTGGTTCAATTTGTTAATTAACCGATGAGCTGAGCCAGAGAAAACCCACCCTATGCAGCGCTTTGACCCTCCAGGACTGGAGGTTTGAGGACCCTTTGATAGGCACTGTGAGCGAAGACTCTCTATGTTCACTCTTATTTAGTTATGCTTCAAGCTGGGCTTTGTGGAGTTTTTGTTTACACATAGCATGTGCTCACATGTCACTCCTATCACTGTGAACCCTCCCATTCTGCCCCATGTGTATCTCCTCCCAGGTTACCATATTCACCATTATTGGCTCCGCCCCCACTACTTGTCTCTCAGCTGGTCCTTTTCCTTGTGCTTTTAAACCGCTGTGCTCCCCAGTGTCGTAGCTTCGTGGATATGTATGTTGCTGTGGTAAGATGTCCTTGCGGAGCTCCCTTCAGCTGCTTTACCATCTGGTCATTCTTGTCTGTTCAATTCACGTTGGTTTCTGTCATGGCGGGCATCAAACTAGATGGCTTCTTGTCTGAGTTGGACTCTGAGGCCATGTACCAGCTGTGCCAGATGTGTGATCAATAAAGCCCATTCATTATAAAACAGCTGATGCTGTCTCTCATGTCTCATTCTACATTATTTCTACATCTCTGTCTCCAGTTCGTGGAACTGGAAATGATATTTACAAATGAACCCTTTAAACAAGGGTTTAAATATTCTGGGCAGTGAAGTGTTCCTGAATGGTATACAAATTTCTTTGTATACAATTTTTCATGACATATCTCCACATTAAAGTAAGCTAATTGGGGTTATATCATACATTTCAGAAATGCAATAAAATTAAAGAAAATCTAAATAACAATCATTAGAATAACTAAACTGAGAAATGTACAGTAATTTTTTCATTTGTTTATTTTTAAATCATTGGACTTTTTCATTAGGTTTACAAGACTTGAATGCTAACTAGTTAAGGGACTGTGGTATGATGTGTGATACAAATTCACAATAATTCATAGCTTACAGATATATAACATCAAATTTCAAAGAATAATAATTAAATTCATGACTAATCTATTGTTTATTAAATAATATCACCATATTGATGTGAAATGATCAAATGCTAAGAGATCCTACTTGTTGATCCTTTGGGATCAAGATACAACTGTTTTCTTATAGTCTGTCAGAGATTCACTATGAAATGGTGTTATGTTACCCCCACAGGCTTCTCTCCAAAATTGTTCTAGATGGATCTATTACTTTGGAGTTTGAGGTACTGAAAGTGATGTCAATAGTGGCTGGGTTTGGATAAAGTGTGCATGGATCATATGTCTGGGTTTTAAAACAGGGAAAAGTTCAAAGAGTGATGACGTGTCTTGATGAGCTCACCTTGAGTTAGGGGCAGATATTTGATCAGCATGGGGGTCTTTATAAGCCACTGCTGACATAGAGAGAGAAATGTACATCAGTGCATGTGGCAAGACTGCATTGCTCTTAATTCTTTTTGTCTCTTCTAAACCATCAGGAGCCATTTCTATTTACACTTTTGTTCATACTGAAAGGCTAAAACCAGTGCATTCATTTCATGGTGTGTGTTAAATTTAGCTCCTTTTGGGAGATTTTGAATAATTTTAAAGGGTCTGTCAGTTGTATCTTCCATTTTTAGTGGTGATCAAAAAAAAAAAAAAAAAAAAAAAAAACTTACCTCAGGGAAAACCTTTCTATGGTGCTTCAGCAAAAAAAAAAAACCACATTAAAAATTCACTTATTGAGTAAGTAACTGAAGTAAGTGTTACTGGCTTTCATTACTGCGTTTAGTTTCACCCTGATTGTTATCTGATTGTTATAACAGAAAATCTTCAAACTACTGTAGCAATGCTGTTGTCTTTAAAAAAAAAATCCTTACAAGATATTATTCCTCAATGACATGTTATCATAGTGTTGTATATAGTACTTATCATGGTTGTTTACAGTTAGATCATAGAATGTCATAAATGTCATTCCTTCTCTTATTTTTAATCATGCACTGCATCTTCTCACTTTTTTGTCCTTTGCCATTGTAGTGGGGACGAACAACCTTTTGTTGGTGGGCACTTGCTAGGTGTCTGTGACAGTCTTGAAAACATGACGGCCTCTCTCTCCATGTGGATGGTCATGGAGAGACGGGCCGAAGGCCCGGGTGTCAGCATTAATTAACAGCTTTTGAAATAGCTTCTCATCCCTGGGCTTGGCTAGTGCTGTCTATATAGGGGAGTGAACTTGATTTGTGCATGGCATGCACCATGAGGCCCAGGCTTCAGGTTGCCATCGCCCACAGCCCAGAGGCCCTATTTAGGCTGTTGGCAGTATGTGAAATTTTGAATTTCATGCGTATAGAAATCTTCGCCCTGGAGAGAGCAGGGGCAGATTCGTGGTGCAGCTGGTACCATTACCTCCATTGTTTTGGCCCTGGTCCCTCAGGGCACATCGAGAGGCAGCTCAGGCCTCATAACGGGCAGCTGTCAAATGGAGATGAAAGCCTTTCCTCTAGAAGCCTAGAGTTGCCAAGAAACAGTCCTCCCCTGTGAACAACACTGACAAATACACAGGACCTGAGCCATCTCAGACCTGCCACTTCCTGAGACCTACATCATACTCACACCGAGAAGAGCCACCACTGTGCTCTGCAGCTGCTGCTGCTGCTGCTAATAATCTGCTTCTTCTGCAGCCTTTGGTTTCACCTCATTTTTAGCTGAAGTGCATTTGCACAATTTCAGCTCTTTATACTGCAGCCTTTTTTTCTGTGGGCTGTGTTTCTCTGTACAAGCTGTACTCGCAGATTTCGCCACCCTCGTTGTCTGTCGCTTTGGTGTCTTCCAGAGCTAATTTTATTATGGGCAAAGATGTTTTTGTCAATTGCTGTGCTTCGTTCTTCATACTTCACACAAATGCCTGGATTTTGACCTTTAAGATGCATTAGTATAAAATTACAAATACAGTAACTTAACATGAGTTCTCATCAGGTAACTTTTGATCAACTGCAGATATAAAATTTGCCTGTTCCTTGTAATAGATGTGCACTCTTATGTGCCCCAAGCAGGAATTCTATATGTCAAGTATACCCAGAGTGGCACACATACTCTTCAGTCACACAGTAAATGTATGTCACTCAGTGGTGCCTGTCTTTCATCGAGTATAGATATTAATGGTAGGATTTACTAGCCCCTGTGTTCACTAGAGAAATGTGACTCTGCTACACGAATAGACCTAAAGCAGCAAACTGTATGACTAACCCAATCAGATAAAGTGACAGTATCAAGATGATTACATCATTAAATAAAGGTCACAGAGACTGGTGATGTTAGTCTAGAAAGGTTACAGCATAAATGAGCTTTTAGAGTAAAAAAAGGTGGCACCCTGTAATATGTACTCAGCCTTGACAGAGTTTAGACTTGCAGACATACTGACAGTAAGAGGAGACTTCCTTGTCTTGTCTTCAAAATGTAAAATTAGCACCAGTATAACTTATTCCACCTTAGATTAATTTAATTTAAAAATCTTGCTGTTTTGTCAGTCATCATGCAATAACCAAAAGGTGTGTTTGATTTGACTTAATTATACCACTTCTCTTAATCACATTATTCTCACCAAAGTAAGGCACAAATTGAGCACTCATTTGTTTGCTGAGGAGTCCTTACAACCAGGCCATATATAATAGAACAATCTAAATGATCTTGTTACCTTTCCTTGTGCACACCTATCCTGTTCCGTGAACCTTAAGTAATGGCTGAATTGGGAATCACAGCTTTCCCAGGGTGGCCTGTATTTATTCAATAGCTGTTTACCTCACTAATCTAATCACAAATAACAAAGACATCGGTGACCCAGTGGCCTATCACAAAATGGTTTCTTTGTCTGCTTGGAGAGCAGATTTTCTGGGTCTCCCTCTCAGGGATACTTTTTAGCTGTGTCATTACAGTAGGACAGCAATACAAAACAGAGCTAATCTCATTAGCTATCTTCTAATCTGGATCAGAACGGCAGATTTCATGCAGTCGCAAGCCCCAAGGCTCTGGGAAGAGAGGAGGAATTATGCATCTATGTCTTCTTGAATACACATTTTGCTGGACTTCAGAGCTGTTTTGACAATCTCTCACTTGCTCTTGGTACACAGACTTGACAAAGTCAACACTTTTACCAAAACAAGTTTTCTGTCAATAACAACGTCATGGATTCAAGTGCATGGTAAATCTATTCAGAGCCAAGTTCAATTTGCTACACATCAATGTAGTCTTCTTTCTGCTTCAGAGAGTATAGTTCTCATGGAACGCTCGCCTCCAGCGAGTCATGTGGTTTGGCCCACCACGTGCAGTGGGAGGGTCATGTTCGGTGCCACACCTGCACACACCTGTATTGTGTTAGGCTTTTGTGTATTTAAACTCTTGCTGTGTGCAGTGTTGTCGGTTATTGTTGGCATAATGTGTTAATGTAAGATGTATTCTTGTTTATCCTGTCTGTGTAACGTTAACTGTTTCATGTTCCTTGTTTGTAACACGTGAGTGCTGTTGTGTTTATTTGTTAATAAATATTTGTCCACGTCACTGGAGCCTGTGAGTCCTGCTCCGCGCCCTGCGGCACTCGGGCCACCACGCGTTACAATAGTAATATTCTATTAAATGATAGTTTGAGTAGAGTCGGAGGTATTAATTGCAAAACCTTTTTCCATCATTCTCTACACTCTAGCTTCCCAGCCCCACCTATGGTTGTGTCTACATATAGCCACCTCTCTCAGTCTTTGAACTGTATTGTTAATAGACATTGACACATTTTGAGTAGTAATCCATGGATAGGTTGTGTTTTTCAAGATCCCCTTGTTTTTGTTATAAAAGAGCATCCAGTTCTTTGCCTGTGTGTTCCCCAGGAGCTATGTCTTCCTAGCTTCCCGTTGGAGGCCATCACTGCACCCTGCTCTCTGGAGGGACCTGGCAGACATGCCCAGCAGCAGTCCTGTGGCTTCCCTGTCCACCTTCAGACCTGTGGCTGCTTCGTCGGCCTCTTCATCTGCCTCTCTGGTTTTCCTGTCTCCCATTCCTGGTTCCGTAATGATCCAATAGTGTAGTCAAGCTATTGCATTTAAAAAAAAAAAACTAAGTGTACAAGATGTCATTCCATCATGACACCTCACCTCAATGCTTATGTAACATCTCATTTTAGAAGGGAAAAATGGGATAGTGAAAAAGGAGAATTCAGAAACTGAGAAAATTGATTATCTTCCCCTGGAGAGTGAAATATGCTAGTTGATGACACATGAAGTACTAAATGAAAGATTTTATTTACCACAACTATGCGTCATTGACTTCCAAGATGCATAGTTATTACCTATTATTTCCAAATGACCTCTTGCTGAGTGACTTGACACTTGGTAAGAGAGCCAAGGAATGTTTTTGCATGTCAGAATGGTAAAGCAATCCCTCTTCATCCCATATATCACCTGCCTAGGCTGGACACATGAGGTGATTTTGAACAGATGCTACAGGAATCATGGCCAAAACGTAGAGCCAACCTGAAGAGTTTGAGATTAGTCAGAGCAAACATAAAATATTTTTTTTAATCTCCATACTTACTGTTGTCCTTTGTTACTTGTTAAAGCTAGAATGATAAAAACGACTGGCTACAAGAGACGCTGCAGCCATAGCAGTACCGTGCCAAAGTCATGCTTGTCTCTGTCATTGTTTCAATAACTGACAAAAAGTACAAACAACAGCACTTTTTCAGATTTCAGAAAGTAAACAACACAGTGTAACCCCTGTATCAGACATACACTTGGTCTTTTTGAGGTAATTTTCTACCAAGTGATACTTTTTACATTTACCTGACCTTTTTATCCTAATCAATTTACAATTACAACTGAGTACAACTTGTGGGTTAAGGGCCTTACTCAGGGGCCCAATAGGGGTAATTTGGGCAGTGGTCGGGCTTGAACCAGCAATCTTCCAATTACACGTCAAGTACTACCACTAAACATTTAGTTCCACTGAAAATCACAGCAGTTGACGTGATGAAAGCATATGTGCATGGGAGCCTTGTCACTTTGTGGTGTCAGAGGGAAAATCACGATAAAAGTGCTGAGTGCTGAATAAAGTCTGTGAGGCTGTCCAAAAAAAACGTAGTCTTCGGGAAAGACTGCTGTGGCTTTAATTAAGTGTCTATTGAACTGAAAAATTTTAAACTGAGAAAGCACTTCTATTTCTCACCAGCATGTATATTTTTCTTTATTAGGTAGCCTTCTGTACAAAATGGGGTTATAAAATATTCCACATAATGTTTATTTCAGCTCAGTGTAGTGATTTGATTCAAGCAGGATAATCTAATGCATCAGTCGGCCCACTTAATTGCAACTCACTCTGCCATTTCTATATGTCTATATCTATATATGTCTGTTATATTTGCAAATTCTGTGTACCAAAGATGTTCTTTCAAGAGGCTTAGTTTCTACAGTTTGGGGGTTATTGGGATCAGGAAGCAAAGGCACCATTTTTTCTGACCTCTAAATGTTAGCAGTGAGACTACTCATGATGAATCACACTCTGGTGTACACTGCGCAAGCACTGGAGGTGAATGTATATCTTTTAAGTTGACCAGCCCTTTGGAGAGATTTTTTGGAGATTTCCGTGCCTCTAAGTCAGGTCTGTTAGTTCATCTGCTTCTTTATAAAATATGGTGTATTCAAACATCTCCCGGTCTCAGTCTTGCAAAATAAATATTACATAAGTAAGGTTTATTTATACAGAACATTTAACATTTAACACTTAAAAAGTGCTGAACATAGTTTAGAATAGAAGGAAACAATTAACATCAGGAAAAACACAAGACATAAAAACACATTTTGCCTGTAACACTAAAATACTTCTTAGATTTGCTTTATCTTGATGACACTGTCAGTTTGTGAGGCATAAAAGGTGCAAAGTGCATGCATCAAGAGATACGTGTCATGGAGAAGCAAGCATTAGCTCCACGTACGATCGCCGAGAGCTTCTCTCTGTCTCGGTCTCCCACTGTTCTGACATGCATGAACAAACAGGGCATTTAGAACTGTGTCTCTTTGCAAAAATTACACGGATGATTATGTAATGTCTTTGGGGTAATACAAGCAAATAGGCACCTTCACTTAGCATGCTATTTTCTCTTCTTGGTCACTCAAGTTTCACTTCTTAGAAGGTAAATGGTCCTTTCCAGTGAATTTAGAATAGTCATTGATAGCAGTCTGTAGAATGACCTCGTCCCACATTGGGCCTGTCTTACACGCTAAGACCTTTACAGTGAATCCTTAACATGGCATCGGGTGACAACACAGGGATTACTCCACAAAGATCTTTCCTCCCAGGATAGTCCAGCAAGAATATATTTAGCCCAACTTGATGCATAGCCAGAATAATGAGGGGTCTGCCAGCTATTTCCCACCCCTTGCCCCTATGATGCTCCCAGTGAGAGGCTCAAACTTACCCCAAGCCAAGGAAAGACTAGAAAGACCTTAAGAGGTGAAAGGTACATTTCAATTCTTTTTATTTTTTCCTTTTTCAGCCCTATAACATGTAGATATAGTTACTGTACTAACTATATTAGGTGTTAACTTTAAGGGGTGTTAGGGATATCTTGAGTTTCCATAAGATGGTCTGATTCTATCTGGCACAGCAAATGACTCATAACCTCAACATATGCCAGTTCGATACCCATGCTTTACAAATGCAGTATAACTAAATGTATATTTGGGCATGTTATGCAATGACAAACAGAGCAACATTGAAAAATAAAATTGTTCTAACCCTACTATACTTTCATGTGCAAGACTCGGTTGTGGCTTGAGACGTTTCCTGCACAGTAATTTGATTCCCGGTGATGGAAAAGATTTGGATTGGCAGCTCATTCCTTATGCACAGCTGAGGCTAATGGAAGAATCTGCCAGCCATTGTGTGTATGTGAATTCTCTTGTAGACCTGCTGTGGCCCTGGTACACTGGTACACAGTTCTGTAGGATGAGGCACCTCTAACACAGTTCCCATTTATTTACTGGTATGGGTCAGACTTTAAACTGTCAACATTCTCCTCCTCTTTTTTCCACCTGTGGTACATGCTCGCTCGCATGTTATACACATAGCGCATAGAGGACTGTAGGTTTAGCTCTTCATAAAGCCTGCACATTGTGTGCAATACTTAATGCTGCAGGTGGGTCTGCATGCCCATAGTCTAAGTTTATCATTTGGAAAGTATCGCGTGTAGATGTTGTCAGACTAAGTCTGGAACATTGATACCTTTCTTCCTATGAATCACAAGAGTTCATGTTTGCACTTTATGGTTATGCAATTGCCAGAGCTTTAATAAGCTTTAGAAATAAAGAGTGAACTTTCTAAAGTGCTTATTTTGCTTATTTGTAAAGAAAATAAATTCTGTAACCAAAGAGCTTTGAAAACACCTGTGTAAACTTTTAGTGACACGAAGACCTCCAGTAGATATACTGTAGTTGATCTGAATGAGAAAACTGTAAAACATTTATGAACTAAGCCATTTCATGTGGCTTCTGATACACATTGTCCGAGACCACACTTAGCTAGCCAAACTGGGGTCATTCTGTCCACCAGTCTAATTTGGCTTGGGCTTGGCTCCACATCCCTGTCTGTAATGAGTTCAATGGGGTCGGCCAGCTATCCGGGAGAAGGATGCTTACCCACTCGCTGAAAATGTAATGTGATACCACTGAGCAGTCAAATGGATTAGAGGATAACTTAGAATCCTAACAAAACTAATCCTGGTTTCATAAAGACATGCAGATGTCACTGTCCCAGAGACACAATGAGCACTGGACTGGTTAGATACCTTTGTAGCAGTGTCTGTGCAAGGTTTGGGTACATTATGCTTGTAGGACCCAATAAGTGTATTTGAGGGCAGGGCTATTTCTGACTGTCCAATGGAGTCTCACACATTGTTTTACTATTTTCTCCATCTGGTTTAAAGTGTGTCATATACAGAGGACAAAGAGTCATTCTATACAATATGAGCACTTGTAATTCACTGCACCTATGATGTACACATACGAGCCTGAGGGTGAATGAAAATGAAAGGAATATATTATCTTGAGAAACTCTGGTATGAACAAGTGAAATACTGATACATTGGTCTTATGAATATTATTTGAATAGTGATTTTCTTTCAGACTTTAGTAACTGTAGTTCCTGCTGTGACAGGTTACAGTACTTACAGTGCAGCCATCAGTTTGCGAGGCCAAACAGCTTTATACACTCCACTTTAAATAAAGATGACCAACACATCTTTCACACTACTGACCACACAACATTGTCAAGCTTCTCGACTGCACCTCTACAGCCAGTCACTCCTGGCAGGCCTTCTTCTCTGTATCATCACACCCCTGGAACTCATCCAGAATGCAGATGCATGGCTTGTTTTCAACTTCCTTTAAGTTCTCCCATGTCACTGCCTTGCTGTGTTCCCACTGGCTCCCTGTAGTATCTTGCATTGCATTTAAAGCACTGACACTCGCCTGCAAAACTGGACCAACTCACACGAACCTGAAAGCTCTAATCAAACCCCATTCTGCACCACGCTGCCTTTGAGCCTCTTATGCTGCTCGACTTCAACCACCATCCCTCAGGACACACATCAAGACTCTTCTCTGTCCTGTCACCAAGCCAGTGGAATGAACATTCCCTGACTGTCCATACAGCTGAGACACTCGTTATCTTAATATAAAAACTAAGGCTCATCTCTTCACCGAGTCATTAAGTGCTTAAATATGCACTTATACAAACAAACAAGCAAAAAACCTGTTATGTCTTCTTTTCCACTCTAGCCAGGGCTTTAGTATGTAGTACATTAGTATATATTATTCTTAACACTGACCTATCTATGCTCACATGAGTATACAGACCACGAAGGGCATCTGCCAAATGCTCCTCAGGCCACGTTATGTTTCAAAAGGAAACAAGGATAATAGCAGCAGGTGGGACATTGTTATCGGTATAAAAAGGTGGGCACAGGGCACACACCATCTTGCTTTGTTCTGCCACCAGAGTCCATTAAAAACCTTGCTCTAGCAGGTTAGATACAAACTCTTATTTTTCCAGTGACCCAGCTGGCTTCACAAAATATTATCATCTGTTTCACCAGATTATCCATAGCCACCTTAAGTATGTGTCATGGCTGTGCATTTATTTATATCACTTACTTCTTTGAGCTATCTTCAACTGGGTGAGTTCTACTGTTTCACAGTTTGTGCTTTGGTCTTCACATGTGCCAGTCTTTCTCAGTTACCATGCAAAAATGATGTCTTTGGTGTGATACTAGTGTTACATAGGAAATGAGCACAGAATATTGCATCATAGGGATAATATTCTAGTAATTAAATGATTTAGGCTTAGTCAGTATATGTGTTCATCACATCTATTAAGTCTTTATTACTAGTGGCCTCCATAGCAGCACAAATAATCCCTGAATCCCTGACTTGATGCTTCCAGTTGTTAAACACTTTTAACCATTTTTCATATATTTGTCAGAAGCAAGAATTCAAGACAGTAGACCTCTAAATATAAAGCTGCTTTACGATTCCTGCTCAGGAATAGGCTTGTTGCCATCACAGCAGGTGCACGACTGCAACAGATGCATCCTGTGCTCGTTTTCTGGTGCTCCAACTCTTTTGGAGTCCCTGGAGGTTTCAGTTACAGTCATCTGTCAGAGATTTTGCACCGCCAGCTCACTTTAAGTTCAAGTTCAAGTTTGGTTTATTTGTCACGTACATAGTCATACACAGTATAAATCGCAGTGAAATGGTTTGAGAGTGCTCTGTCCAAACTGAGGGAAAAAAACAGATCACAAACTGTGCTGTTATAGTATCCTGGAGGATTCCATAAGCAGTCATGAGAAGGTTTAGCTACCTGATGCTTTTGCTAGACATGAATTTGTATTGTTACATACATTCATAGGCTTCTTTGTTCACTCTAATTCAAAGAGTGTCTGTCACTGTACATGAACATGCATGCAATGTACTTGCCAACACAGACTGCTTTCTTTTATTGTAGTAAATAATATTAACCACTGAGAGAGGGTTACAATTTCAAATATGCGTCACTGGCTTTAGGACCAACCACCCACACCAAACCCAAATTATTTTGCATTACATGATAAAGAAAATACACTTCCCTCTAAGTTGAAAAGTGCTGTTTTATAGACTAAGAATAAGATAAGTTACTATAAGATGAGACTTTATTGATCCCCATCAAGTGAATTCCAGTAGAATGAGCTCATGATAGATTTGTTGACAGTATCATAAAATACAATAATCTCTAGCTATTGTGCTGGTCGTTTGCTGGTTCATAGCATAACTTGATCGGTACATGACCATTCACTCAGCTACTGCATGTACATGTCATTAGCCTATATACAGTAATTGAACTATCTAACTTCATTCCTCTCTCTATTTTTTTAATCAGCCAGTTTTTTTTTTGTAGTTTTTTTTTTACTGTAGACAGAAACCCCCTACAGAGTTGGACACTGTCGCTTCTCCTTAGAGACAGGAAAAAGAAATGTCTTTGTTCTACTTACATCTAACAGGCTGCTCTTCTCCTGTTACAGCAGCAGGCTGTTTGCACTGGACTATGCCATTATTCTTTAAAGACAAACCCTGACTCATCAGGTAATAAGTAACACTGATGTCTTTATTTCCACTAACAATAATAAGAGACTGTTGTATCCAAGAACTGTTGGATGCATTATCTGATGTGGTGTAAGTTAGCACCTTTGTTCACCCATGTGGCACTGTGCAGCAAGCAATGAATGGGGAAAATGCTCATAGATTGTTTTCCTTTTTCTGCCATAATAAACACAGATCTGCATATTTTACTCTAATGTCTTTGCTTTATGCAATTGTCCATTTGTACATATTGTAGGTGCTTACTTTTTTATCTCCATGATCTTTCCTTGTCTTCACCCTCTGTCAGTATAAGCTTTCTAGACCTAAAGTCTCTTCTGAGTAAGTAATTAAGCCATGAACTTCGGTGAGGAATTTGCAGGATTTGCAGTAGCAGTGATAACTGATTTGTTGCCTATCCGTGATTCCCGTGTTTCCTGTTGAGGCTTTAATCTGGTGTTCCTTTTCCCTCTCTTTTCCCTCAACGCCTCTTAAACTGAAATGTGGATTTAAGGAGTTCTTAAGAATTAAGATGCATTTAGCAGTGTACATCAGTGGAGCCTCAAAGGCAGGATGCTTGGGATGAAATAATGATGAGCTCTGTCTCTCCCACACAGATGGGCTGCAGAGCTCTGCTTCCTGGCTCCTTGTGCTGAGAGCAATGTGCAGGCAAAGCAGGCTACACTCTCCAAGGATCACTGGAAGTGGGCCAAGCATGAGTGAAACTGTCCTCAGTGCTCTAGTGTTAGTTAGAAAGGCTACAGTAGCAGTGTTATTGCTTGAGAATTGAGAATTATTACAAATTAATATTTTAGCACATCATATACACTCAATGGCCACTATTTCTATTAGATACAGCTATATTATAGGTGTAGACCATCCAAGGGCGTTTACCTGATAGGGTATTAACCTGATACTGTATGACTGATAGATTAATGAGCTTTTATGAGTTTGTCATAAATAGCAATGATTCTGTGGTCATGAACAGACCACTGATGTGAACCTGGAGGATGGCTAATTGAAACTGTACCTATCTTATAAATTCTAACTACATCTAATGTAAATGATGGGTGGGTGCACATTTAAATGATGGTTGGGTGCATGTTTTTTTTTCCAACACTCAGGAGCTTTATGAAAAATACAGTGTGTAAGTCTTTTTTTTTTTTCGTTTAGCCAACACTTCGACCAATCAGTTGATTGATTTGGAGGATATGTGTTAAGAAATTATCATGTGAACTGTAGATTCTAGAGAGAAGCTGGATGAGACCCTGTTGAGTGGTGGAACAGTATAATGCTGAAATTTATGCAGGTTAAGATATCCTGCTCAACTTGGACTAAATGTACAGTTTATGAGGGTTTTAGTTAGACCACATGGATGGATACATGAGGTCAAGGTATTTCTAGACAAAATGCTTGCTTCTTGATATCAGTGCGTACTTTGTCTTAAAGTTCTAATGATACAGTGCTATAAAATATGATTGTGATTGCTACTGGAATGATATTCAGATTTGAGGAAAAAAAACCGTGAGCAATTTCACACTTGCATGATCCGCTGGATATACGTCTAACATAAAGATGAGAAGTCAGTGTCAAGAATCTAACTCAAACTCAGGGCTTGAAATTTGACTCTGCGTTGTCCTGGCCCAGTTCCAGGGTACATATCATATCCTGAGAAATGAATTTGAAATGGATGATCGCTCTCAGAATAGAGCAGTGTCAAAAAAGAGGGTCAGCACTCAGGGCCTGTGTTGGGAGTCAGTCTCGTCTCGCTTCAGTAGAGAAGATTCCACTTCCATTCTCTTTTCAGAAAGGCATTCCCTCCACTGCCCACACTGAGATGAGCTGGGTACCTGCAAAATGGGTTCATGTCTTTCAGTGTGAATGACGCTCAAGAGACTGTGTGGTTGGGAGGCTGTAAACACACCGCTGGCAGCCTGTAAACGCCTGTGAACACAGACCACAGACCCTTCACTGGCAACCTGTGAACGCAGACCTGCATGTGGAGTGCCAAAGTGCCTTTGCCTGGGATGGTATTTCAGCAAGCTGTTTTGTAAAGTGTGCTCGGCCATGTCCTCGCATAGTTTTGGTTGTGGAGGCGCAGCTCTGGGCTCGAGGCAGATTCTCAGCACAACCCATCCTTTGTGCTCTCTTATCTTGCTCCCCCTTTCTCCACTTACGTGGGCTAGCAGGCCTGCCAAAGCCTTGGAGCAGAGCTGCCACTCAACACACAGACTTTGATACTGCCATTCTCATCAAGGAGAGAGCTCATCTCTATCCTCTACTACACAGCTGACAGACCTGGAGTGTCTCGTGTCTTTCATCCTCTTTTTCCAAGTCATACATATAATGTGACATGTCAGTCTAAACAAAAAATATGTCAAAAGCATAAACAAATTTGATATTTTTCAGGCCACTTTGGGCTTATGGGGATCTCTAAAATTTGTTTCATATTGTAAAATGTATTAAAAAGTAAGTTGACTGCTAACTGTGCTCTCCATATGAATAGCATAGTCTTTAGGTGCAGTATCCATCTCTCAGTGAATCCACTGTGATTAATATATTTTTGTTCTTTCCGACACTGTTAGAATTTATGGATTCTTATACTGTAGATTGTTGCACAAGATAAGTGTTTGGATTACTGCAGCCCTCCAGTCAAAGTGATCTTTGTGGTTAGGAATCAGAAACAAGCCACTCTCTCATGTCCTCCTGACCACTGGAGGAAAGAAAGCTTTTTCTCTAGCTCAGGAAGTGCTACTCTAGAGCCCAGTGCTTGGTTCCCAGCATTACAGGACAAATCCAGAACAAAGTCATACATGTTCAAGAACCTCGACTGAAACCCAACTGCAATTTTATTCTGTCTATATTTACTGAGTACTAGACAAGACAACATTGACAACATTTGCAGGAAAAATGCACACACACACACACACACACACACACACACACACACACACACACACACACAGACACACACACACACACACACACACACACACACACACACACACACACACACACACACAGACACACACACACACACACACAGACACACACACACACACACACACACAGACACAGACACACACACACACACACACACACAGTGTTTGATGTCTGTGTTGCTGACACCTAGCGACTAGCACAGAAAGAGGAACACAAGCTGGTTCTGAGTGATTCATGTTGTGCTTGAATAACCTGCAAGGGATTCATGTGCCAAAAAACAGCAGCAACAACAACAATAACTACAGCAACAAGAAAACAAACATAACAATACATGAAGAAAAGCACGTCTTTCCTAGCCAGAAGCTCCGTTGAGAATGACCAAGAAGCAGAATTTAGTACTTAAGTCAATGAAACATTTATTGCAGTTTCTTGTCTCAGACCTTGTAATGTGATTGTAATATGCCTTTCAGCTTGTTAGCACACATTTTACAAAATATTAAAATGCAAAAAACAAAACAAAACAAAACAATGAAATAAACCTGTGACTACTCTGCACATAACCTATCACTTCCAAATATGTTTGTACAAGAAAATGTTAGAGATCTCTCTTAGTGCTAGCAAGTGTACCTTTGAATGTAATATGTGTTCTTTTCTGCCATCTTGATGCACTGGATGTGAGCCTAATGCAGTATTACAGTATGATGTGTCCCCTTTCATTTATATGCATGACTTACAGCTTGTCTTAGTGTCATCAGGATTAGACCATTAATCTCCACTTGGGAAGTCCCTAAGAGAAGCATTCTTCTGCTGATTACTCCCTGTTGCAGGCAGAGGCTACGAGTAGCAGTCAAGTATCAGGAAATGCAGACAAACTGGTATGGCAATCCAGACTGCCATTCATTATTTTGAATTGCCTTGTGGAGTTCTTGAGTAAAGTATGGTTCCCTTATCCTTTGCACTCGCAGTAGGTCAAACTGGCAGCACTGGGCTGTGTTACTCATTAACTAAACAACACAGAGTGTCTTTCTGTTTTCCTCTCATGAGGAACAGTAAGCCTCTCCTTTGTTATGTGTGTTATTTGTCGTCATGTGTGCATCACATTACTCCAACGGGCTACCTGTCAAGTGCAGAGTAAAGGTAGCTTTGGAACCAACAATACGCACTGACCCAGAGAAATGCTTGCATAATTAAAGATGTTTAGGCAGTTAAGCCAAGAGCACAGAGACAAGCTCAAGAAGCTGATTGCCAACACTTATGCTTGCTAAGACTTGGTGCCATTATAGGCTGAGATAGCTTTTGTTTTGACTTTCCCCCATGAACTGATCTGGCTCCGATTCATGTCTTTTAGAGGTGATTACAGCCCAGTAATTAACTGTCTTGTGCACACATTACAGGGCTGGGTGTAAATGTTTCATTAAGTTTTTTTGAAAATCACCTTAAAATTGTCTAATTAAGGCATGGTTTAAGGAATTAAGGAATGTGCTAAGTGTGTTTATTAGGCCACGTCCATGAGGTGTTGTCAGCACAGGCAGCAGGGTCAGAGACAAAGAGAATGGATAAGCAGGAAAAAACCTTACAAATAGGAATGTTCAAGAAATGCACATTAAGAATGACAAGACTCTGCAGTGCACAAGGGTTCAGTGGTGGTTCCCATCCTAATGAGTCCACCCTTAGCTGCAGATGTGCATAATCAGTGGCTGGATGCAGGGTGGAACCCGAGAAACAGCAGGCGCACAACTGAACCTTTTTAGTCATGATGCAATATTCTTGCCAAAGGTTGTGTTCAACTCATTCCAGAATAAAACTCACCGCAGAAAAAAGATTAAGAGGGCAATTAATGTAATCAACTAAGATCTCAAATTGTGTCAGCCTTATAACAGAGATGTCCAATGTTATCTGCAAAGGACTGGTGCAGTCTCAGGCATTCATTCCAACTAAGTAGGCACACACCTGATTCCTCCTGTTTAATCCATTTGGTCTCAGTAATCAGACATTAGTTGTAACTGATTAGTTGTATCAGGTGTCATCCTGCTTGACTGGATCGAAACCTACAGCAATTGTGGTCACTTCTGGGGTGGGTGGGCCACCCCTGCTTTAAAATAAGGCATCAACAAGCAGATAGCTTAATGTGTGGATGATCAGTATAATAATATATATACATTTAAATTTATTGTTAAGTTGCTGCTGACTTTGGGTTGAGGATGGGTTGTAATGTTAAGCATTTTAAAACAGGTTGGGCATGTATGGGTTTCTGTAAGATGAACCTGTTTATAACCACTCCTCATAACAGCTGTTCTTGTTGCTTCTTGTTGTTTGCTTGTAGGGCATTCCTGTGATTGTGGCCAAGGGTCAGCACTGTGTACAGCCCAGTCCATGTTTGCATGGTATCAGTGCCACAACAACAACACTGATGTTGAGTCTCTGTGCCCTTAATGTTTGGTTCTGTGGTTTCTGAGGTAACTAGGAAGGTTCTGGATTAAGTATCTCCCTCAAGCTTTTTAATATCCACTTGCATGAGTGGAATTTTGATTTGTAATTAACCTATATTCAGGTCCATTTGTGTTATATAAACTGTCATTAATGATGTACTGCTCCTGTGAGATTTGGAATGGCAGAGTTGGTTTTGCTAAGCATTTTTCACCTTCATCTTATTTTCTCTTTTATATTTACAGAGAACTGCAAATCAGATTAATTCAGACTGGAACATTGCCTCCTTGTAATCATGTAAAACATTTCAAGTCCACCCACATACTGTATACTATTGTACATGTTGTTGTGGATGTACAGTAGGAGAAGGATAGAAGCAGATAGCTTCTGCTGTTATTATTTCAACTCAGCTATATGCTGTTCTTTCAGTCTCTACTCAGGAGAGTAAGGAGACTTTGTGAGGCTTCTGCAGGACTCCACAATCTGGAGCAAAAGATCTACCCCCAGTAGTGATCTCTGAAATAACTAAAGCTCTCTGAAATAACTAATGCCACCAAAAGTCCTGAATGCGAGCTGCTTATAATTCTAGTCTAGACTATAAAAATAAAGTTCGTTGGTGATTATTTCATTCAAAATTGTTTAGTCTGATTTTTAGTGTGACTGGCTTGGTATTTCATAATACTATTTTAGTGTCAACCTCACGCACTGTTGCCTTCTTGTTTGTGTACATGCTCAGACTTGTTGTAAACATTGGTGTTTTCATGAAACTCCTGTAGTTCCTGTGAGTTATTGCTCTAGCTCAGGTGAGGCCATTTACATCTACCAGCTTCTCCTGTCCTCATATGGTGAGAAGAGCAAACACTAGCTTAGCAGATGACTCATGTTCTGAAGGTGCTGTTGACGGCTTTGAAAGGTTAACCTCTGTTTATAGAGCAAACCTCCTGTCCCTCACCACTTTTAAATGGAACAGCCAGATGTGGTGGTGTAATCTTACCATGTTATGATCAGAGGTCAGGTTAAAATGTTGTGCCCATCAGGTAAGGCAAATTTCAAAACTGCCTAGCTGTCATGTTGAAGAGAACAATGGGAATTTATAGGAGATGTTTATTCCCAAATTCACTTTCATATAAAGTTACATTTATTTTAATTATTTTACCAGTTAATTTTAATGCAGTATATTAGGACCAATGGGAAAGTGTTCCTGTACCAAATCATTTTCAGTTTATGAATGAGCATTCAATTAATTTGTGTGTCTTGAATCAATATGTTCTTGTTCAGAGATGGGCTTTTTTACATCCTCTGATCTCACCATGAAATTACCAGCTCATTAAATAAGGATCACCCTTCTTGTTTTGCATGTGCTAGGTCCTGGTAGCTCATCTGCATCTTGTTGTCATAGTGATTCCACTATGCTATTGTGTCACTCTTTAACTCTCCTGAAGATGATATGATTTGATTTGCTTGAGGCTTAGAAACTGAGCATAGTTTGGAGTATGGCAGCTGCTTTCTCTCTTTCTCTTTTACCTAATGAGCAAGTGGTGCAAGGCCTTGCTTTGTCAGGGTGTACAGAGGTGAAATGTGCTTTGCAGCAAACAGCTTTGAAAGCTTGGTCTGCCCCATGTGTGCTGATCTCTGAAGCTCCTAGTGATAAGTCTAATCTCCTCCAGGATAAAGAAGATTTTAATTTTGTGTGTAATATGACCTTTTGTCCGTGCATTCTGTTTTTTCTTTCTTTGTTTTCTTCATGCTTTGACCTGCCCATCTATCCATGTGATATTCTGTCCATTTGTGTTGATTCCTTTAATGATATGCTTTTGAACATTTCTGGAATGTCTGTCATAAGCTAATTGCCTTGGGTGTAGCATTACTCATATGTTTGACGGCAGCTGAATAAATGGGTAATGAAAGCAACATCATTTTTTGAGTCCTTCAGACCAAACAGATTTTATAATGGCCATTGTTTATTCAGAAGGATCTTGCAATGTTCAATTCATTATTTTTTTTGCCATTGACATTTTCTAAATTAATGTTGTTGAATTTCATAAACTGAATAATGTAAGCCTGAAAATGTGCTGGCTTTAGCCCATACAGTATGTCAGTATGAGGGTGTGTATTAAGCTAGTTATGTGTAAAGATGCTTCATGCCTGCATTTGAACTGTAGCATAGTGGTTAAGCTATAAGAAGCTGATGCATTCAGGTAATGCTTTGTCTGGAATGTGGAATGACTGAGTCAGCTTGAGTAGCTATTATTACTGAGGCCTGTCACATGTGGTGCTATTGTGCTATTTCAGTAATGATAAGCTTTTTATTTCTCATGGCTTTTTATATTAACAGCTATGCCTTTCTGTTATTGACATCATTTTTTGCATGAGTATGCTTTAGTCTATATTTGTGTAAGACATCCTTGATCATTGCATTTGCTGTGTATTCCTGTCATTTATCCAGTTAGGGTGACAGGAGTTAATGTCTACTTCTTTTTCTTTTTTACAATAGTTACAAGTGAGTATAGCCCACGTTGACTGGCAAATATATCCTGTGGTTTAGCAGTGAAAGTTACAAGGAAGAATTAAAGTCACTTTCTAAGTGTGGACCATACTCTTCAGCAATGGTTCGATGGCTCAGTAGTGGTTATGCTGTGACTATAGGACAGATGAGAGAAGTCAACAGAGCTTTGGGCTGACCTTCTATAGATAACCACTGCAAATGCGATAAGCCAGCCACCAAAAGACTCAGGTTACATGTCTCATATTTGCCTGCTTTGCTGAGCTCTTATGTCTTAGTCCTGATGTAGCTGTGGTATACTTGAGAAGACCAGTGTTTGAGGAGTTGGACAGCGTGGTCTGGGAATATACGTGTTTAGGAACAATAATCTGTTGTGCTAAGGCATTCACATTTTCTCAGTGTCACAGCATGTCAGATGAGTATCAGAGAACTCAAGAGCCCTAATGTGTATCAGGAAAACATTCCCTCCATCATCCCACTACCAGCACCAGCCTCTACTGTTGACATCAAACAGGATGGCTCCATGGACTCATGTGAGCAGGCAACTTGCTCCATGTTTGATGCTCTTTTGCCCACTGAAGAGGCACTATGCTGTTCTTCACTGACATTGTCAGCAGCAACATGGTCTGTACTCATTGCAGCACTCATTTGAAATCTAACTGATGCTACAATGACTTGTTTGACTGTATAGTTTAGGTGAAGTTTGAGAGTTGGGGTGCGGGGGGGCAGGGAGGGTGAGACCAAATAAACTGGCAATTCAGTGTGTGTGTGTTGTGTGTGTATGTATAATTCTACTGAGTGGTTTAATGTGCTTTAATTCCACTTTCCCATTAGAGGGAGTCATTGGCATTGCTAAGAGCACAACTCGTATTACCTGCATATTTTGTCTTGTATTATGAAATTGGTGAATGTTAGTCTATTACATAATATTAAAATATTTTAAATGTTATAAATTAATGTTATAAATAATGTTCCAGCTGCGCACACACACACACACACACACACACACACACACACACACACACACACAGAGAGAGACACACATGCACAAACGCACACACATACACACACACACACACACACACACACACACACAAACGTTCTGTTTCTCTGGAAACTGTGTATTTTACTACAATTTTGAATATCTCCACATCTCTTACTACAGTACACTGCAGTTACTCACCTAGAATCGTAACCTAAATCTGAATCAGAAGTACCCACATTTGACCACTGGAGGGCAGACATTACCTTTATATACCTACCTCAGAATTATTGGCATCAGCACTTGCCTGAGACTGGATTTGAAGTAAGGGTTACTGATAAACTTAATTCATCTGTTGGTGTTTCAAATCCTACTTTATATCTTAACATTTTATTATTATGGAGTTATGTTGCAGTTACTCACATGGAATCTTCTGTGTGTGTGTGTGTGTGTGTGTGTGTGTGTGTGTGTGTGTGTGTGTGTGTGTGTGTGTGTATGTGTGTGTGTACATCAATGTAAGGCTAAGTTATTGTTGCTCTGAGTGTTTAAAACCGTGAAGTGTCTAGGGCCTGCCATAGGCTCAGTGTCTTTTAAAATGCATTTGCATTAGGACGCAATTGATGCAATTGATTGCAGTTGACGCAACTGATAGTTTCAGTGAGGTTAAAGTGTTTAGGACAGCACTCTCAGAATCAACTGTTTATACTTTACTCTGCATTATGTTAATAACTATTGTCATTAGCCAGTAGGTACAGGCTTCATATCTGAGCCCTAACCACCTCAAACCGAAGTTAAATTTGTCTTCACTTTCAGCCAGCTAGATAATTCAAATTACATCAGTGCTTATAATATTCATCCATAAATCGATGTGTGTACCCATGGAAGTAGGTTTAATAATGAACAGTGAAAAGCCAGAATAGAGTAATTATAGTAGTTATTAAAACTCGCTTCACATAAATTCACACGAACCCTGCAAAAAAGGCTGGTTGTGTTTGATTCATGTCATGCTTCTGTTGACATGGATTTTTATCTTACACATAGTAAACTAAGAATCCATGGTTAAGTTCATGTTTATTGGTTAAGTCCTCACATATTATAATAATATCATATTAAATTTAGTTGTACAACATAGTAAGAATTTATACAGATTCAGTAGAACTGTCCCAGTAGAGCAAAGCCCCTTACTATAAGTCCTGATTTCATTCTAGATCTGATTTTGTGAACATTTCATAGAGCAACATTTCATTTCAAGATGAACCTTGGGTCTCTGCACATTGCAGACGCACCCCTGCTGGCATCATTTATTTTAAATAGAGATTTGTGTGGGAATATTGATCGGGATTAGGCATGTTGGTTTTATGATTTTGTTCTTCATGCTTGTAACCTTTATTAACCTTTCTGAACTCAAAATGAATGGTTAGTTATACATGCACTATGTCAGAGTACTGCACTAGGCAAGTATTTCTCAGTCCGGTCATCAGGGCCTACCTGACTGTACTGCAGTTAGGTTAGAGCAAAAACCGTCTGCTGGACCTCAAGGATTGGGATTAGAAACACTGCACTAGGCAGTTTTGCATCTCTTGGAGGTTTTTTAAAAAATGTATTTACAGCATTTCACATTTCCTCTGCTGCTGACCATGCTGCTGGCCTATGTAAAATGTACAGTGATCTTACAAGGCTGGTCCTCCTGAGGATAGATGAAGCAGGTCTATGGCCACTTGAGGACTGAGTTACTAAAGACCTCAGTTTAAAAATTCAGGTTGCTTAAACTATAGCATGCTGTATGAATTTACCCAACGGATGCCATTATCATCCTTCACTGACATTCTCTGCATGATATTTCTTTTGATACTGATATCATGTTGACATGTAAAACACTAGCCTTCCATGTGGGGTGCTGCTCTTGTGTAATAAATAAATGTGCTAAATTCAGAAAGAGGAAACACATTACAATAAACTTACAATAAACATTTAAAAAATAACTTTTTTTTTGGCAACATGCTGAAAATTGAATTGGCAATATTACTGCATCAGGTGTGGCTGTTTGGTAGGCTTTGCTGACTTGTGCAAACTGTTCTTTGATATTCTTTTCAGGTTCCTATAGCATTACTTTCTTTCATGTGCTATGTGCTCAGTGAGAAGAAATTGCTCTGTGTGGAAATACCCTTAGTCAACACGGTGCTCTCAGCTCTACATTTGGATCTCTCTAGTGACCCTGAGGGCTTACTAATTGTAAGAACTATTCTTAAAAGCCAAGACCATGACCAGCTCCAGGTCACTTTGAGATGCAGCAACCACAAACCCAGCAGAGGCTTTCTGAGAATAACCCCCAGTGACACACAGTTATAACACAGAATAACAAGAGCACACTTAAGTGAGAATAATTGTAATTACAACTGTTTTTTCCCAAATACTCATGTTTACTATTTAGTTTTAGGAGCACTAAAGATGTTCAGGCTATTGGCAGAAATGTTCTGAACAATGCAGTATCATTCTGAACAGTGAATGCATGTGTTTTTGTTTGACTAAATCAGACTAAAATATGTAGATGCTTATATTTAGAAGAGAATAGAAACTTGAATGGAATGCCTGTTTTAACGCAGCACCACAGCCATGGCCAAGCACACAGCAATGCTTTTCACTTGTGTACTGTAAATATAGAAATAATAACGTCACTGACAAGTTTTAAGGAAATGTTGAACTTCTGTTGAGAAAAAAATAGTTTATATTCAGGCTGTAGCTCGAGGGTGCTGTGCTGAAAGACAGAGGGAGATGGCGAGAGAGAGAAAGAGATGCCTGCAATAGTTTACTCAGTAGTGGGTGGCAGAAGTGGTACTTCAAGCATCAATATTTCCTAGCACCTCCTTGTCTTATGTTGACCTACTCATTTTTGGAACAAACAAACGTGCAAAACCCATTGAAGCCACTAGATACCTCAGTGTGCACTTGTACTTCATATGGCATATGCATACATTTCAGCTTTGAGTGATTAATCATTTGAGACCTTCAGTCTCTTACTATTATATTTTCTTATATGATCTTGTACTGACTTTGCTTAACAGCAAACTGAAGAGTGTGTTCTAAGCTGAGTTGTCACTTGGTGATAGACTTTCTTTGCCTGCTTGTTGTGTTTGTTCATTGCTACACCATATGCCCCCACATCTTCACAACCACACAGGGTGCACTGCAACTGAAAATGCACAGGAAGTGAGTTGTTATGAGAAGACAGCTTATGGAAACCCAGTTGCGTCTGCTCTTTTCCACATGCAAATGAAGTGGTGAAGTGCATAAGTTATGTTTATGCTGATAATGTATGTTGAAGTTTGAGTTTGGCTACTGTAAGGCTTAGCAAAATATTCAGTTAGGCCTCTGTGTATTACCTGTGTCTTGGTTTGTGAACAACCAATAACCACATTCATTTGCAGACATTAGCCTTTTCTTTTTATTTTTTGGTTTTACTCACACAGTCAAACAATGGAGTCAAATGTTAAGGTTAAATGAGTGGACCTGAAGCGGTAATCAAGTGTGTTAAAATCCAGCTTTGTGTGTACATGGTAAAGCCAATAAGCTTTAATATAGATAAATATTGCATGTTTTCAAGGTTATGATATAATAGGAAGGGGCAAAGGAGCCCCCCCGAAGCACCCCTTTATCCCAACATTTGGATATTCCTCACGTGTGATCTATAGACGTCAGTGAGTGACAGGATACCACAGTGCTTGCTTATTGTTTATTGAGGCAAACAAATCATCAATATCTTACTGTAATTTCATTAAATGACTATCTCAGAAATATGGTCCAAAAAATTGTTGTATTCTTGTTTTTACAGTACAGTGTACTATACAATATACAATACAATGCAGTCTTCCTTGGTTTCTGATCTTTATCTTCATGTTTCACTACCTTTGTTCTGGGTCTTAACTGTGTTGGTGGTAAAGTACTTAGGCCTTCAGAAACAATATCAACTCTCTGAACTCCCACACTGCTTGTTTACAGCTCACTTGGTGGGAGACGAGCAGCAAGCTGTATGCACAGTTCCTCAGACACAATCTACCATGCTGTCTGATACATCCATCTGATATTTCAGATGGTAGGTTTTCTTTGATGTTTACAGTGTTTCTAATCTGTAAACTCTTGTTTTGGAAAACCAGCTCATTCTACTGGATGTTGAAGTTTTATTCCTAAAACAGAAAGTCTGTTTTAGGAAGGGTATTTATTTTTTGAGTGGCCTCACAGTTGTTCTAAAACACAACAAAATATCACATTATTTAATTATTTAAACAACTCATTTAAAATATCTTATAATTGAAACATTTAAATATTTTATTAATTTTAATCTGTTGTACTATGAGTTGATATTGAAACTTAGCAAGTGTGCACAGCTTTGATATTTCATTATAAAAAGAGCATCACATTGTTAACATCTGAAATTGGGTCATGACGTTTTTGACTGTCTTCAGGTTATTAACACACAAAGCATGGCAGTTTGCCAGTGTCTCTCAAATTCTCTATCGAAACCCTGACTGGTTATGGGACGATCGTACCTCAGATTCAAATGTCACTGTGGTAAGGCTGTAAGCAGCTAGAGCATGATTAGGTAAAGCTCTTTGGGTGTGCTTGACCTGAATTACCCATGTTTGCCCTCCACGACTCTATGCCTTTTATTGCAGCCTGTAGCATCTGAAATCCCCTGCAGGGTCCTAAGGGCCTACTGCTCGTGACTGCATTTCAGATGTAGGAAAGCGTCTGAGTGAAAAAGAAACTGCTGAGACTAGACAGACACATGCGCACGCACACACACACACACACACACACACACACACACACACACACACACACACACATGTGCATGTGCATTTAGGAATGCATGTATGAGTGCTTTTATTTAGGTCTTTTCAGAGAGGACATTGCAGTAAGAACAACAAAGAGACACAGGAAATGATTATATATATATATATATAAATTAATTAATTAATTTTTTCCCATGATTCAAGTTTAGTATAAAGAAGAATATTATGGAGACCATGGTAATGTGATGCCTACTTCATAATCTAATTTTCCATTTCTCTCTAAACTCACAGGTCAGCCACAATCAATAGCTGACACATTTTCCACCAAAAAGCCTACTTAATGTGAAAACTGAAGTTTTGCATAGTCTTGCTCAGAGTCCCCAGGTGCTTCAAGCCCACCACCTTGTGAACAGCATTCAGAAGTGGTGGCTTTGCAGTGGAACAAGCTGTGTCTCTCTCTGTCTTGCTCAGGCTGCACTGGAGAGCACTGAGTCTGTGGTCTGCATCACGCTGTGCTTATCGGAAGTCTCATCAGCTGCTACTTACCAGAAGTGACGAGGGGTGGGGGTTTCTCAGTTACCTCGCAGCAGACGAGACAAACCAACACCCATGTCAAAAGCACAGCTCAGGTCCATGTCAGAGTAATTCACAGAGCAAGATTAACCTATACATCAGTCAGTAGGGAATGATGAAAAACCTTGGCCTTGCATACTGTCTACATGCAGGTAGTTGCAGATGCATAGAAGGATAACCAATTGAGTTTCATGTTAACATGGTACCTGTGTGCACTTAATACACCACAATATAAGACATTATACCATAACTCAGAGAAAACGTTCACCTCCCATTGCTTTGGTCTGAATGATCCAAATGAAGTCTAAATGTCTCTCCTCATATCTGGCAAATGTGTGTAGCACCTCCTATAGTTGGTGGTTTGAGGCATATGCACTGTTCTATTTTACATCTGCCAAACATGAAAGAGATGAATAATCCTCCACACTGTGAGTGTGACCTCATTAAGACAAGCCGTATATTTCTCCTCCACTCTGTAGATGGCAGGGTCCCTCCGTCAATATATGGAACTGTTCATAATGTCAAGTAAGTCAACAGGGATGGACGCTCTTGTGTCAGTCTGTCATGTGTCATGTGTCATGAGAACAGATTGTTGCCACTTTAAGGAAACAGGCTTTTGGCTCACCCATAGAACAGTGCAGAGCTTCTCTCAACAAATGATAATGGGATGGATCATAAACCTTTACTGTTCCCCCTCGTGGCCAGTCCTCAGAACAAAGCCAGTGACTCTAATGTGCACTCAAGTTATTTAAGCATGACTGTTCCTCACGGTTTTATGTCATGACTCATATGGTTCCATTACTCAAAGCAACTTGTAGAATGAGTTATAAGGGCTCTAGGTATATTATTTGTACTTTCATGGGGATACCCAGGCTTTATAATGCAGCAAATAGACTCACATTAACCTTTTCAAAAGAGTTTTAATAAAAAGCTGAAGAAATGGCTGGGATGTCACTGCAATTAAACAGAGAGTCAAACAGGAACATACACATACATGTATGAGTCACTAAACACAATATTTCACATGCACTATGCTTGCTTGGGTTTTTCGTATTTCTTTACCAGCATTTGCAAATTCCGTGCTTATGTTTAAGCATCCCTAAACTGTAATGTTTTACTTTTGAAACACATTTAAACTTTGTGCTATAAGACAGATGCTCTGCCTATGGAAATGTATAATTGCACCGAAGGTGGGCTTTCTTTAATGGTTCAGAATTTTTCTTTTCTTTTTTTTTTTTTTTTGCACAGTTTCATTTTGGCTAAGACTTTCACTTTGGCTAAGACTTGCCTCTATCTGTAGGAGAGACCCCATGTCATACTTTCATACACCAAGTGCAAATTTGGCAGAAGCAATGCTTCACAGGCCTCAGAGCCTCCTAAGACTTTCCTTTCTCTGTAAGAGGTGTTTTCCCTCCTTACTGCAACTCACATTTAATGATGCCAGGATTAACAGAGGTGCTAAATGCTTTTCACAAGTTAAATAGAATCCCAGAGGCCCATTCAAGTGCATGTACGTCTTACAAAGCTTGGAAGAAGGTTATCAAGGTGAGAGGGTGTTCCAAATTCCAAAGTTATGGCAGAATGCTGTACTACAAGGAGAAGAGACTATTTACCATATCCTGCCTGATGCGCAGGGTGAGTCTCTGTAAAAAGTAGGTCAAAATCTGGCGGTTGTGAAACACGCTTGGTTCTTTGCACTATTTTTGCACTGTCATTTATTGCCACAGCTAAAAACAAGGACAAAAAAACTGTATGCTGTACTGCGTTGGTCACACCCTCAACCTGGGTCTGACTGCCTGACTTGCTCAGTGGTTAAGAGAAGGCCTGTTCCTCTGTGCGGGTGTAGTAGAGGAAAGGCTACACTATTGTCCTCACTCCTTTGTTTCCTCTCCATCCCCCTTTTCTCTTATCTTTCAGTTCATGCTGATGGGGCGCCTCCTGATGACATCAGCTCCAATTATTCTTTTACTTGACCTTTTCTGTTCATTTGCTACCTGTCGAGGTCTCCATTCTAACAGTAGCATTCCAACAAAATCTACCTAAATGTAAATCTAAATCTACAAAATGTTTTGGTCTATTCTGTTCCGTTCTGGTCTATTCTCTACCCATAGACCAGAACAGTCTAAGCATTAAATAGTGTATATATGTGCCATCAAAGTGCTTAATCCACTGGACAGCCCTGCCTCCAATGATCACATGCGTATATAATGTGACATATGCCAAATGTTAATAAAACGCATACTTTTATATTGCATTTTTTGTATTTTATGACGTAAAATGCATTTTAAGTTTCTTCCGGTGAATGTTTGTTGACAGTACCGTGACCTACTTTTGACGTTGTTCTATAATTAGAAACTAGGACGTCCTACCAAAAATCCCATAAGTGGGATTCACATTGCAGGTCTGCAATGTGCCCATCACAATATCGATGAATCGTTTACTTTTATCTTGTTGCAAATTCTGTATTGAAACATATGTATTGACATCTCTGCTGCTATTATGCCTTTAGGATGCACAAAATCCCCAATGGACCAAATACATGGCAAGCATCATGTTGCCATCCAGGTAGATTTTGTTTGCAAAGATAGGTGAAGCATGGGAAGGCATGTAGAATTGAGCTGCTAGTCAAAATTCAGCCTAACTGGAGATGAGTTTTCAACTAAGTCAGGCAACATGCAATGGGCCTATCTTTGTTAGGTTTAACTATGAATTCCCTTTAAATCCATTTGATTTTAATTATACTCTGATGCTCCTAAAGGTCTGGAATGGACTGTGAAGTCAGCAGACCCACTTGGTACAGAATCAAATGCGAGTATTGGAGATGAGATAAAGGATACTGTACAATCAAAGAAAATGAAAGCCTAAGCAAAATATTTGCCTACATCTTTAAGGTTTACTACAAGTCTGACTGATTTGTCTAATTTCTACTAGTAGACAAAATCTCCTGTTTTGTGCATTGGCTTACTTGCTGGACGAGTTCATTTATATGGGCACACAAAAGAATTATGTAAAATATTACTAAAGGCAGAGTATCTACGCCCTCCTCTCTAGTCAGCCCTTTCCAAACAATAGACATGTAGGAGAGTAAATTACATAAATAATAATTGTTTAGTACTTGACTTAACAAGGCCCAGAGATGTAATGCTTCTGTTCCAGCTAAGAATTGCCACCTTAGTGAACTACTAAATGCTGAATGTCTGCTTGCAAGGATCACTGGCTCTGTTTGTTCAACATATCTTATTTTCGATGTAAAGCTTACTGTTGCTTTTTCAGTGCAAGGTGCACTGCAAGGTGCATGGTGAGGTATTAACCTGCCTGTACAATCCCTTAATGTTTAGGGGTTTCCATTTTGTTGTATCAGCTCAACAGTTTCTCTATCATGTACCTGTTCACTTGTAACATTAGAGGAGGGGGTTTCCAGAGATTTACCTTTTAACTTGTTTCCTTTAAATGCAGGTTTGCACAACAACACTGTATCTTCAGTTTCATTTAACGTTATTTTTCAGGCTATTTGGGCTATTCTGCAATGTCTTGCCAATGTCCATGGAGCTGAAGTGAGTGGCATTTCACCTTATGTGATTCATGAACTAGTTCCTGTAGGGTATGGATGTCCAAGTCCATCCCCGCTGAGTCCAGTTCCTGCTCTAGCACAAAACATATTTAAAACCCTATCATTTGCTCTTCTGATCATTCTGAAAAGATGATCACCTTCAACTGTTAGCTGTCTAGAGCGCTGAACTCATTTAGTGCAATTTCATTATAAAACCTAATTAAAGTTTGACTTAGATTTTGTGGTCTAATGTATAACAAAATGAAGAAAAATGTAAGATGTCTCTGCAGTACTCTATACTACCTCGGTCAATCTGTGTCACCATCTGTCACTTGGGACAAATACATTTGATGTGTGAGTCTTTTGAAATTACAGTATCGTTACTGTTGAATTTCTTTATACAGGTTTCTTGTTATTCAAAATGAATGTATTTTTGAAGCTTCCTTCCCAATGTAGCCTGGCCTCTTTGGTACTGCATGCGAATGTGATGACATCACCTGTAAATTGAGCTTTGACATGACATCAGGCAGCAAGGTTTTGGGTTTATTTTGTAACCTTATTATTTTAGTTTGCAGGAAACAGTCGATCAAGTCCTTATCTCTGAATTAAACAATTCTGCTCTTTTCAAACTGTTACTTAAAACTATGTTTTTCTTTATATTTCTTTGGATATTGTAAAAAGATAACAAAACTGTTGGTGCTTGTTCAGGACTCTTTACCTTCTGTACCTTCGAACAGATGAATGTATAATCTCAAGAATAGATTATAATGCATAATTATATAACAGACTTCAGAGGTGAAACTGTTCTCAGTTTATTCAGTCATAGACCTTACAAAACTTGCCTTAGCAAGTAAATAACTCAGTAATCCAAATAATACAACAGGGACAATTTCTTTCTCAGAAGAAATAGCAAATTTCTACCTTAACACAAATGAATAATTTAAAAAATGTAATAAATTATGTGGTTTTGAAATACAATATATAAAAAGCACTATGTTAGAATAAATATAGCTGCATTAGTCTTGAGAACACTGCTCTTCTATGGTCGTAGCCTTCTGGAGCCTTTGGCTTGGCGTCGTCTCCTGTGGTTCTGTGCCAGGTTTGCTGCTTCATTGTAGACTCTCTCCACCTCAAACAAGGCTTTACGCTGCACCAGTGGGTCACTTTCCTGCAAAGATACAGTAGGTTAGAACATGGTTATTATCAATATAGTGGCATTGTAACACTATGAGATTAAAGACTGACATCATTTTAATGGCTTAAAGGTTTGGTTTTGCTAAGCGTATGTCATAGAGATAGAAGGATTATATCAAAGTTAACACTAATTATCCAGGCAGTCAGTTGATATGACACAGTCTTCTGGCTAATGTCATTTTCCTTTTCTTTTCAGTGCCGGAAGATTCGAGGTTTCTTTCCAAAACCCATGCCTTTAAGTAGTGGAAGTATTACTTATCCATAGAATTCTAAGAATTCTTATAATCTTTTCACATATGTATGAAATGTATCAGTTTAGCAGTATTAATTGAAAAATCACTAAGGTCTTTCTTCACTCAAATTACCTTAAGAGCTAGCACCTCAATGGCGTATTTATTGAGGTCATTTTTGTCAGGGAAGTAGTGTTCTTTCATCTTGTTCAGATTATCTTTTACATTATTCAGTTGGTTTTGGACAGATACATCCTGCGCCTCATTTTTCATCTGGGTGAAAATTCTGTTATATGCATCCAGGATGATTCTCATCAGGAGTTTCTGTTCACTCTTCTGCAGACAAGAGCAAGACAATTCAGGTTTAGCAAAGGCAGAGTCTATGACAGAGTCTATCACATGCTATGTGTATAGTTTTGTGCCAATGGCAGGGGCAGGTCAAAATAACGCGTATCCTAGACATGCATGATAAAATGAATACTATAGACCCTGTCCTATATCATATAAGATATATTTAATTACAATGATTACCTCAGTGTTTTTTGTCAAGTGTTCCAGCTTTTTCAAAAAGATGGGATGTCCGTCATACAAAGAGTCATCCTCTTTGGTCTTCTAAAAAGGATAGAAACATGTACAGATCAGCAAAGTCCCAACAGTTCAGGTTTATTCTGAATATCTCAGAGAGTTCCAAGGCCATGAGTATTTACAAATCCAGATTTTTGCCTCCAAGCTTGTATTAGTTTAGTCATCAAGTTGCAAGATTCTTTTGAGATCTTGCATCATGGATTATGCTATTGAATGTTTTGTGGCATAAGCTCATCACTGCTACACTGTAAACAAGCACCAGTGTTGGTGGCTTGGTTGGAAACTAATGTGCTTAAAATGAAGCACTACCCACATAGCCAGCATGGAGGTTTCACTGACATTATAGGTGATAGGTGATTCTTCTTCCTGCATTATTTTAAGGTCTGCATTTTTATATACCTCTATGATCTCCAGAGTACTTAGCAAACTTTTAGTAAACTTTATAATCAGTAGACTGGCAAACCATAGCTGATGAATTGCATTTCTTACTTCTATTAGCATATGTTGTTAATGAGACTTATATTACTTACATAATGGTCATTCAGCTTGTCAATACATTTCTTGGTGTTCTCAGGTAGGAAGGCCTCAGAGTTTGCCATCCATTCAAAAGTTAGGAAACATATTCCCAAGAACAGAATCCTCATTTTCATCTTAAACAAGTTTCAGCCAATTAGCAAATTCTGACAGATAATCCGAGGTGTCGAGCACAAAGTTGTGTTTTCTCTTCACCTATCGATCCTTTTTGACTCTTAGCCCACTGCTGTCTCTCTCTGCCTCTGCAAAAGGCTGAATGCTTGTATCCGTGTGAATGAGAATGGTATTTATAGTTTTCTCTGTAGTGAGAGAGTGAGCGCAGAGATGGGCTAAAGTGTGAAAATTGTGGCTTGGTGACACTCTTGAGTTTCCTATAAATCATAATGCTGTGGCCCGGCATCGCATAGTTTATCACACCACTTTTTTGGAATGTCTAGGATGACATGGGGAGGAGCTGTTGGTGGTTTTGTGGTGTGGGGATCTTTTGATGATGCAAAAGCATTGGTACTTGTGAGCCCCTCCAATAGGTCTCAAGCTTTCTTCTAACAATGGACACTTTACTAGAAATAAGCTTAGTTGAAATTAATGGTTCTGATAAAATGTATTTATGTTTTCCATGACATAACTCCCACCCACCCCTGTCACTGACTACAGCCACACAAATCAAGTTGCCCATATGGATCTTTTGGATCCATGGAGTTCATAATTTTCTGATGTTGGAAAATTCTAAAAAAGATAACTCTCTCAAAAAGTCTTATTTTTTATCATGCACATTGGTTAATGTGCTTTAAATGACTTTTTGTGTCAACCTGTCTTTACATCAGCAGTATTTGTGTGATGTGAATCACACTTGATCCATTATGTCTCCCAACTCAGAGAATGTGCACAAGAGTCTCTGCATCAGTGAGTTATTAAAATTGTTCTTTGCATTAAAAATATGGTGGTGATGTCAGTATAATATTAATCAGGCACATTTATGTTGATCAGTAGATTTTTTTTTCCAAATTCAATATTCACCCAAAGATGTCAACTAAGAGCTGTGAACATCAAAAGCCAATTCACTTTGATATGTCATACCCCAACCGGTACCCGTCCAACCTTCACAGATCACACACACCAATCACAGTGCCAATTCACTTCCCAATCCCAATCATCAGTTTAATTAAATAATCTACTTCACTTTTCCCTCGTTTATCACCCCTCCATTTAATCCCCGCAGGATCCTGAGTGCAGCAGTATTGATGGTCCCTAGCTTTCCTGGTCAGATCTGCTCATGTTGTGTGTGCTAGACTGTGCCTTTGCTTTGTAATCTTTTTGTCTGGGAATAAAGATGCTTTGACTTTGTCAAATGTATTTGCAACAATTGAAATTAAGTTATGTTACTGCATTGTCTCAACAATCAAAACAAGAGAATCCCAAGAAATAACCAAAGACATAATAAGGTTTTATATTCGAATACCTACACCTACAACCTCGTAATCCCTTCTGCAACTCCTTAAAGAGAGCAAGTTAGAGAGGCATTGGCTTTATAAAATATTGCTTAAAATTGGAATGCATTTTAGTGTTACTCAGTAAAGGATGTTCTGAGGTTTTAGCACCACATTAGTGATGCTTCTGCAGAGTAACTGAAAGAGAGAGAATCACGGTAGTCAGACATTACCATTATGAAGGGTACAACATCTGAAGGTTCTATAATACCATAGATAATCCTAAACTGGTGCTATAGTTTCGGAATAATGTGGTGCACTTTAAAATTACAGCTGAATCAAGTTGAGCGATTGTGATTTGGCACATACAAAATCGAAAAAAACCCTTGACTCAGGGTGTCATTCCCACTTCGTCATATCTCTCCAGGATAACGGAGAAACATGTTCAGTTCATGAGCTTGGCTGGAAATTGTATCTGCCCCTGACCTGATTCTGAAACTACCATAGGAATTGAGAAGTCAGAGCTTTTCCGCGTCACCTTCAACTTTGGAGCTTCTTCGGTGTGGCTGGTTTTCCGCAGGCGTGGCAGATACTGAAATGCAAAGGTTAGAGTTGTGATGGGGTTGGTAAGCGCTATGTCACCCCAAGCCCCATGACGCTGTACACAGGCTACATAGAAACTGAAAGGAACTGTTTTCTCAGTTCTTAGACTTTTAGACATTGGCTTCAAAAATGTGATATGTTGCTCAGACAAGAGGCCATTTTTGTGGTTATACCAATTGAGACTCTGAGTCTCAAAAAAAAAAAGCTTCAGATTTCATTTTACTTTGAGTCTTGAGTCATTAAGAAAAGGTGATAATTTTCCTAGCATTTCCCAACCTAGCATTGCAGTAGCCATGGAATAAACAGGGAAGAGACTTGGAGACAATGTTCACTCCAGATTTGTCTCAGACTCAAGATCAAGACTAGAGACTTGACTCAAACTCAAATTCTTCTACACACTGCCTAATTATAACACATGAAGCAAGGGAATTATATCACTTAGATGGATTACCCTTTGTCTGTTTCAGTGACATCCTATGAAGTAGAACACAGTTGCTTTTATGCCTTTTCTCTGAAGTAGGAAAAATTATTGCTTAAAATAATCTCCCATAAATCCTTAAATTTGACAGATTGAGATGACACAAATGTTTCACTTCTTTGCAGTTTTCACTGCACACTTCACTACAATGGTTCAGTCATTTTAGTTTTAAAAAGTCATGATAAATCTCCTTCTTCAATAGTTACCTATCTTCCTGTATTTCATATTTACTCATATTACTCACTAGACATTAATATTATGTTTGATCTTTGTAGGTACTAGCACTCTTTTGTTAAATTGAATGTTTTCATATTAAACAAGAACATTGAAGCACACCCAAGAATAGCATTTTTTCTAAATTAGAGGTGCCCTTCTCTGGCCCTCGAGATCTCCCTGGGGAGTAGTGTTAATCCAATCTTGCTGTAGTCCTAAACACTTGAACAGGATATTCAAACCTATAGTAGGATCTGAATATTAGAGTCAGGTGTGATGGAACTAAACTCTTATTCATTATTTCTCTGTCACTCCATGTTGAGTTAAAAGTTCTTGCAAGTACTACTAAGACGATGCACCTCTTGAACGTGCTTCAAAGATGATGAGCTACTCTCATTTTCTATCACAGTAGGACAACATATAGCAGACAAGTGTTCATCTGGCAGTGGTAGCTCAGTGGTTAAGGTGCTTGACTTGTAGTTGTGAAGTTGCCAGTTCAAGTTGCTACTATCAGGCCCCTGACCAAGGCCCTCAATTGCTCAAGTTATGTTCAGTCATAATTGTAAGTTGGTTTGTATAGAAGTGCCAGTTAAAGGCCATCAATGAAAATCTGTACCCATGACCAAATCTTAAATGGTGAAATTTAATGAAAGTGTAGTGGTCATATACACCTGTCTGTATCCAGGAATATTAAATGACTTCATTTTACTGGATATCCTTGATCTTATTTTATTATGTTGAAGTGATGCTGGTTTTATACAGAATGCACAAAGAGATTGTTTCTTGAACAAAATCAGATTACAAAATTAGTGGTTTGTTGCACATGTCCAGATTTCTTTCACTTTTATTTTAGACACACATAAACGAAATACATCACACTGTAAAGTGAATTGCACTACATAATAAGTTATATTTCAGATTATCTTTGCACCATGATATATTACAGTACATTTTTAATTAAAATAAATATGTTAAATTACAGCAATTAAGTTAAGTTTGATAAATAAGATAACAATAAGGCACTAGACTACTTAAATGACTTGAAACTGATTTAGACTTCTGTTTCACTGATGCCGTCTGTACTCAAACCCTTGGAATGTGTCTAAACCTTTTTGACTTGTCCAGCTGTAGAAGCTACCTCATACACGGAGCGAAAGTTATTCAGCGCTCCCCCCTGAATCGTGCTGTTGTTCACCTTAATAAGAACAAAAAATTTAATTATTACAATTGCTAAAGATATAGCATAAAGTTTGGTATTATAGCAATTCCTGTAAAGTAAAACTGGACCAATGTAGGTAGTAAAAACCAGGTAGATTTTTTTCTTACCTCTAAGGACTCAATCTCTTTAAGTTGCTGCCACACTGCCTGTTCTTTGGTGTATTTGTTTGCCTTCAGGAGTGCCACACTTTTCTTGAGCTCCTCCAAGACAGCCTTTTTTTCTTTGGACTTGTTCATCATGTCCGAAAAGATGTCCATGTAAACATTCAACATGCTTAGGAGCACCAGCTTCTCACAAGTACAAGTGTTCTGATGAGACAAAGAAACGCAATTAAAGTGATACATGATTACTTCAGGGTTGTTGCTCTGTGAGCCTTCTCATGCTTGTTCTGTAAGCATGGTTGTCAAACTTACATCAGCTTTGCCCAAATAAGGACTGAAAACTGCCTTTCCCACCCACTCTGGGCCTGTTAATTTCTGTGGAAAGAAGGGAAAGATGAGAACAGTTGCATACATTTTTCACATATTTACCTCCTGTTCTACATTTGAGTACAAGATAAAGCATCTTATACTAAAATGAAATCACATAATTATTGCTGGTCTTGTTCTTCCCTGTTGAAAATAACAAAGTTTTACCTGTTTGAACAGTTTCAGAATTCACCTAAACATATATATATTTTTTGGAATTTAGACTCTGTTTTGGATCGATAAATAACACTATGCAACTTGAATGCATACGACATCAAAACCTAAGGAATTAGTGCATGCTGAATATTGGATTCTGGGTTCCTTTCACTGTCTTCACAGGTGATGGCTGCAAGTGCAAGCTTGTGATCTAACAAAGCTACTTATTTTTGAATTGGTCCATAAAGCAGAAGTGAAGGAGGTTGTCTCCCTCATAATGCAGAACAGAGGGAGCATGACAGCAGTTCAGCAGAAATCCTTTTCAAAAGAATACACTTACATAATGCTTTAGCAGAGTTTTAACTTCATTTTCAATATGAAGCGAGCGTCCCATGGTCCCCGTCAGTGATGCAATGATAAGTCCGCACATTATCACGAGATTGAACAAAGAATCCATTGTCAATGCTCTCCCTTCTTCACAGTAGACACACAATGTTCTGTTACCTAAGAACAAGGAGACTGTGTGCAATTGAATGATTTTCACAAGAAGGGGTTAGGGGGTTTATATAGATAGAGTGCAGCTTAAGAAGGCGGTAAGGGATGCACTTGGGGTTTTGGGGTTTCTGTGGCCTGCTCGTCTATGAAGGTTTCTTTTAAATCAGAGGTGTGTTGCTCCAAACAACCCCAAGCATGGCTTATTTCCTCAAAAGGATTCATAGAAAGAAAGATAAACAGGCATATGGCATATTTGAGTGTAGTACTGAATGCAGTTCATATTTGAGTGTAGTACTGAATGCAGTTCATATTTGAGTGTAGTACTGAATGCAGTTCATATTTGAGTGTAGTACTGAATGCAATTGACCTGCCACTGTGTGGTCTCAGAACTGTGGAAACATTTCTGAGCTTTCTGAGAAAAGCTGATGACAAAAAGTTGTGGAGCAACAGTTAGGTCAACGTTTTTTTCTTTAAAAAAAAAAAAACACAAACTTGGCGTTATCGTTATAGGCATCAATTTCCTGCCCATGTTTTATACATATAAAACGCATTGTATAATAAGCTGGAAGAGCATGTGTGGCAAAACCTAAGTACAATAATGCATATTGATATTGCATATAATGCATTCTGTTATATAAAACATGATCCCAATTTACCTAGAAATTGTTCCATTTTAAAAATGAGTCTCTCTGCATTACCAAGCAAATTGAACTGAAACAGCTGTCATCTCTCTTCTCATACATTTCTATCTAAAGATCAGATAACTGTGGGACAAGTCATGACTGAAGCTCGACTCAGAATCGTGAGAGATTGTGGTGCTGGTGAAGGGGTGGTGTGGTGGTAAAATAACAGTTGATTTCTACACATTTGGTTGGGAACTCTGCCTTGTACGTTGCTTTGCAGTTGGTCTTGCAGTCTTCAAAACACTGCATATTTATGATATACATCATTTCTAGGTTCTAAAAGGTATGGGGTAAAATTTAAAGAGTAGACAAAGGGAACTACTGAAGGATTTTAATGTGGCTAGCGCAGACTTTGGTATTGCAAGTCTTAGAGGTTTGATAGCAAAAGGCAGTTCTCTTGTGGCAGCATCCTCTGCTCTAGAGGTAAGAACACATTTTTGCACTGTATACTGACAATGCCAAATTTAGATGTATAGGAAAACTGGGTAAAAGGATAAGGTCACTATTTTCCAAATGGATGTTTCCCATAATTTACTATTTCCTGTATCCAAACCTTGCCTGTATCTTTAGGATGGGTGAATCAATAGATTCTTATTCTCTGAGGAAAGTCTTCACAGTGCATGGATCACAATTAAACTGTGACATCCTGGAGACAAGCGAGGTAGGGAGCGACCATTTAATGAACCATTCACAAAAACAAAAAACAAATGGCCAAAGACTAAGAGTGCAACAGTATAAGTCTTTGGAAGCATAAACTTCTGAATCTAGAGAACAGCAATAGACTGGTTGGTAGGCACATCAGGAAGTGGGACCTGTGAATTTAAATCGGGACATGCAAACAAGAGAGGAAGGGAATTAACTAATAAACAGGTGACCTGGTAAGTGATCGACGTGTGATTGGTGGATGCCAATGTGAGCTGGTCTGGCTGAGTACCAAATGGGACATGACATAAACACAGTGCATTGGGGGAGTATTTGACGTGAGATGTGTTGGTATTGGTGGGTCTCCTGGCTTGTGTACTGGGCCCATAAGTTGAAATTCCTAGATTAAGACAACCAGCAAGCAATGATGTAAACATACCCATTATCAATGTTAGTTTGGTATGTGTATAGACAATGCTTTGATCTGGTACTATTTGAACTATTTTAATGTTTTTCTAAGTATTGATAACCATGGTTTTTTTGGATTAGTGTTCAGTTCCATCATGGAACACATACTGGAAAGTGTTACAGAACTCTCAAGGAAAAGATTTTGCTGACTTATACTTTCTCCTAGAATGCAATTTTAGCTATTAAAAACACACTTTTTATACTTCAGCTGTTCATATAGCATCTACCCAGCATTCAAATGTGCCACTTGTTGAGAAGAGTAACCACATTTGTTGAGAAAAGCTAAAAGCAAAAAGTAACCACACTATGTGCAAATGTTTGCACTATGAATTCCCCTCCAAAGTTGTTGCATTAGTAATTTAGTAATTCTTTAGAATATATATTCCTTTACCCTTATATATATATATATATATATATATATATATATATATATATATATATATATATATATATATATATATATATATATAATGTCAGTGATAGTTGGTAAACACAGCAATATATTACAGGATTGCATTACCAACAGTTCTGAGCAAAAACAGCTAAAGGAAATGCACACATGCAAAATACTACACTGAATAGATTATTTTAATTAAGTCAGTTGTAATGCTTTTTGCTGAGCTCAGTATGTGTTATGTGTTCTTGGGCCAGCTGAGTTCACTGCAAATGTAGCTAAAGATTGGCTGTGTGATAGTAAGGCCTAGTTAGTTAGTGTCTGCTCAGAGGATAGACTTAAGGTAATGAATTTCAGAGCAAAGAATACATTAATGGCTACACAGAACCGTTTTTTTTGTTTGTTTGTTTTTTTAAAGGTGTTAGCAATACTTGCAGCATTTCTTTCTGCTGACTATTTTCTATCAAAATAATTTTATTTTAGCAAACTTTTTGGCAAAATTAGCCAGTACTAAAAACAACCCTGAATAATGGGTATTCACCCAGTTCCTAAGCATTTGTGCTTTCTCTAGGCATCTATCCTCTGTAGTGGAAAGAAGGGTGACTCTGCTGTAGTCCTAGGGCTGACTCACTAGTGAGTGACATAAGGGTTTCTTGTCTGGTTGCTCTCACCGCAGAGCAGTGCAGCTAGGAGTTTCCAGCAAACTCGCTGTGGTCGGGCCGGCGAGTGCACACTGCAGCTTTGCAAACGCAGGATACGTCAGGTGGGACGTCTCATTCACGGGTAGTATACTCCTACGAGGAGAAGGGGGGATTTAGAGGACACCTCTGTCAGATTTTCTGATCTATGTTTTAGTGGAACACCATTAGGTCACCAGCTTATGTTGGTGGACAATCCTACTACACTGGTACTGGGACTAGACCTGTGTTTCCATCTTACCATCTCACTACTGTTGATTTTAGGGGTTACGAGGACTTTCATATAATAGACATCTTTATTACTATGATACTGATTTTTTTCTTGTTTTATATGTGACGTTCAGTTGTTTTAGACTAACATTCTCTGAATATTCAAACAAGATATGTATATATATAAAATATATACATACATACATACATACATATATATATATACATACACACACACACACACACACACACACACAGATTTTTCATGAACTTTAACACCTTTTAAAAAGCCAAAGGAGAAAATTTCTGCTACAGTCTACATGTGTTCTCTTCCTTTACTAACCCCTGACACTGGCAATGACTTCGTTTATATCTATCTTTAAATTTAAGCCTATGTACCATCCTGAAGGATAATTAATTATTTCTGACAAGAAAACAAAACTAAACTGTTCTGTGAGTTGCTCTGGATTAGAGCATCTACCAATTTTTATTTTTTTTTAATGATCATTTATTTGCATGCATACTTATTTTGAAAGCAATGTAATAAATATGTATATATATATATATATATATATATATATATATATATATATATATATATATATATATATATATATATATATATATATATATATATATGTGTGTGTGTGTGTGTGTGTGTGTGTGTGTGTGTGTGTGTGTGTGTGTGTGTGAGAGTGTGCACATGCACTTGCTTGCACCCTTTTACTGCACCAGAACTGAGATGATTATGGGCTCTGTGGGTGGCCAAACAGACATTTGTGGTTTGTGCTTCAGTGTTCGGTGACTTTTAGGAACTTCTGCATTACCACGAAGAAGTCACAGTAATTCTAATTCACAAGAATATTTTTTTTATATTTCATGAACCTGTCCTAACCTTAACTTTAACTGTTGTAAACTTTCCATATCAGTTGGCTTGTTGAAAAAAAGTTGCAGTTGAGAGAGACACTTGGCTATGCATTGTGTTTTGCTCTTTATTCTGAATGCTAATCACAATAAACCTCAGTTTACTGTGTGGTTAAGTTCGGTTTTTTTTTCAACTGAAAGCAATGCAGATTTCTTTCCACTAGAGGGGGACAGTCCCCCAAAGAAACATGCAGCACAAATATGTGACAACCTTCGATCCTAGATTTCGTTGCTTATTGAAAAAACAGGAGGGTTATATTAATAAAATCACCTTGACATTGTTACTTCCAGTTTTAATTAACTGCTTTTGATTTTTAAACAGAGGTTACACTGGATGTTACAGAATTTATCATAAATAGACGTGTATGTTGTAGTTTGCTGCTTACTCATAGTCTTACAAATAGTAACGATCATCTACAAGAGTTTAAATACCCCATTCAGTTCTGAAGTACACATGGAACCCAGTCTTTTTTCCTGCTGTTGATAAAAAAAACAACGTGTGACAGTAACTTTTATTTTGTTAACTGTAAGTAGCTTTTTTTTTGTTAACTACCGTAGCTCACCACAGAGGCTAGTTTATGTGAGAATCCCAAAATATGCATAAACTTCATTTAAAGGTACTTCATATATATGATGTAATGTCAATAAATATGTTTAGTGCAAAATGGTTGGTCACTAGTAGTCTGTAGGTGCTTGTTTCTGTGTTTTTTTCCTTATTTTTAAAAGGGGAGTTTTTACTCCACTTGTGCAGACAGCACCCTCTCCCACTCCACAGTAAGGGGGCCTACACACTGTAGTTTCATTTCGTAGTGCTGTTGACAGTGAAACATACACACTTGCATAGCTCTGAGGATAGTTGAGGATGGCTCCAGATTCAAGCCGTCTTACGTAGATAACGCCTGTTGTGCCCTTGAATGGTTCATTTAGCCACCGGATGCTTGAAGGGTGCAACATGTCATCTCTGGCTCCCATTACCCGCAGCCTATAGTGTAGCCAAGGGAATAGGAAACAAGGTTTCTCGGGCCCTACTAAACAGAAACAAAAGAGAAACAAGGAAACAAAAAACTTGACAGAGCATACAATATGAAAGGACTGACATTCAGGTTTGCTGTTGAAAAGCATAAGTTTGCAAGAACAAAAACAGCTGTAGATGCACTCAAAAATGCAACTGGTAGCACTGTAGATAAAGCATATTGCAAACTGAGAAAATTAGTAAGTATGCCAGTTTAATTATACAGCACACATATTTAAGAAGATGACCAGGGGTGGCCTGTATAATCAGCCTAGTGGGGCTAAGCCCTCCCTGTCTTTCAGCAAATAAAGACATCAGAATAATCATATTTTTGTTATTCACATTGTTCATGTTATTTTATTTGCTATGAAGAGATGCCTTGAAGCAGATTGTTTTTAACTTCTGTGGAACTAAGAACAGTATCACAACCTAAATGTCATAAGAACAATATAAATTGGCTAAGATGTGCTGATTGGATCTAGCCCCAAGCTTCAGATGGCCAGTGTGCTTTGACATATTACAGATAGCGGAATTCCCTTTGATCAGATATCCACCAGGGCTCATTTTGTTTAGCCCGTGCTGTCTGGCTTCACCCTTCCGCCTTCTGCAATCAGTACTGTTTGAAGCAGATAGGCTATAAAAAGCAACAAAGTACACCTTTAAGATCTGTAATGGCCAGTGGAGTTCAATTACAAATTTCTAGCTTTACCAGAGTCCTCATGACTTCACTTTCAAGTGATGAGGCAGGGTGTTTATTAACAATATTTCACTATTAACAAGATGCTAGGGAACGTGAACCACATGGTAGCTATGCTTGTATGCAGAAGCTTGTATACATGATAAGCATCAAGAGAGGGCTGCTCTTCCCTGACAAAGAACTGATTTATTCTGCGTGGCAAATTAAGATAACTATCTGCAGATTCTTCAGAATCTGTGGACTGTTATCAATGGAAGGTCTATCACTGTAAGCCCCTGCACTGGGTTACCTTTCATAGGTCATGTCAAATGGAGATGATGAAGGTAAGATCATGGCCTGGTAAGTTTAGCTTGGATCACTTACCATCCACATCATTGAAAACACCAGTATTGGACTTACATCTTGTGGTTACTTTATTGGTATCCCTATTTTATAGCTGCATTTTCTAGGTGTTGAATCACAGACTGCAACCCAGTCCAGGCATGGTTTATGAAGAGCTAGAGTACCCTAGGCACCCACTGCTGATTACAGTAGGCCATCACCCCAGTCCAGGCATGGTTTATGAAGAGCTAGAGTACCCTAGGCACCCACTGCTGATTACAATAGGCCATCACCCCAGTCCAGGCATGGTTTATGAAGAGCTAGAGTACCCTAGGCACCCACTGCTGATTACAGTAGGCCATCACCCCAGTCCAGGCATGGTTTATGAAGAGCTAGAGTATCCTAGGCACCCACTGCTGATTACAGTAGGCCATCACCCCAGTCCAGGCATGGTTTATGAAGAGCTAGAGTACCCTAGGCACCCACTGCTGATTACAATAGGTCATCACCCCAGTCCAGGCATGGTTTATGAAGAGCTAGAGTACCCTAGGCACCCACTGCTGATTACAGTAGGCCATCACCCCAGTCCAGGCATGGTTTATGAAGAGCTAGAGTATCCTAGGCACCCACTGCTGATTACAGTAGGCCATCACCCCAGTCCAGGCATGGTTTATGAAGAGCTAGAGTACCCTAGGCACCCACTGCTGATTACAATAGGCCATCACCCCAGTCCAGGCATGGTTTATGAAGAGCTAGAGTACCCTAGGCAACCACTGCTGATTACAATAGGCCATCACCACATACAAGAGAAATGCAGTCAACATCAGGGAGAGACCCCTATATATCAACTGTGGGTAGCCATGGCATATGGTAGGATCAGTCAGGGCAGTAAGTGCCACCTCAGGTATGCTGGTCAACTTACCTGTGGGTAGCCGTGTATCGCCATCACTTCACATGGTTGATCTGAAACCAGTAGCTCCAGATCCTCTTGAAGATCCCAGCTAATCAGATCCTCCACTCCCACTGGAGGTTGAAGGCAGCCTAGCTTAAGAAGACAATGATCCAGGATTCCAGGAAGTGGAGGCTGGCTTTAATACTCTGTGGACTGGAAAGGGAATGAAAGTGAAGAAAGAAGCTGAGTGCTGGCAAATTAGATTTTAGATCCAGAACTTGTCACCTCCCCCCCACCGTGCTCGGCCAACTAGGCCTTCTCCACACCACCCCAGTCACCCCAGCACCCAAGTCTCAGATGGGCCTTTAGTGGGGAGGGGGTTCTGTCACGTCCTGGTCGGCACCATGTCAGTCCAGCTCCCACACATCCACCATTTACACGCCCTGATCACTTCCTAGATCTCAAGCACCTACTTATTAGTATCATCTTCATCACTTGTCACCTGTTTGTCTTTCCCTATTTAATCCCAAAGGTACCCATCCCCAGCGCTGCACATTAGCCTGCTTACAGACTAATGCTATGCCATGTCTACCAATTGTCTCCTGCCTCCAGATGAGTTTTCCTTTTGTTTTTGCCCTGAGACTTCCTGTCTTTGTTTCTTTGGTTTGTTCTTATAAATCGTGTTCACACCTATGCTCACCCTTTCTCCATGTTTCTCCATGATTTCTTTGATGGCATAGTAACATCATTTTATGTTGTCAGTCTGTATGAGACCCCTATTTTGATAGAGTTGTTATGGCCTGATCTGCCTGTAATGATATATATTGACCATTAGTTCAGTTGAGTGTTTTTGTTTTGAAGAAATTGGATGTCAGGATGGAGCTTACTAGCACAGAGCGACACTGACCTTGCCTGTGGAACTTAATTTCAAGAAGATTTTGTTAATAGTGATTTCTGGAATTTAATCAGCTCAAGTGTTTGACAACCGAAGGAAGGCCACGGATGCTGTATCTGTTGCTACAACACATTTAAAGAAATTTCTGACTGATCTTGCATGTCTTACTGCTGAAAAACATGCCTAAGTTCTATTAAGAAATTTTGACAGCAGAATGACAGCGAATTTAAAAGGTTGACAATGTTCTAAAATACAGGAGTAAATGAAAAACAAAGAAACTCAAATGTAAAGGACGTATTTTAGAACAGCCAAATCCCAGCCATATTTGCTTCTGTTGTGGCCTGCTCAGAAGCAGACTGTTCAAATGTACACTTGACTAGAAACTGTTTTTTAGAGGAATGAGTCAAATTACCTCCTAACTGCTGCACAGGACTAATGAGCAGCTACAGGAAAATAAACATTACAGGAATATAAATATTTGTTTTTCCATCAGTCACTTTGATTAAACCACATGTGCAATGTTGTCTGTGTTATTTGTTTAATAACTACCTGTTGTGATTATGACTTAAATTTACATTTATCTTTTATTTTATTTTATTAAAACTATGCAATGTAATATCTCAGTTAAATATATTCATGTAGTACCTAGAGGTATTCAAAAGTATTCAATAATATCAGTTATACAGTACAGATTTTTAAAATGACATGTCTAACTAATTCAGTCTCCACATTAGACATATTACAAATAAAGTCTAAGAAATAATCATAGCATAATAAATTACATAAGTTAAAAAATACATTATTGTTAAGTTAGAGGCAATAAATATGCATAAAGTAACAAAATCTTTCTAAAAAAAATCAGAAAATGCATGAATCTGATAATAATCAGCAAGAAGCTGATAATAACAGCTGCATTGTATTGGTCCATGCATATACTCAACACAAAGATATTGCATTAAAGGTTGCTAGACTAAGTGAAAACCCACAAGTCATATCAGATTCCAACATAGTCAATGTTCCACGGCAGGTGAGGTTTTCCTTTTCATGCCCTTCAGTGAAGTGATTGATGTGACTAGGATTTATCCATCACAGAAGTAGCCTCTGTTTGTTAGAAAACTTTAGGCCTTGACTGTCCATTGATGATCTTAACTGAGTAATTTACAGTTATCTAGACAACTGAGGATGATTGTTTTATGAATTACCTGACATTTTGTTGTAATTATGTATAGTTCAGTTCACGTATAAATATAGAGTTGCAATTGTTCTATTTCTGAAGATGCTGTTTTAAGTCATAGTTAGAGCTAATGCATTATTATAGTTCAAATGAACTTGTACAACAAATTCTGCACTAGGGTACAGTTTACATATTACAATTATGTGTATGCATGTGAACATTTGTGTGGTGATGTGTGACTGTGAATGAGGATTGTGTTTCCAGTTAATCTGAAAAAGACTACTGGCATTTTTTGTGTGACAGCTTTTTGTCGATGTAGACACTAATCCAGTGCAGTACCGTCTCAAAGTCTCGTAATGCATTCAGGACCTCTTCTGGTTCCATCTACCACAAACAGAAATGCAAGGTTATTGATGCAACAGCTTACCTGACATTTCTATACCCTAAACAATGAATAAAAAGTGAATGAATGTATGTAAATCAGTTATCGCTAATAATTTTCTTTCCACTTCACTTCTTATTTCAGTGGACAAACACAAAAAGTCTATAATGTGCCCCGTATTGATAATATTCATTATAAAACATAATCATTTTAAATCCTGAAACCACAAAATAAGGCTTTCATTATTATTATTTTGACAACATTTGAAATTGTGTGTTAGCGAGAGAGCTGAGATCTACCTTTTGGTAGGCTTGTTCCATTTCCTTGATCTTCTTTCTTGCATGGTTACTGAGTGTTGCTGGACCATTATCTTTCTAATGGGATAGCAAATAAGCCATCATAAACACCACACCCTCTGTGTATGTATGGGAGTTTTATGTTGTACTTTGACAGATATTTATACTGACATAATCCAATGATAAAGCATTAGGTATGCTATACCACTATTCTGGACTGTGGTCTGAGATGTGAATGTAAAACTGAAAAAAGTAGAAAGAACTCTAGAAGCAGAATTGTTCAAATGGGTGCTGAATAGCTTCTGCATTGTAGTATTCACGGGGAGGTGGTCGGATGCCAAAACTCATCACAAAGAACAACAGTCTCGAGAATATTAGCAAAGACGCAAATAGTAGTTATGAGAGTATTAGTAACGAGGAAAAGCTTTTTGATGTGGTCCTCCAGCCTAAGCTTAACTGTGGCATAACTCCATTCACTGATTCTGTCATTGTGGTATGTTTCAGCTGAGAATGGCTACTCACACAGCTTCCAACATTATCTTTAAGTGTGCAGAAAGAATGTATAAATCTCTTGGGGCCCTCTGTGTCACTGGTCCACAGCTTCTTGAATATGTGGTCTTCATAGATTTCCAGGATCTTGTTGATGTCAGCAATATTCAGCTTCTGAATAGTTACATTTGCATCAAATATCCACAAATAAAATTCATTTATTTTATGTGAATTTATGCAAGTAATGTACATTTTTTAACTAGGTGAACATTTATTTAAATAATAAAAAACAGTATAAAATGTAATTGCTTGCTAAATGTAGCATTTATATCCCATTTGTTCCAAAATTTTTTAAATATCTGTAACCCTGAAAATGTTTTTAGTTCATATATTTTAAGTGGTTTGTTGCCCTTACCTTTATGTACAGTTTTGGTAAATATCTTATGTGACGTCTGTTTTCACTCTATAAAATTAAATTAACATTAGTTCTGAGTTATTGAGTGACATTATTTAGGCTATTTAGATTATTATGAAGTGCATTTCTCTACTTACTTGTAAAGATTTGTTGATGCTTTTTAAAGTCCTACTCATGTCCTTTATCATTGGTAAAGAGACATATCTCATAAGGCAATCTACCTGCGCACATTTCGCTTTCTTGTCACCTGGGCAACTGCGCATCAGCGCAGTGAAGACAAGAACTGTTAAAATCCTCAAACGCATTCTGATAGAGCTGTGCCGTGTTAGGTAAACTCGAATATGACACTGAAAAGAGACAGTCAAGCGTTGTGAACGAGTCTTGAACGACTGGCGACATTGCTACCTTTTATAGCCCAGCCTTTTTAGAAATTCCCGGAGAAGTGAACACAACTTACCGCGTGAGGATAGCGATGCATCTTTGATGTGTTTTAATGTGAGGTTACAGTCGTGCGGTTAAATACTTTACCGAACGGAACAAATCTAGGTTACAGTAGGCCTGTACAGTGCACTTTGTGCGACCTAGCCTACATTTTCGAACTGCAACGGAACAAATAATTTACAAAACGTGAGATCATGGGAAAATGTCTTACAAATCTAAAAAAAAAAAAAAAAAAAAAAAAAAAGCAAATAATCAATTATTATTATACAACTGTTTCCCATTGAGCTGATAACAACCAGTTTCATTCTTAATGTTATCATTTTTTGCCTTCTTAAATATTAATTTCATATGCATTGCTACCTGGTACAAAACTGAGGATATTGTAATGTTTAACAATAACTTTTTCTTTTTTAAATTTATTTTATATTTTAACATACAAGGGAATGCTGTCTGTTTTAGGGTTTACAATTGGAATAACAATAAAAGTTAATATCCTTTTTTTTAAATTTTTTATTTTTTTTTAACCATAGTTATTGTCAGGCACTTAAGAGTTAAGAATATGATTATATGGGACAAAACCTTTTTTTTTCATCATGTAGTCAGCAATTTGTGCTGAATACATGATATTTAAAAATATAACTCTTATTTTTTACTTATTATATAGCTATTACATATTACTTTTCTTCAGTGTCAAAAGAAATTACCACATATCATAAACCAAGCATTTTTGTTTATTATAAGGACAGATCAATTTCAATCTGTCCCTCTTAGAAGGTTTTCCTGCCATTTGAACTACCAAACTTGATTAACCAAGTGATTGTGTAATTCTCTTCTGTAGCTTCTGGTGTCTTCTTGAACCAGGTCACCACCTACTAGATTCTACATAGAGTTTCATCTGACTCTGACCCAGATAGCTAGCTTACTGCTTTCTGCCTCAGTATGAAATGGTCCCAACCAGAGCCTACTTCCAAAGGATTCATAAAAATATGTCAGTAGGGTATGAAATGAGGTTATACTTTTATAGTGTGAGTAAGGCAGATGAAACTGCTGGGTTTTGATAGTTGAATATTTCAAGGATTTGCAAGGCCTTGGCAGTAGTTTAACTTGTGCAAAAAACACAGATTTTATTTTTTTTTAAGTATACAAATTACATTATAAGTATTCCACCATACACTACCAAAAATATTTTTTGGCATAATATTAGCTTGGCTTTGAATTAACATGTCATTCAAAACAAAGAGTAGATCAGCTGCATAGAATAAAATAGTGCTGGTAATATGCATCATTCCAGTTTTCTTTCAACATCACTCTCATCAATCTTTGGTTATTTGTGTATTTAGTTATTTAGTTATATGATTAGAAGCTGGTATGGAGAACTTCCTGGAACTACTGTTAGCTCCACCCCTACCCAGTACCATCTATAAGTAAAATCATGTCATTTAAACGTCATTACCTGTGTTTAAAAAACCCTCAGCATCTCACCGCAGGAATTTTACTGGACTTTTTCGAAAGTGTGGGGCGGGCAATAATTAGTTGCATAACCTCTGCATGGAATTTTTTGCAAGGTCAAGCAAAACTTAGCTTGATGTACCTCAAACATGTACTGTAGATCGACTACTGGTTCTACAACGGAGAGTTTGGAAAGTTCCAGTTCGTGTTCATGTAAGATAACCTGTCAGATTGAAGCTCAAGGCACATTTCTCTGTACATTTCATCATCTGGGGTGTTCCAGTGTCTAACTCTTACACAGTCACGCACCAGGAAGTTTACATAGCTCAGGTGTCATGGAGGCGTCATGTTACTCCTTTCTGGTTGAATGGCTACAGACGTGGATTCCATAATGTTGCTCTCTATTATTAACTTGTGTATAAACAGGGAATTACACAATTTGGCTACTTGACAATATGAAGTATGTCGCATGCACATTACCAAAAAGATCAGGAAACTTCAGCAAAAGTTAAATTTGATTTTATTCCATTCGCATTCTATTCCCCATAGGAAACAAGGAAGGTATCAAGAGGGTCTTGATACCAAGAAGAGGGCGAGATTGAGACAAAAGCTTATTGAAGCGGGAGGATGAAGTGCAGGAGTATGCTCTCCAAAAGAGAGGGCAGTGGCTCAGGAAGGTAAATGTACATTCTGGCTGCTGTGTCGAAGAGCTAGCTCTTTGGTTTGGTGGTCAGAGCAAATGGGTGTGGGTGCAGCTCAGCCTTCTCCTTCAGACACCCTGTTCCCTTATTGGCCAGTGTCACCCTTTAAACACATGCAATTACATTACAGAAGCATATGAAGCATTTTGAAGCAAACAATACCACTAGTTACACACTAGTTGCACACTAGTCCTTTCCATGCTTATGTGAAAATTCTTCAAGATGTTAAAGCTCAGGTAAGGCAACCAGACCTGTGGCATTCACAGTTGTGTCCTCAGAACAATGTGCTGACCAGTTAGCACATTTGCTAATATCTTTTTCCTATCTCAGCTATATGCTGTATCTTGTTCTCAGGAAACCAGCTATCTCCTGCTTCCTGTTTCTCCTTCTCTGTCATGATGGACCTTCTCTGAATATTGTACCTCTCCAGTAGATTGCCGTATCAATGTATTCTACTCCAACACACCTGGAAAAGAAGATCACCTACATAAGAATGCTGTCCATGCATAATAGCTTGGCATTTAAAGGCATTATTTCTCGTAAAATCTTCGCAGGGCTTATCACTCATAAAGTTGTTTACAGTTTTTTATAAGAATTTTGTTTTACTGAGACTCTAGTTTTCCTTACTGTTCCTCCAGCTACCTGGACACCTCAAACTGAGACTTAACCTCTGCTTTTCAGAATGAACCCTTTAGGGATACATATTTACTCAACACTTACCTGTTGTGCTTTTTGAAGTCATCCTAATTTCCTTATGCCAATCTAAGAAACATTTTGCATGTCTTTGCATGTCTTTGGTTTTTCAGCTGTTGTTCATCTCTATGATTAGCATTTTGATTAGAGCTCTGTATTTTTCCTCTTGTTGTCATTTTTGATCATTTGACATGATAACTGCTTGTGCCTGCCAGTCACTGCAAATTGGTTATTTCTGCATATGTTCTTCTTGTACAAGATTACATCGTGTTTGGTAGTTGTACAAAGAAAAATTCTGAATCTTGTTTTTCCACACACGCCAGGTAATCTGTAGAAGTTAGCTGGTGACATTTGTTTTACAATATTCTTCGGAAACATTGGGCAAAATAACTAGGAATGATAATTAGTGATTATTGTGTCATTATACCTATACTATAAAACAAGGTACAATAAAACATGCCAAGTGAGGCTAAATCAAATTTAATTTGTAATGCAACACATGACAGGCTTGAGAGTAACTTGGATGCACCAAACAGGAGCAAGCTTTGCTGGGGTTGGTACTTATTTTAAGTTTAGACATATTTTTCAATGTACATCATTTTAAGTAAAGCACATCACTACATTTTTATTATTTTTAAAGTTTTTATTGTCAATATGCAAACAAATAAATATTGAAATGTATACAGAAAATCGTAGAAAAAATAAATAAACCTTTATTATAGAGTAACATTCTAATTTTAAAAGGAGCAAAAATGCTTTTAAAATGCATTTACATTCCAGTGTTCATGGATGCTCAAATCAAGTCATCCACAGACACGTGCACATTTCTTGTAACAACACAGTTCACACATTGTGTGAGTTTACTGTCGGTACAAAATGTAATAGGTTGCTCATGTAATAATAAATAGATTAAATAAATAGAGCCTTAATAAATAACAATTTGAATACTAAATCAGAAAACTATATAAAACGCTTTCGAAATTCGACATTTCGAAATATTTTTACTGGTCAGCAGAAATGGTCGTCTGTTCAGCGTCTACCGAGGTGCAGGACTCGTAGAGGTAGTGGAAGAGAATATCAGTTTCCCCGATTGCCTTGTTCGTGGCCGTACGTTTATTCTGAAACAAATGTACAATAAGTATGACTATATATTCACAAATTTGAAACTGTGTTATAGTATTCACGGTATTAGTGATTAAAATAGGCTACCTTATACATCTCTGCGGCCCTTTCAAGGTTCTGCCTGAACTGTTGCAGGTACTCTTTATCATCCCGGTTGGAATTCTTTTGAAATTGCGCGAAACACAATTATACAATTAAATTAAGACAATGGATATGTCAGGAATGTATAAATTGTTTGTGCCTTACAAGTTACGAATGATTAAAACTTACGCAATGTGGTTTCAAGTCTCTAGCAACCCTCTTCAGATCAGGCTTCACTAAATGGAGACGTGGATACTCTATTTGGTCCGCATGCAAAATGTCACTGAGGTAGTAATCCAGGATTCTGGCATTGATGCAGCAAACATTCCCAGCCTGGATACAAAACAGTTATACGCTCACATTCTATTGATATACTATTAATTATTTAGATGTGTTACACTGTTATTCGCACTCACTTTAAGTTTATCGCTTGAAATTTCTGGGATCAAGCGTGTCTCGTGATCTCTGTCTCTTGCTTGCGCCTATATGCATCAGAACAGCTCATTATTAAAGCGAAATTGCAAAGCATAGAAAAGGAGAGTTATTAGCTCAGTCCGTATCCAAACTTACGTGTTTTGCCATCACAATCACGTTGTTCCAAGTTTCGGAGTTGTCCAAAGGACGCGGACGGTGACGCACAGTGCGCAAAACTGGCGTAGCAGTTCCACTCAAAAGGTAAGCACATATTAAAGCTAGAATGGCAATGCACTTCATCTTTCCAACAGTTTGGCTTCTCGGGCTTCTTACAGATCACCTGAACAATCGCCTGTCTCACTTGGGACTTCTTGCACTCCTGCTTAACAAGGTAGCTTCTTATATCTACCCGCTTTGGCCCAGATTTTATATCCGCGTCACTGCGGTAAAGTATCATCCCTTTGAAGCCAAATTTCGACGTAATGCACCGACACCATCACGAGTTTATCAGGTCAAATTAATTGAAGAATTACCACGCGTGGATCATAGTCGCTGACACAGATTATTGGACGGGAAATTTGCGAATTGAATTAGTTACACCATAGTTCCTGAAACCCATTGTTACAAAAAGTTGCTAAACTTCCTATTATTGCTGATATTTTTAGAGACGTTCGGACATTGAAGCATTCAATAGGCAGGATACTTCCTGTGAATTTCCCATGATGACGCTGAAAATAGAAACGCTTTTCTTCATGCTTACATGGTTATAATACAGGCTCTTTATGATGTTTACAGTTCCAAGCAGAGGAAGGATTTTTTCCTTGTTCACAGTGCGGTGTTGCTAAGAGATGTATGATGCACATATTGTCGTGGAAAAAGAGCCATATTAACTATTTCCCAACTTCAAGCGTTCAATAAAAATTAATTTGTTCAGGCTTATTGCCACGTGTGTGGCGTGGCGTCACTATAGCGTCATTAGACGCACCTGTTTGCAAGACCAACAGCGTGCTAAAGGTTGTTTTCAGATCAGTATACAAACCTGCCTAATATTCTGTAGGCTGTAAGCTCTGACTGGGTCCACAAGACCTCTGAAGGTGTCTTGTGGTATCCGGCACAAAGACCTTAGCAGCAGATTCTTTAAGTTACAAGGTGGGGCCTGCATAGATTGCAATTGTTTTTCCAGCACATCCCACAGATGCTATATTGGATTGAGATATGGGCAGTTTGTGCAACTTTTTGATGTTCCTTAAGCCATTTCTGAACATTGTGGCAGGACACATTATCCTGCTGAAAGAGGCCACTGCCATGAATGGGTGTGCCTGGTCTGTCAAAATATCATCCACACGAATGGCAGGACCCAAGGTTTCCAGCCATATGCATTATATAAAAGAAAACGTGATTCAACAGACCAGGCCACCTTCTTCTGTGGGCACTCTGATGGGTCTGGTAACCCTATAAACAGCCATGCAGCCCCACAGCAAGCTGTGATGCAGTGTCCTGGTAATTTTCTATCACAGCCAGCATTCAGCAATTTGTTACAGTAGCTCTTCTGTGGGATCAGACCAAATGAATTAGCATTTGCTCCCCATGCATATAAGTGAGCCACGGTTGCCCATGACTTTGTTCACTAGTTCACTAGTTGTCCTTTCTTGAACCACTTTTGGTAGGTATCAACCACTGCATGTTTGGAACACCACACAAGACCTGCTATTGTTTAGATGCTCTTACCCAGTCATCTAGTCATAACAATTTGGCCCTTGTCAAAGTCACTCAGATCCATACACCTTTTTGTTTCCATCTTTGTCAGATCATCAGTCCTAGTGCCAGTTTGGTATTTTTCAGAAATTACTTTAAAAAAAGTTTTCATTAAAAATCATCCTTTGTCAAAATTAATTTAATGTAAATTAAAGCAAAAATAATCTATACAATTCACTTAACAATGTACAAAATAATTGTTTACATTCAATTTAGATTTTATATAAACAATTAAATAGAGAACCAAAAGCAGTTATCTGTGTACATTCTTTGAAACTTTGACTATACCATGATAGTTTTTCCTATGGCCATAATATGCTGGTAATATCAAAGTACAAAAGATAAATCAAATTAAATTACAAATCTTTGTCCTTTATTTATTTTACATCATTTTGTTCATATTTCTTGTTATTATGTAGTGTGAAATACATACATTATATGCAATACAGAGATGTGATTTACAGTGTGTGCACTGCAGAATTATGAGTATTGATATATTAGCTCTTTCCCCAGAAGTCCTCTTTCCTCCTCTGAGCATGGTTCAGGACCTGGGAAGCCATGAAACAGGAGGCTGCTGACCTGCATGAGATCTCAGACATCCTGTCATCTGAATTGAGGAGAGAGTCAGACATTCAAATTAAAGTTCAAAACAGTTTGAAATACTTCAACAACTGTTATGCATTTAAGCTTTGACTTAAATATTTTGTTATAAAGAAACATAAAATTGGTGTTCTTTCAATAGCATCTCGTATTTGAAAAGTATTTAACTGTTTTTAGTATGTGAACCACATCAAAGGAGAAAACCTGCCTGAACTAGGTTGTGCTGCAGTCTGGCAGACAACCGGAATCTTGTTTCATGTTAAACCTCTGCCATAAAATGCTGACATTGTCTTTAGTAAATTCATCACTATATAGAGATGACTTTTATATGTGCTCTTTCATACTAGAAGAGACTAATACTGTCAGTGAGAGTTTTACCATTGTCAGATACACCAGAATCACTTGAAGGGAACAAAAATGTCTCGGACCGATGCAATCCCAGGTTACCTTTAATAAAGGTGAATAACAGACAAGATCATTTTTTTCCCCTAAGTGGTCATTAATTAATGTCATTAAAATCATACTGTATATCTGTATATATGTCAGTAGGTGGAAGTAAAAGTTTTATATAACATCTGTTAATGCTATCTTAGTATATATAATCATTAGAACACACTCAGTATCTATGCCAAATTTTATGTTTTATGTTTTGGATGTTACGTTGTACTTAGTAAGCTATTATTTAAAACAAGTTACTATGCTTTCAAAGGATCCCATGTGATAGGAAAAACTGAAGTAGGGATTCCACTACAGGACCTTTCATGGAAGTTTCTGTTCAGAGAATGACGCAAAGCTAATCCCCACAGGGATGAATCAGACACTTAACTCAACCAGGTAGCCTAAAGACCCACAATGTACAGAGAGGTAGACCATTAATGGAAAAAGACAGACATCACATGTAGACATGTTAATGGAAAAAAACTGTGAAAGGATGGGAGACTGACCTCGTTTACTCTCCTGCCTCTACTGGCGGTAACTTAACCTCTCTCTTTTCGCCTTGACGGTAAATGACTCATTATCGCGTTTCTATGACCATTCTGCTTGTCTGGCTTCTGTACACCACCCATGTGGTGGGGCGGTCACACTGATGTAATAGTGCTTCAGTCAGGTGAACACCTTGTGACCAGCATATTCACTTACTGCAGTCAAAAATCCGGAGTTCGAAACCACATGAATCGTACCGTTATGCTGAAACTCAGGGTTCCTCAGCATGCCCTGGATTCTGTTGGCATGTGGTGAGCTAGCAGCCAAAAGCAACTCGGTGGCTATTTGTTTGAGAGGTGTTCTGACTGGTGTTTGCTCAGGCGAGCCTGTAGGACTGTCTGCAGCCCACAAGTCTTCGTTCAGTGGCAGTGGGTCTACCGTGGCCATCCCTGCAGCCAGGGCAGAACGTGGCAGGCCCCCACTCTCAGCCTGTGGAATGGAGCAACCAAGGAGCTCTAATGTTTATCAGCAGAACATGTGATATCAGTGTCACATTATCACTGGAAGAGTTACAAGTAATAAAGCTACACGTGAAGGCTATGTTCAAAGTTTTAAAGTTATATCAGCTGTTATACACCCACATCCCCAAAGCCCCTTCCATGCAAGAACATGCATGCCTAGTGATTAGCTTTCTATGTGCTGTGTACATCCACACAATACAGTCAGATGGTGTTTAACTATGTAGTTGCTGATTACAGAACCCAGGACAGTCAAAGACACTGTTCAACTATTTTAGAGTAACTTTTCTGATACCCATCAGAGGTTAATGGTTATTTAGCTGAATTGTCCTTAAAAATGTTTACAGCAGCTTTAATGACATTTATGGAGTAGCTATATGATCACTGTTGGTACATGTTCAGAATGCTGTTAGTACCTTGCTATGTGCTTGTGGAGGTGAGCCATGATTAAGTTGTCTGTATGGTGAGTGAGCTTTACCCAGTGGTGGTTTACTCTTCCTAGTTCTCCTTGTACAATTTGTCCTGGGAGGGGAAACCAGTACAGCCCCTCCTATTTGGAAGAAGAATACTAAATCTAAATTCATGCATTAATTTCTGTGCATATATATGGTGTGGACCAAATAATAGGAACATGACCCTAATGTCAGTTCTTGCAATTCTGTTGTAACATTTAGGACAAAATTTGTCAACCTAAGGTTTAAACATTGAAGACTTCATTTTACCTCAAACAGGTCTGCTTGAAGTCACGGTATGACAGAAGCAAAACATGCTTGTTTTGTAAAATATTTGTTGTTGTCTTTTAAAATGGAGCACAGTAAAAACATTTGGAGTGGGTTTATCTGACTCTTATTAAGACAAACTTTTTAGTCATAGTGAAACAAATTACAACATTAAACAGGAATTTATACCCATAGTCAGTGACTTTTGTTCTCCATGCTAAAATGACCAAGAATTTAACCCTGATGCATCTTCAAGTTGCCTGTTGATGCAAGGATGTTTTCTAACTTTCTATTTGTCTTTAAATTCTGGGTTAGTGGTACATGTCTGTGCAGTGTATGTGATTGATACTGATCACCTGTTGTTGGAGTTGTGCGGTCGTGATGGGTCCTCTGTGTATTGAGCATGGTTTTCAGTTTGGGAGTAGGTACCCTGCCCTCCTCACGCAAGTGTGCAGACACAACTTCAGGTGAAGAGGGGTCACTCTCTGTTGCTGTGACCCTGAATGACAGGAGACCAGGAAGATTTATAATAGCAATATTCTTGATTGTGGAATGTACTGTAAACTGTTATCTACTGTTATCTATGAGTCAGAGACACATAAAAGATAAAACAATCTTGATATAAAGTCTGAATAGCTCATATTATGTAATTGAACAGTATGTTACAACTTAGGAAGTGGAAAAGATTAATTATAAATGTTTATCCACTTACTCATCTTTTTTGTCCTCTGAATTGTCATGTATGCCCCCTCTTTCTTCTGTCTCCACTGGTTGCTGAAAAGGTGGCTCCTTTCTCAGTTGCTCTATTTGAGCCACACCGCTCTCACAAGGACCTGCTTCCTCTTCCCACGCCAGTTTTCTCTGTACTGGAAGGGTGGGACCATTCAATGCCCCTGCTCCTTCAAAAGAATTCCGTCTACTAGTTGTCAAAGTGATAGATGTCCCACGGCTAGAGCTCCCCTTGACACTATCCACCCTGGTAAAGCACAGGAAGGTCATACTCAGAAAGAAGGGTCTTGCATTGATCAATAAAAAAAATACTGCTACTAACAGAGCTGTTAGAGACTGGAACAATTAAACTTTTCATAGTTTAACACAATTCATAGTTTCATAGTTTAACACATGGAATTCTAGCATACTCTAAAGTAAAATTTACAATTTACATTTGGAGTTACATATACATTTATTTTTAGTTACATATAAATGTTCTAATGACTAAGTTATACATATTGGTATATAAGCGCAGAAAAGTATCTAGAAGAGGTCTCAATTATCCAAATCAATATTGTTCTCTCAGTTCACCTGGCCAAATCCAGGGCCTCGACGATGGGACTGTTAGTGGAGTGGATGTCTTCTTCACTGGGAGGGGAGAAAGAGGTGCTACTAGAGGCCTCCCACAGGTAGTTCTGGGCAGACAAGATCTGGCTGAGGTGCTGCCGGGAGAAGTGAGTGCCCCAAGCCCTCTTCCTGTAGGCTTCTGCTTTCTCCCGCAACTCCCGCACCTAAGGGAGCAATCAAACTAGGACTTTAGCAGTCAGACATGCAGACTTTATTTGAAACCCTGTCCAATATAAAATATAACCTGCACAAAATGCTATGGCATTGAACATTTTGGTATATTTAAACATAAATTATCAGAAAGACAAATTTTCTCATTGTGTTCTTATATACAAAAATTCTGTCCAAATAAAAGTCTTTTTTTGAAATACACTATAAAGACCAAACTGACTGGGAGCCATTTAGTGAAGAATGAAGTGCACTCTACTTGTTCACTGAATCAAGTACAATGTACTTGAGTCAAAAGCAGAGCCCTGTCATACATACAGATGTGAATCTTTGCAAGTGATGCAACAGGGCGTGTTAACACCATAAGTACATAGCAAATAAATTAACCACAGTTCACATTCTACAGAGTTAGTATGTATTTCACTGAAAAGGTTTATATACTCAGTCTTAGTTTGGAACTGCGATACTAAGTCACACAATTACTCTATAGAAAAAGAATGTAAAAGTTACCGGAAGCCCAGAAAGCTTAGCTAGGGCAACTATTTAGCTGACGTTTAGCAACCGATTGACTCAAGGGTTCATGAAAGAAATTCTGCTGTGGTTATGGACTTCTGGATGGGGCCATTTAAAAATTAAATAAAATTTTGTACAGTGTGAAGAGTTACACGAACATAAAAAACTGAAATACACCATCTAGTTCATATATAGATATAGGCAGCGTGTTTCTGTTAGGGAGTTAGGGAGGTTCTCAGGAGCATAACTTTGCCAATACTAGAAGATGACTTAGTAACACCTTTTGTGCATGTTTATTACATGACATATGTATGCTTAATTACATTTAACTGAAAATCGGTAGCCATTACAGTCTAATAAAATAGTTTTATTAGATTGTTTGGTATTGCATGCAATGCAATACTGTAATTCATGGGCTAAGCATTCTAGGAAGCAAGAAAGTAACCAGCAAAACCACACATAACCTGTGAAAAAGATGCCACATGCAGAAGCATCTTGCTGACTCAACTGACTCAGCTCTTCCTCATTTGCACACATCTGTCCCAATCTAGAAATGTATTATGCTAAATGTCAGTCAAATCAAATAGGTGGGGGAATAAGAGTAGCCCAGGCACACACAACCAACACAGTCATAATTAGTTTGCATATGTAGGAAAGTATCTGAGGACAGAGCAACAAAAGAAAATGAGTTATGGTAAAGGAGACAGATGGATCATGTACCTCATGATACCACTCGTGAACCTGCAAGACCACAGACCAGTGATTAGTGAGGCTGTGGTGCCATATCTGCTACTCACTTCCAATTTCTGAAGGTTTCAAATGATGTGCTTCTTACATCAGCCTTCTTTACGGCTTTGGTAGATAATAGTAAACTCAGTCTCAGAACAATGCAATAGTTTTCATATCCTACTCGTGTCAGAGGTATCGCATCCTGTAGATGTTCATTATAATGGAACCAATGGCAGCGGATGGCCAAAAGAATGCCTAGTTACCCTCCTGCTACATTTACATTTTTTTGTGTATATTTATTAGTAAGAACTAGTATATTAAGAAATTTCTCATTTCAATCTACTCTATTTAAATAAGAGGTAATGAATAATATGAAGTATGGTCATTCTGAATAAAGGAATAATTCTAGTAAATAAGTCATGAGAAACACAGACAATATGAAATACTGCTTTCCAAACGATCCTAATATGGATCTTAAATCTTAAATATTAGGTAGACATGTTTGAATTTTACAAAATCAGACAACATACAGTACTTTGCAAAAATTACATTAATACAAACCTTTACAGTTTTTTCCTCCAGCATGTACATCTGAAGCACGTTCTTGGAAATGCATACTGTTTTATTTAATTTCATTTTATTTAAAATGTGCAGAGCAAATATCTCAAGACATGCATGTTTTAAATGCATCATTCTTGTAGCTTTGTTTGGTAAATAATAGTAGGCTTTAAAAAATGAACAAATCATAAAACATTCTATAGGGGAAAATAATGATGTCCAAAGTAGAATATTAGGGGGTTGCAGCATAGAAGAATAACACCCTACTATGAATGAACTTCATACACCTTTATTTAAGATGTCTGGCGAACTGTTCCAGCTGAACTTTCCCCTAGTGTTGAGATGAGTGGTTTTTTGAAATTCTGCCTGGCTTACCTCTTCTCCCAGTGTCCTAAGCTTGACCCATGCTCCATCTCTGTAGTGGTACTGAAGTGGAGAACGAAAGTTGGAGCTATATTCAGTCTTTGCTTTCCTGTGGTACACACAAAAAAAAGATAGAAAATTTGATCCATGTAGTCTGTGTGTGGACTACAGTGCCACAAATAAAATATTATACATGTATGAGTTTAATATTAATAAGAAATGTAAATGTATAAGCATAACTCTTCTCACAGCATATAAGTATATAAGCATCCACCATTTCACTGCGCGTTATACTGTGTATGACTATGTATGTGACGAATAAACCGAATTTGAACTTGAACTAACTTAAACATACAAGACAGACACGCTTTAATGTAATGAGTGCTGTACCTAAGGAGACAATAATGATGTCAAAACAATTAACAAAGAGTCTAGAGGGCACATTATCTGACATTTTTTAAAATTGTCTCAACAAAGGTGAAGACAGACGCGCACCTCGTGACTTTGGGTGAAATGTCGTTTTGGGCACGTGGTGACCTCACTTTCTGTTGCAGGGGCTGTGGCTCTGGAGGGGGAGCCTCCTCTTTGGGACTTAACCTTCTGCTGAAGTGCTGCTCCTTCTGCTTCTGCCTCTTCTTCTTCTTCTTACTCTGCCATTGGAGCCATGCAGAGAACAGCACAGCAGAATATGAAGGGAGAAAAACCTTCACACCAACCTTCTCTAAATACGAACTTTAGTAATTCATTGGTGGTTTTATTTGTGGAGTACCATTTAATCAGACAAGCCTGTCTTATTTTCCATTGTTTACCTACCCTTTCTTTAAAGTACCTGTAGATGAATCTGAGTTCTCAAAATCTGGTTAGGTGTGTATGACATTTATATTTAGTAGATACTTCCCATGCTGAAAATTGAATCGTTGTGCTACCTTGTCAGGAGAGGGGTTCTCCATTTGGGGCAGTGGAAACGCATTTATCTCCACATCTCGCCGTAAGTATGGGGGCTTGGGAGGAGGGGACCCTTTAAAGCTCCTCATGTACTCACTCTCCATGACTGCTGGGTCAGACTTGAAAGGTGGGATCCTACTATTGCTGGTGTACAACATCTGGAACAAGCATAGCAATGAAATTAAATATGTTACAGTACAACAAGTGAATTTGTTTAGTCTCATTATTAATAACTTCTAACATTCTCTTAAGGAACATATCAACTTGCTCATCAATAAAGAAGTTAATAATATTAGTGCCCTCATACAGTCACAAATAGCCCTCATGTAGCACAAATAGCTCTCTGCTACCATCTACTGGAGAAAACATCAGACAACTAAATCTTAGTCCCCAAAATCCAAGCAAGAGTGCCTATGTTTCATGTTTTGCAAATCATTTTCAAAGAAGGAAGATTTGGCACACATATGCCAATGGTCTGTATGCAGTAAAATGCAACTACAACAAGACGCTCCAGACTAGTCCAAATGCCTGGTCATAAGTGCACATGTATTGCGGGTGGTAGTGTCTGATCACGTGTAATCAAGTCTGATTGCGTGCCTGCTGTGCTGTGAGAAGAGGTGAATCAGCCACTGGAGTTTTCCAGTGAAACTGCCTGTGGTACTCAGAGTCCCGACCACCATTCCTCCGGCACTCTGACTTCAAGCCTGCCTTCCTCCTCAGCACATGGTTTACCTGGGGGACAACATATATAATGCCTCAGAACTGAAGTACATATTACTCTAGTCTACAACTGAAGTGAGTCATAAATATATAAAAATTTATTAGAGATCAAAACTAAGGTGAAAACATGGGATACTGCCTTTCTAATAATCTTTGACTTTTTTTTTTTTCAAATGCATAGTACTAACATCTACTGCTTAACAACTGATAATCTATGAAGTTAGTTCTAGTAAAACATTTTTGCAAACAGGACCCTATAGCCTTGACAAGTCCCCTGTATTTTACAGACTACAGTGTTAAATAGTACACACGTGTTTTGATGAAGTTCCCTGTTTCAGCTGGTCAGCAGAGGGATCTTCTCTCTGAGCAGATGAAACCTCCTCTTGGTGCTGGGTTGCTCTTGAGGCCCTTGGTGGTTTGGATGCTCTTGGGGCCAGAGGGGTTTCCACCTTTTCTTCACTATCAGTTTGTACCACAGGGACCACAGGAGGGATTCCAGGCTTGATTTTATCTTGCTGCCTTGGTGAAACAGATGAACCTTTCCATTGAAGAGAACCAGATACTTGTGGTGGATAGACTTGAACCCTCCTTTTGCTTTGAAACTGGGGTTCTCTATTAATTCCTTTAGGCAAATAGAAACAACACATGAATAAACAATTACAAATTACAAAAAAAGGTGCACTGTTCATTATTAAAAATAAGTATATTTACTGCAGACAACCATGTTCATGAGAATACATAAGGTAATAATCATTAAAATATTGCAATTATTTGCATCAGTACATACTTTGTTCAAATTTGTAATTGGAGCGTATCGTGTCACTGTTATTAGATATGACTCATGCATCTTACCCAGCTGGTCAGAGCGGAGTCCGGCCAGTCGCATTCTACGATGGGGTGGTGCGCTTCTCGATCGTAGATGTCGAGCCTTGTATTGATTCTGATATTCGCTCACTCCCTGTATAGTAAACACGGGGGTAAACGCGGATCGTGATCGCTCGTATGGGGTTTCTTCGGGATCAAGTTTTTAATCCATGGTTAGCTAACCTTGCTACAGTGATCGATAATAGGATTGTACCAATCCTTCCGTATCCTCAGGTCAAGTGCGTGTAAGCAAAGTCTTATAATTTCATATGATTTACAGGGTCATTATCTGCTATGAAGTTACTTGTTCTAAATACAAAACACTGAGTACTCGAAGCTAACTGGTAACAGGAATGAGCACACACCGATAACTGATAGCTCAGGTAGACCTTACTAAGAGCTGGCTATGGGCTGCTCAACTAAACATGCTATTTTTAAAGAATGAGTGGAGTTTCACAATTCCATATTAACTGTACTTGTATAAAGGCGATGAAGGTCGCTATTTATCAATGGACAAAGCAATATGCATTACATTACCCTTCATTTCCTGCTTATCTGAACAAGCAAAACTGAAAGCTTTCGTGTAGCCTCCAAGCTTGAGTTTGCTTTAAAGGCGATGACGCTGTTTCCGTTCTTAACACTTCGCAGCCTGTACCATAAGGTTCATGTCCTATACTACACGCTATTCAAAGGAAATAACATACCTTAAAATGGACTGTCATTTTAAGTCGTTAAGATGGCTTCTCAATCTCAAGAAAGATACGTGTAAACAAATCTGGTTTGGTTACAGAGTAGGTGGGTGTAAAGAAAGACTGGATTATAGTAGACGCTGTTTCCCTGGTGACGGTTGTAGCCTCTATCGAAGCGCATGCGCAGGGATTTGTAAGCCTCTTTGGTTGTGAAGCTTCTGAACAATGGTATTTCATTTAGAGTGAGATACCACTGTATCACTGTAGGACACAATAAGTCGAGAAAACGTTGGTAGGCCACGGGTTAGTTCCCATCTGTTGATCTAAGTGTTGTGGATCTAAGTGTTATGTTTTTAGCAGATGTTTACAATACAATAATCTTTTTAATGAAGTTGCCTTCTTAATGGAGTAAGATTTGATTATAGAGGTGTGTAGTTGAAATTTACTGTATGGCTATTACCACAAAAGATATCATTCACTTGCAAGCCATTACTTTGCTTGCACAGCTGATGAAGGAACTTTGTTCGAGATCTTAGCATAAAATATATTTTTGATTTCTTGTTTGTTACAGGTCTGTGGATTTTAAATTTTGACACACACTGACAATGATCTAAAAGAAGTTAAAAATAAAGATGTTAGTTCTGTGTTTCTGTAGCTTTCTTCTTAAATCCAAACTAAATTATTTAATACAATGTCTATATAGTCTCAACAGCTGAAAAATGAATTGACTTGTTGTTGCCAAGCCTTCTCTGTGTATTAGGATGGGTGATCCAATCACATTAGACTGTCCAGTAGATGTTGGCATGATTTCACAAGCGATCAATGCCTTCAATTGATCATCCCATTGCTGACTCACAATGCCATGCTCTGCACTTAGGCCCTCTTGTATTAGGCTTCAGTCTGTCTATATCTTGAGATTATGTTTGATTTTGGACAAAATATTATATGTAATTTCTCAGCTTTATTCATCATAAGATGAGATGGGGTGATTTGGGCATTTTGTGCAACCTTTAAAATTTACGACATTTCTAAAGAACAATATCATGCTTACTTACATCCTACTCGCTGAGATTGACAGCATGTGCTTGAAGTTAACATATTTCACTGTACCCTCATTTCTTTCATATTAGCTGTGTGATTTTGCCAAGCTAAGATGAATGAGTTTGAATACCTTTAAATCAGAATTCAAATTGCATTTGACTGAATTCTACTGCACCCTTTCAAGCTAGAAGACTCAGTGGTTGTCTGCTTTCCCCTCAAATATAGCCCTAGTGATGAGGTATGTCCTCACTAACTTAACCTAGTTAAATCGGAATTGTTTACTCTGCAAATTAACGCAGGATAATTAAAGTGAAACCACTACTAATGTGAACTGGCTGTCTTCAAGCAACACACACTTTTAATTTATCACTTATTGCCATACACCTTTCATAGCAGACCATTGCTACTGACCATAAACCATCTAAATATGTTACAAGTACATCTAAATGTGTTACGTGTACATATGTTTTGCATATACATTAGGTCATATATATAGACAGAAAGGGACATTTCCTCACTGATTCACCTGACCAGGATATGAATGTGTGGTTGGCTGATAGTAATCTCCATAAGGCCTTATAACAGACCTGGAAGACAACTACAAATATCTGGGGATCCTCACACGGGAACCATGAGGCAGAAACGAGAAAGACAGCAACATCTAACTAACTCCATGGGGTAATGCAGGTACTTAAGGGTAAATTGAATGGGAACAATAAAATCAAAGCCATATGTATGCTATAATAGTAATAATAATACATTTTATTTATAAGTGCCTTTTGGGATACTCAAGGACACTTTACAGTATGAGAGCAAATGAAAACATGATTAGAGTTATAAGAAGAGAATAGCAGGGTAAAACACAAGAATAATAAAATGACTATGCTGTTGGTAAAGGAACATAAAATTAGAGATTAAGAAATGGCAAGAATTACGGTAAGAGAACAGCAGGGCAAAGGCCATGCCAGTCATTAGACATCCAGCAGGCACAATAAGCTATCCAAGAGAAGAATTGGAAGGTGGCAACACCAGAAAACTCCTCACAATGTATGGGGCACTCCACCCAGGATCCAAAATCCAAAGGCTGTACACCAGCCAGAAGGAGGAGAAAGGGACCTATAAAGACATGAAACAGCCATGGAGACATCCAAGCAATGGCCCCCAAGGTTGAGCTGATGAGCAAGTGCCTCAGTCAGATGGGAGACATGGTTGTCATGGAAGCAGAGGAGGTACCTAACAGTATAAGCCCCTCCATGCAAAGTTCCACTGACAGACATGACCAAGTGTCAGGGATCAAATTCAAGAGCATATACAAGGCATATAATCTGAATACCCCCAAATCCAAATAGGAGGAACCTCTATGAAGTGGTGTAGAACAACAAGACTAAGATCCTGTGTGACCTCCAGATCCAGACAGATAAACAAGTAGTGGTGAACTGTGACGAAAACAAGGCCTAGTCTCATCTCTAGGACAATATAATACACCCAGAGACTGTAAATGACATAATGCATATTGTAATTTGTATACAAAGTTGCCTAATGGAATGAAAGACACCTGTGAGTGCACCTTCTCCAGAAGGCTGGTTTGATCCACAGCTGTTGTTGTGAGAAGGGAACACAGGGGTATGTGTAAAAGAAAAGCATTATATGGGCATTGCATAATTATGTCAGGATGTATACTTAACGGTAATTGTTAAATAAAAGTCCCAGGGGATATCGTATATTAAATGTTTGTATTTGTTAATGGCATGCCTAAAAGATCTTTTAGCCCCTAAAACCCTTTAGCCCATAATGGAACATTCCAAGCCCTAGCAAGGTGGGGTGTACAGTATAAAAGCACTGATGAAAGTGTAATGGGGAGTTCCATGTCTGCTGAGAGAAGATGTGCATGTGAGTTCAGTGTGGCATCATTGCTGGCAGACTTTTTTTCTTTTAAACTAGCTGACATTGTAATTGAGTGTAAAAGCAGAAGGCCAGAGTATGAGGAAAACATATGTGTGTGATTTCAAGTTACATGTTATAATCACGTTATAAGGATATGATTCCCACTCACAGGTTACCTTAATCTGCAGAACATCAAATTAATTTATCTTTCTTTTATTTGTACACATGTAGAATATTGCTGTACTTTTAAACTCTGCACCAAAATTGTATTTCCTAAATATATTCAGATGTGTGTGTGTGTGTGTGTGTGTGTGTGTAAGGATATGCTTCTGGGTGTAAAAAAACAAAAATTTTACTTTAGTGCTAAGTAATGTAACAATAAAATTTCAAATATCCAAATATTTTGGGTACTCTGCCCCAGTTCCAGTTCACTGGGCTGATTCTCTAGGGTAGGGTTATTTTAGACCAGTGTTGAGCAGGTACAGTAGCAACCCAGTGCTGTATTGCAAGTTTGGTTCTTTTTAACCCAGAATTTTTTTGCATTATTTTTTATTATATTATATTGCATACAGTTGATTTTATCTACTACTTTAGGTTTCTTTTCATACTTGTTTACCCAGTAATTAAATACTAAATTAAATACTAAATGAAATGTGTAAAGCAACTACAGACATATTTAACAAATCAAATCTACTTATATAGCATATTTAGCATATTTAAAAACAACCACAGTTGACCAAAGTACCTCACATTACAAGGAAGAAAACAAGCAAACAAGACAGCAAATTTGTATTAAAATACAAATCAAACATGAACATAAAAGTGGGCATGCAATACAGAAAGGTGTACTTCATTTAGGCATAAAACAACACAAAAGCTCAGCGGCTTCAAAGGCCAGAGAGAAATACGGTTTTAACTGGGATGTAAGAATATTACCAAAGGTGACAAGAGAATGGGGAAAGGCATTCCACAGTCTGGGTCCAGTCACCGAATTTTACCATGACAATGGCATGGAAAGGAGCATGTGCTCGGATGATCTGAGAGACCTGAGTGTTGTGTGGTGGACAGGGAGGTCAGGGATGCATTGTGTTACGATTCCCTATAGCACTTGAGAACAAAAACAAAACAAAACAGGAGAACCTTCAAATCAGCTCCGAATTTCACTAATAACCAAAAACGCGAGGCACATATGAGGGAAGTGTCCCTCTGCTGATGAAGTAAAGTAAGACAAAACACACCCGCTGCTCAAATAGACATGTAGGCTGAGCGCCCAGACATTTCCCTGCATATTTTAGATATTTGGATATTTGGTAACCAGACAAATTTTTAAAAATTACTAAAAATAAAAAACTGAATGCAGACATCAGTAGCATGTTGTAATGTTGCCTGTTATAATGTCCATCCCTTTAATTATTTTAGTTAATTATTAATTAATTATATATCACAACTTAAAACATCTTATTACATAATTCCAGTATCAAATCCATAATAACAATAATCAAAAAACATTTTCCTTCTTCTCTCAAATGAGTTCTTAGATGAATAGTTTGTAGGCTTCTATTGGCCATTTGTATCCAAAAACAAACCATTCAGGAACTTTGGGTCAGTTACCAACTGTGACTATGTTAACAATCCTAACCTAAATCCTTTCTTTTCTTTTGATGTCATTTACTTTTGAGTAAAGGTTCAAGTGAGAGAGAAAGAAACAGAGAGACAGAGAGAAAAGTTGAAGAGGAGTGGGACACCCCCTTCCTTAGAACTGCCTACCTTTTAGCTACACTCACTGGACACTTTATTAGGTATGCCATGCTTATTGGTGCTTTTTATAGGTTTTCAGTTACATACTGTAGCCCACCAGTAGCTTTGCACAATTTGTCAGCCACACTTTTCCCTGTTAATTACTGGTCAGTTTCTGACCACAATGGACATGACATTTTTTGGGTGGCAGATCTTTTTTTTTTTTTTTTTTTACAGCAGTGACATTGACACTGGATGCTGTGCTGGAATAACTATATCATGGCCCAGAAGCATTAGGCTTTTACACTTTTCCATAGACAGCATTTCACAGACACTCTTATCCAGAGCGACTTACATTTACAGAGCAACGTTTATCAGCATGTCAGTGTCACTGCTAGAGAGTGGTCTTCCGCCCAGAAATGTCCAGTCAATAACAGTCCTGTGGTCAGAAGCTTAATCATTGATGAAGAGTTAGAAAATGGTTAACATAAATTGATCGTTTGTAAAGCCAAGCCATTATAATGTTACCACTTAGTCCTCCCGCAGGAACTATTGCCATCTTCCATATTGTCCATATTGCTGTTGTTCAATAATTCTATGGCATTATGTGCTGGTAGTATGATAGAAAATAATTGTTATATGTTTCTCTGTGCTTATAATGGAAGTCTAAGGGCTGTTATTAAGGAAGCCTTACAACAACTACACTACAAGTATAGTTTGAGTCAATAGCCTTCTATGGTATTATTTGGTAAAGCTTATCTTCTGTTTGGTAATCAACACACAATACTTTGAAAAATGTATGCAATATCATTATTGTTTAGCTAGCCAAGTATGAAACAAAATGTCTAGCCTTTCTTATAACAGCTTATCTACCCACATTTTCCCTGGTTTGTGATTTGGTCAGCCTAAAATTATACATCCTTCCTTAGGTGAACCATCCATTCTGCTCTCCCTCTCAAACCTAGAGAAATACAAACAGTAACCTTTCATCCACTGAACAAAACCCCATCATCTCCCTTCATATATTACACTCACCCTCGTCACTGACAAGGGCCTTGATATGGTAATTTAGGCAGAAATGATAATGTGAAAAGAACAATGGCTCAGGTTTGTATTCATAACCACAGAAAAGCGAATAGCCTCAGTAGCACTAGGCAATTTAAAAACCACACCACTGTCTGTGTGTGTGTGTGTGTGTGTGTGTGTGCGCATGCGAGCATGCTTGGGGGCACATGCACTGTTGGCGTTCACTTATATTTGTACAGTGAGGGATTTGGCAGGGCTGTGTTAACAAAGTGAACATACACCTGTTGACCTTCCCTTATATACTGGAGAGGCACTACGTTCGTTGCAGGCCATATAAGGCTGTACACTTCTGGGCTCCAGAGGTGCCAAGGATTCCTAAGACCTGCTGGTACGGAGCTCTCCTCCTAACCAAGAGCAGGGCAGGGGAAGCTCCGGGCCTCTCGGGCACCTGCAAGTGGCTCCCCGGGAGCAACATACCATCCTGGCTTCATTCCATTTGCCATCAGTGTCACACTGGATGGGAAAGTGTTTCCATTAACTCCTAGAAGCCTGAAATCTGAATGCGAAGTCTAAGAAGATGAAGGGATTGTTCTTCTGAAAACATATGGTCTTGCCCTATGGCTTGAATATTTGCTCTCAGTGCTCTTCATCAGATTTTGCCTCCAGTGTATTATTCCATTATGCTGTTTCTATGGCCTTCTGGAGGAGCCGAAGGCTGCAGAATCTGTAAAGGTTTTTAGATGGAACTGAAAACTTTACCCTTTAAAACTGACCCTAAACAGATATCACACCTACATTATGGCATTATTAGATTACCTCATTTGTGAAATTCCATTTGTGCCATTCCTTAACTGTATGTCCAAATAATAATATTATTAAGCAATTCCATACTTTTTTATGTGTTAATGGTAAGGGGTACCTCGAGTCTGAGCATGGTGTTTTATCACTGTGGCCATGATTGCACTATAAATGCATTATACAATTTGGTATTATCACATTCTATATCTTTACATGCTGTCTAGCTTCTGTTTATGAGCCTCAGTTCATTGTATATGCATCATGTCAGTGGTTTTAGCTGTAGTGCTTAAAGTAAAATCTCTCTCTTCTCATGTGGTTTATTCTGTTCACCCATTCAAATAGAAATTAATATTAACTTATTTTTATATTAAACATTATTAATAGACAAATAATTAAACTGCAATTATATTAAATTATTAAAGGAATTTTCCCCTCAATCGGCCTTTCTAATAATACTTCTCAATCTAAATGTATTCTTTCAAAGAAGAAGAGAGTGCAGGCAGGGTGGAGTAGGTGAAGTGTCAGGGGTGATGTGTGACAGAAGGGTACTGGTAAGAGTGAAAGGAAGAGTTTACAAGGTTGTAGTTAGACCAGCTATGTTGTGTTTTGGAGGCGCTAGCATTAATTAACAAAGACAGGAGGCGGAGCTGGAGGTGGCAGTGATGAACATGCTAAGGTTTGAATTAGGAGTGACGAGGACGGATAGGATTAGGAATGAGTATCAGTTCAGCTTGCTGGGTATATAGGGAGAAGGAGGATGAAGACAGAACTGCTGGGTGAGAGGAAAAGAGAAAAGCCAAAGAAGATGTTGATGGATGTGGCGAGGGAGCACATGCAAGCGGTGGGCCTGACATGCAGAGAACAGGAAGAAAGTTGGACGATCAGCTGTGGTGACCCCAAATGGGAATATCTGAAAGACGAAGAAAAAGAAGGAGAAGAAGAAGAAGAAAAAGCTATCCAGCTTTCCCAGCTATTCCTCTTGTACGTTTTAGGGTGTAAAACATTCTGATTTTCTTGGTTTGCTCCACACATCTTAGTTTTATGTTTTGTAGCATAAGTGTCTAAAAGCAATGTTTTGAGAAATGCATTTTATTTTTACATTTTAAACCCCTTGAACAAGTAGAACTGATTTCAGTACAGGCTGTGAAGACTAATCCTGAAGCAGAGATATACACTAGTCTCCAGGGGTTACACTACAACACTTATCAGTGGCATTCCGGAAGACAGAAGCAAACATCACTCCCTCTCTCTCTCATTCCACAAATGTAATTACCGTTTAGCTCTCTCTAATCTGTCTTTTATAAAAATTAAAATAGTAATAATAATAAATAAATAAAGTGTGTGTGTGTGTGTGTGTGTGTGTGTGTGTGTGTGTGTGTGTGTGTATGCGTGCGTGCGTGTGTGTTTGTGTGTGTGCGGTTGTACCTCATTGATGCTGTTTAAACCGTCACCTTGTATTTTTCCTGTTGCTTAGCAAAGAGTGGCGTGTGACACGTCTTAGTAATTGATATGTAATAGATTCTACTATCTGTGACCACTGAGTTATAAAGCTTGCCTTTCCCTCTTAAACATGTTTAAAAGCCTTTGTCAATATGTACTACTTGATTTATTTACATTTTATTAATTTTTTTAATAAACAACAGTCTCTTTTACAATCCCACCCAGTTCACAAACAAAACCAAACCAGAGTAAGCTCTAATTATGAAATTAAAGAATATATCCAGTGTAGTCATGTCTTGTGGAACAGTTAAATACCCTCATCTTGGCATACATGTTTGTCTTGAATGTGTCATACTTCACTCATGCATTCTGCAACTGACTTAGATACAGTAGCAAATTAGTAATCATTGCTCTATGAGTTGCTCAGTAACTGGTGTATGTCTGTGTGTATGTGAGATGTGAGAGGAGAGAGAGAGAGAGAGAGAGAGAGAGAGAGAGAGAGAGAGAGAGAGAGAGAGAGAGAGAGAGAGAGAGCACTTCCAAAGAAGAATGCCACAGAGAAGTTCAGGATCCTTCCATTAACCTAATTTATCTCTATGCTTAAATGACACTGTCATTGCTGTTATGAAAATCATGGTAATAATCTATTTCTGTTGTGCTCTAGGTAAACATACCTGAGGTGAGGCCAGAATGTGCTAATAATGAGCTGTACCTTTAATTGGAGCAATCCTGCCTTCCACAGCCATTGCATCAGGAATAGGACTTACACCCATTGTTATTTTAATCCTCAGAAGGATTTTTTTCTTCCTTTTTTGTCTCTGTTTACCCCATACAGTGTCTCGATGTCAGGGCAAACAGTTTACAGTGTGCAATCGTCATGAAGAAACTGTGAAACCCCACCCAGAAAGGAAGGCATAGCTAAGAATAAACCCTTGAGTTTCCAGTTGCCCTCACGGGCAGGAGTTCCTGTAGGCTCTATCAGATCTGGAGAGGATGCTTTAGCCTCTTTAAGTCAGCACTGGATCATAGTCATGGGTCACCTGCCTCAACAAACGTTTCAGAGAAGCGATTCCAGTTAAGTTGCTTGCTCACATTCTCATGTCATATGAAAGTAAAGCAAAAAAAAAGTAAATCTTTGGTGAAGGTCTTGCATAATATACAATCTTTGGTGAAGGTCTTGCATAATATACAGATGTTTATATCCAACAGGAAGCTTTTAAACATGTCTGTATTGATGCTACATATATGGAAGACACTTTAAGAGCTGCTTTTACCAGCCCCATATGAAACAAAGTGGTCCATGTCCTTCAACTGCCTATGACTGGCAATCACCAGCCACTTTATTAGAAAGACCTCTTCATTAGAAATTTTAGGTGTACAGCTAGTCTATACACTATGCGTCAATGTCACCACATCTCATCTGTCCATCTCTACAACCCACCTGCCATGCTATGCATAGTTTGCATTTGACACCATCTAGCCATTCGTCAGTGCTGAGCTTCTGACCATAGGACAGCTACAGGCTACAGGCTACAGGCTACTGCTACAGATCCTTGTGTAACAGGCCACTCTCAGGAGTGACACGTTTGTGTAAAAACCTGAGCAAGACTGCTGTGCTTTATAATTTGTACCAGCTCAACACCCACAGCCATGTCACTACCATGCCAGGGTGTGGACAATGGTCCACCCAAAAAATATCCACTCAGCAATGTTCCAGTGGTCAGAAACTGATCCTTAATGAATGGCATTGAGGGTAGCTGATGAATTATGCATGGTTATAGATGTGCTCCTGTCCATCTGATTTAAGCATAATTGTACACTTACAAAATGTACCTATAGGAATATCTGTTAAGGTGGCCAGTGTTTCTTGGTGCAGGGCAGGAGTTTTAATAAAGTGGCTGTTGGTAAACTCTATGAGTTAGTCTAATGCTGTGCACATTAGTTATAGTTATAGTTAGTTTAGAGGCTGATTAAAATCAGCCTGTTAATACTATTAGACAACTTCATTTTGATGAGTCTCATTCGTTGTGTTGCCACATGTTCATGCTTCTGCCATTTGGACTAGTAGTTTCTGCAAACATTTTAATGAAAACCTACAGAGATTTAAAGAGTGCTGTCATGGCCATAGCCTATCGTTATCTAGACATAGCACACTACCTCAAAAGAGTTTGTGAATCTTGTTGTGCCCGGTCTTGCATGTCTGAGGAACCTGCACCAATATTCCTATACATTGCACAGCTGAGGACCACATGATTGCTGGTAGCAGGGAGGGCTTGGAACATACTTGGCATTCCTAGCTCTTGCAACCACTCTCAATGAGCCATTTGATTTCCTCTGAATCTTTTTCCTGGGTGGTGGAGCAAGATTGTAAGACATGAGTAATGTTGCCCATGGAGAACAGGAGACTATTCACGCTACACAAGGAACAGAATGACAGCATTCAAAATTATTCACAGTGGTTCATGGAGAAAAAAGAAAAGAAAAAAAAAGTGGGCTGCAGGAAATTAGCATGTGGTATGAGGCAAGATTACGCCGCATTTGACAGGATAGATTGTTGTGATAACGGATTCATGGATCCCCGTTGACACACAGAACATAGGTGGTACATAATTTTACAAGGAATACATTTACATTCTTCCTGACAATCGATTTTTCAGCAGCTGTGCTCAGTCAAAATGTCAAAGGCCTATTTGTGATTTTCCGTGTCTGTCCGAGCCGATCATTGTTTATATAAAAATGCCATCTGTGTAAACGTTTTCCCAGTGTTGCAGCTAAATGGTATTAGATGTGTTTCCGCAGGCGTCCGGCCTTTGCCATGCGCTCCCCATTCACCGCGACACTTCCAACTGTGGGCAGAGCGCAGAGGAGTGGTGCCGAAACCGAGGCTGCAACGTCATGCCAAACTCAAAACCTCACCCTACGAGGCGAGAGCGAGCACGGAGGCAGAGGCGCAGACAGACCGGAGCTTCGGAGTACATCTGTGAGTACGGGCTTCGGGTACGCTGTAACCTTACCGTCGCGACACATTTTGGGGCTTGTAAAGAGAACCGAAGGGTTATTTGGTAACGCGTAACACGGATATCGTGAACGGGCTTTACGACAGTGTTTCCAGTTCTGCGAGCGAACACCGAGACCGGTTAGATGTGCACAACACACGGTTTGCGGAAGAGCGGGTCAAATGTCTAGAATATGGCGGAGCTTGAGTGAAACAATTCAACTCCTAATATTTCCTAGACGTCGTCTTATGAATGTGGACTCTCGTGTTACTCTTATCTGTATCGAGTGCTCGTCATAATTAAATGGTAGGATTATACCGCATAGGTGTACTGTGTGAAGAATGGCGTTTTATTGTGTGTTATCTACGGCTCTGGAAGTTATAGCGGAAATGGAAAAGTTGTACGAATGAGTAATATAGCTGGGGGAACTGGGCGTATAGGCTTGGTCATGTTTTAAATGTCAGTAAACGAAATGTCTTCGGTAAAACGCCGTGGCCCATGCTTGCATTGTAAAGTTAGCTGTCTTCCATGCATTGTAGCATTAGCTAACGCACAAAAAGGTTTATTTAACCTTTAACGCAGTCTTCTCGCTCTTGATGTGCCTGATAGCGGCCCCGCCTAGTTCAGTGCTCAGTCGAAGACTAGTTTATTCAGTATATAAAAAAGAATTAAAATATAACGGAGTGATACAGATCTAGACCCAAATTTGAATTCCTGGTCCGTGTAATATCCGTGGACACGTTAATTCTGTTCCTTGTCAGGAATTGTCTTCTTGCATGTCATAGTTGTGAAAATGGGGAAGAGAATATAGCTAGTCAGTAGCATTATGTTGCAGTCCACTCTAAAGACAAACCACATAGCTTTTCTTCAGTTTGTTCGGGTGTCCTTTAATTGTTATTTTTTGTTTGCCCGTAAGTTTAAAGTCTGATTTGTTTTGTGTAGAAAACTAGGCGACAAGAGCATATTAAACCGGCCGTATATGTGTTTATAGTGGCAGGGAGTATCCTGTTGCGTCTTCATTTATTTTTAATGGCATAATCTTTTATGACACTGAGCTACAAGGTTCAGGCACATGCTTTTGGTTTTAAATTAACTGTGTGGGTATGTAGAATTTCCAAAAGTGTTGTGTGTGTTTAATGTGTGAGTAATGAGATGTTTACTCATCAACAAAATTTAGTATCATTTCCTGTTTTGAGGAGTTCTTAACCATAGACTTGTCATTGAGGAATGCATTAGGAAATGTGGATTAATTCTGAACCATGGAAGTGAGATAATGTGTCAGTGTTCAAGGCAGATAATTTCATACAGAATACAGACACATTGCTTGACATAAGATATTTATGTCAGATAAATGTTATGTTAGATAAAGCCTTATAAGGCATTGAAAGCAATTGGAAATTGCACAGTGTATCTTAGCATTTAGTTAAGTAATTTCTTTACGGGGGGTCTCCCTTTAAATTTGTTTTATCAGTTTTTACATGTGTCTCTTAAAGGCCAGTGCATGTTCATTATATAGCAGCAACTAGAACTGATCTCGGAGAGTGTGTGCCAGGATGGCCTCCCGCTGCCGTGGTCTGACCCCAGTCCTGTCCTTTTTGCAATGAAAGGAAGGAAATCCCCATGATAGTGTGTCCTCTTGAGCACACAGGAATGCCGGTTTAGAGGCTCCTTTGGAACAACAAAATGAAGCACCGTTGGCTTCCTTTTGGACAGGGACGCCCACAGTTTGACGCCATTATTGCCTTGAGTTAGATCCAGTGTCAAGGTTGTAAACATTCGTCTCTATAGTTACGTTCATGAGTACCAGTCAGTGGTTTGGTCAGCAGGTATAATAGGATGAAATGGATATTTTTTATGTGGCTTTGACATCTACTATTATTTTAATCCTGGTCAGGTTGCCTTTAGAGGCCAGGCTAATGCAGATTATGTGCTGAATCTACATTTGGGAATAGAGTCTCTTTCTAAGGAACATGGGAACCATCAAAGCAGATCTTCACATGACCACAGGAGCTAAATGGTAGGTCCTGTGCAAATACCTGGCATACTTCCAAAGGGCACTCTGTCATACTGAGCCGTATGCAAGTCGTATGGCTACAAAGGTAAAATGGCATTTAAGTACCTTCACCCTGTCTGTGAAAATAGTAGCAACCTGTGACTGTTGTTTTTAGCAAGCAGCTGATTCTATAAAACACAAAGGCTGTATGTAAATCCACGAGACCTTCAGGGAAAGAGAAAAGAGGAAAGGATACACTCTCAGGAGGAAAACGGGAAGGAGTGTGTGTGGGGAGGAAAACGGGAAGGAGTGTGTGTGTGTGTGGGGAGGGCAGGGTGGATGAAGGCGGTTAGGGTCCCATAGTGAGTTATCCTACTTCCTCTTCAGGCCAAAGGGCCTTGTGAAACCTGGTGGCCCTGTCACACTTTTCTTCCTTTTTCAGTCAGATTGTCATGCTGAGGGACCAGAGATGGATTTGGGGGTGTGTATAGATAGTTGACACATACTATCAGCTGTTGTTTCATCCTTTATCCTGTTCCAGTTCACTAGCTATTGTGCAGATTTGTGACCGTGTCTGAAGTGGCTGTCACTATTGTACTAAGGCTTGCTGGGTTAATATGGTGGCTGCAGTTGGTTCTTATGGTCACAAACTGTACCATTTTAATCCCTATGCAATTCTTTGACAGCATTGTCTCTATTCAGGCATGTAAACTAAACCTGATGCCAGCTATTTTGGCTCGTGCCAATTAAGGAGTTTTAGACATTCTCATAAGATGAGAATTAGTGCCCTTAAGGACTTTCTTCACTGTGAATAGAAGTAGACTGCAAGTTTTAGAAAGATATTTATTGGCCATTTTGCGTGTTTCAAATTGTCATGTGACCAGGGTTTTATTTTTCCGAAGCACTTTAGACCATATATTGCAAAAACTGAATGAAACTTTAAGAGCATTTGGAAATGATGATTCATTGATTGCATGTTCTCTTTGTGGAGGATACGTACTCTCTACAGCCACTATGAAATGGCACTTTAGGAGAAACACCTTGAGGATATGCAGTGAGAGGCTATAGCTCCTTTGTTGCTATGCACGTATTCTGTTTCTGTACTTTAGCTCCTCGTCAGTGTTCAATTGACTACGTGGCTACTTGTATCTGGATGTTCTTGAGTAGCTGACCACTGTCAACAGGGAGTGACACTGGTGTGTAAAACTGACACTGCTGAACCAGATAAACTTGTATCAGTTTAGGAACCTCAGTCCCCTCTTTGTTAATGTTGTGTTGAGAATGGTACCCCATCCAAATAAAATTCAGTTCACAGTGTGACTGGTCAGAACTGACCGGTGATGAATAGATGTTGGTGGACAAATTGTAGTTTCATAGGGGCAGCAGTTGTAATTGTACACTTGCACCTAACATGAGTGTGCGTGGCTTAGAGTGTGGGTACAAGGTAGGTGTTTCTAATAAAGTGGACGGTGAATAAGTGTGGAAACACATCCCTGGGGTCCGTGTACAGTAATCAGTCTGAGACCTGATGCCATGCGATACTCTGACATTTGACACTGAGCTTGGCTAGTTTGCATTGATCCAGTCTCCTGCTGCCTTTTTCCTTTCTCTCGTAATCTGCATCCCAGCCAGCTGTTTGTCACCAGCTAAGCTTCTTACGGCACTGGGGACTGTGCCATTTCCTCAGCCGTAGAAACACTTGTTTCAGCTGGGAATGCGCTACTAGCTGTGCTTTTTGAGTGTGTGGGGCATTTGCAGGGGCTGGTCACTGTAGAGGTGCTCCATGAAAATTCTGAATCAAATTTTGCATTGTCTTCATTTATTCTAGAAGTGTAAGTTTTTCTCAGTGCATGAACTAATGACTTGTTTCTTCTAAAGATTGGGCATAAATGGATTTTATCCCAACAAGGGGTTACTAATTGGCATGTTTCTTTCTTTTCTAATTGGTTTTGTAATTCATGCATAGATTCTCATACAGGCATGGTGTGAGCTTCCCCAGCTGAACAGGCATTGATTTTTGCTTCATTCATTTGCATTATTTAAAGGCAAAACACTCTTAGGGTGGAAATTTTAAAGCTATGTTGCATGTTGATCATTGCTTTCTAATTGTTTTTCCCCCTCTCCCTGACAACCTGTAACCTAGGTGAACTGATTGACTTGCAAATTGCATGTTAGGTAGTGTGTGTGGTCTAGGTTTACTGTGAGTTAAATCCTATACCATTTTGAGATATAAAGTGTGCATTTTGCATAACTTCCAGGATTGGACAATGGGCCATTATAAAATATCTTTGTTACTGTGTGACATGAGCTCAAATATCCCAAATCTCAGTTGCACATTACATTTTGTAGCCTGTGTGTTAATGTGCTTTTTTTGATAGTTCTCAAAAACTGATTCAGCTCTGGCTGATATGTGTAATTAACAGACCATGAAACAGGGGCAGCGATAGCTCAGTGGTTAAGGTACTTGTAATCGGAAGGTTGCTGGTTGCTACTGTTGGGCCCCTGAGCAAGGCCCTTAACCCTCATTTGCTGAAGTTGTACTCAGTCATAATTGTAAGTCGCTTTGGATAAAAGCATCAGCTAAATGCTGTAAATGTAAATGAAAGGCTGGTGCCTAGATAGGTTTTCGTTGAATGCTTCTGTGGCTCAGGTCAGAGCCTGTGAGCGTTCAGTTCTCTAAAGGTCTGCGTCTCTGTGCTGTATCTTAGAGCTGGTGTGGCTGACGGGGAGATGTGCTCCAGCTGGACCCTCTGAGCACTCGCTAACGCCACAGTTACGCCAGGCACATCAGCAGAGTATGAAGCTGAAGCAAATGATCCTGTGAGCTCCATGCTGCTCTCACCACTGTTCTCACCTCCTTTAGGATCTTTGAGGTTCAGATTCGGAGCTAATTTTATCTGGATACGTGTCATCAGCTGAATGTTGTGTCCATGTCTTAACCAAAAGACTGCAGCTACGTGTCATTGATGAGAGGAGTCTGAGGCCTACCTGTGGAGGTTTTATTTACAAAGCTTCCAGACAGATTAAATCTGTCGGGCCAGTTCTGCATGTGAGGGATTTTTAACAGGGAATTCCCATTTTTAATAAGGACTAGCTTTACATTAATCTCCCTCCCGCAAATGGTGCAATGCTGTTTCAGTGATATTATTTTTAATGGCACTTTTGACTAATCTGTCTTGAAAGTTTAGATTTAATCCAACAAAATGTAGAAATTTGCTAAAGCAGCAAACTCACAAGGAAACTCGCTTCCTAAATGCTCTCTGGCAGTTAGGATATATACACTTAACGCTTACTACAGGAGTAACAAGATCAGGTAGGCGACAGACATATCATCGTACTTTTTATAAGCAGTCTGCTTCTGATGTAATGGCGTTGGCACTTATTACATGGTGGTGATTTACATAGTTTCTTCTAGACCTGAGTTTGAAATGAAGTTCCGAAAGGACTTGTCTTACAGAAAAACAACCTGAGTGTTGTCTGCCCTGCTGTGGCTGGTGTTAATGACAGGCAAGAAGCATATTTTGTGCACTCATTAACTCCAGACTGTTTCTGTAGACTTTCACCTGTGAGCTGGAGATTGTCTGGTTGAAAACTAGTATTTTATTATTTCTGCAGTTAATATCTTCCTCTTCGTTCCAGTGCTCCAGTTTTCTTATCAGGTTTTGCAAGTCCAAGTGCTTTTATACTCATTCTTCGTCAGTATGCTTTGTAGAAAATGTACTCAGATTTTTATTTTTTTTTTTCATCAAACTTTGTTCTTGAATTTTTTGAAATACCTTTGAAATGCAAGCCCTTGCATTTCACTGGGATTTCCCAGAGAGATTGTAGATAATGTAGTGAAACTCCATCCCAGTCCCTTCTCTGAATTTTAGTTTAATTTGTGTTAAAGTGCAGTGGAGTCATTAATGCTGGCAGGTCACTTCCTCATAATCCTGACACCTCCTGTCCATCTCCTGTTCTTTATAGCATTTCATAGAAACACCATCAACAGTGGACTAGAGGAAATGTTGAATGAGTTTTTTTTTTTTCCTTCTTTTTTCCCTTTCTTTCGTTTTTACGTCACTTATCTGATAAAGCCTTCCTTCTAATATGATATGCTTCTGATGTGCCCTACTTCATCCTGCCATCTACTTGAAATACTTTCATTTTTAATGGCTGGGTTTCAAAAACTACTGAACCTCCTTCACCAAACTCACAGTAATTAGTGTGTAGAATCAATGACATAAATTACATGTGTTGGATGGGTTAGAACGAGCCGTGCATCTCCTCTCCAGTGAGCGGCAGTTTCTCATCAAAATACATGGTTTCTAGTGCTTAATGAAACAATGCATCTACTGCACATGGTCCAATTACAGACTCTGCAAAAATGAATTCTTCAGGTAATTTGACTGTATTGCCCACATCTAACCTGGAACGTGGAGACCATGCAGCACCCGGTGTACTTCCACCTCTGTGTTTTAAATGCTTTGTGACCTGTGGACAAAAATGTCATCCAAAGAAGGATAAACAGAACATATGTCTGATCTGGCGCCTTTTGTCTTGCCTTCTGTTTTGAGAACCTGGAAAACTTTACTTCAGTGGTCTTAATGAATTTCTACTGTTTCAGTATTCCAAGGCCTCTCTGCTGAAGGGAATAAGAGGATGCTGATGTTTAGGTGAAAAGCATTTGAGTGAAAGAGGAGTTAAACTGGGGTCAGGTGGCAGGATACAGGCCTTGCCATGTTTATGGGCATACATGTCCACCGGTCAGATGCACCCACAGGAACATAAAAATGAAAACTAACAGTGGGCAGAAGTAGACTAGCGTGATTTGTAATACACACACATGTAAACGAAAAGAGCAGCAGCCAAGCTACAGAGAGTTAATGGTACTTAGTAGGCAAGGCAAGGTCTTTGTTGCCTTTTGCAGTTACTTGAGAGAATTATGTCACCTGAATTGAAGGTCAGTGGGACATTTTTCTCATATTCATGTCATTTATTGATGCTGTGCTATTGTGGAATCCATAATGGTTGTTTTGATTGGTGGTCTTTTATTCAAGGCCACTGTAGTGCTACAACTTCACAGAGTGAGTGGTATTCAGTGAACACCTGTGACCTCTGAGAAATGTGTGCTTGATTATGGATCCCATTGATTCCCAGGAACTATGGACACCCTTCTCAGTGGCTGTTTGCTGTGTCTGCATATCAGTCTGTCTGCTAGCCTGGAGCTTGAGACGTGGTAGTGGTCTGTGTGGCTCTGTTGTATGAGGGAGTGACAGGTACGTGCATGGTCTCGTGCACGGCTCCATGCGTGACTGTGTGCACGCTGCATCCTCTTGGATCTCCATAAAGGCAGTCACTTTGAGGTGTGTAGGTGTTTTACAAGCTTCTAAGGCATGTGCATGAATGTGGGTGGGTGGGTGTGTGTGTGTGTGTGAGTGTGTGTGTGAGTGTGTGTGTGAGTGTGTGTGTGAGTGTGTGTGTGAGTGTGTGTGTGAGTGTGTGTGTGTGAGTGTGTGTGTGAGTGTGTGTGTGTGTGTGTGTGTGTGCACAGCAAAGACATGTCTATTCCTATTACACTGAGCACCTACGCTTTAGCTCAAGCTCTGCCTCACTTGTCGAAATATTTAGTTGTGTTTCCCATGGACTGACACGTGAAGACTCCCATGGCTTGCCTCCCATGGGAGAGCGGTGCTTCTCGACTACTTCCTCCAAGCGGCAAGCTAACTATCCCTGCAGCTCCGAACAAAGCATGCACTCCACACGCTAGGCACGGTCACAGCTTACTTCTGCATGCCTCCTCATTCTGGCTGACACCAACTCAGCAACTCTATTTAGCTCATGTGTACTATAACCACTGTGTGCTGGGTTGATCTGTTCGACAGCAATGGCTGCTTAATTGCCCCCTTCCTGGAACTATAACTGGAATTGATTCTTCACCCCTCCCACCCATTATTGGCCTAATAATGGCTGTTTGTTGTTGTTTGGGTTTTTTTTTAGCTTCAATGCACTGTTCCTTATTATAGGTTTTGCCTGTGGGCTTATTTTATATAAGTCTACTACTGGTGTTTTCCAGTGTTCATGCTTTTAGTTTTTCCTCATGTGAAGGTTCTGATATCTGCAGTTTATTCGTAATCATTTGGTTCACTATGGTTTGTCTAGTGTTAATTGCACCCCCCCCCCCCCAGACATAATGTGTGATATTCTAATGGACTTTTGTTAGGCACCAGTGAGTACTTTGTTTTTATACTGGAAATGGGGGTGAGAGAGAAAGCAGAAAATAAGAGATTTGAAAGTGATGTCCTGAAGCACAGCCGTTTTAAATGTATGTCTACTGTTTTGCACCAACCAAATGGGCATTACACAGATTCCAGTGATTTATTTTTTTCTCCCCATTGTTTGCAAATGGAGCATTCTTGAAAACTGATTTATTTATTTTATTTATTTTTTAAATTAAAACATGGCTGACATCCAGTCAGCTACTTGTTGCTATACAGTTTTCATTTGACAGAATGACTTCACTGGCCATTGTTTACATGCTCTGTATAATTGGAAATCTGTTAGCTGATATAAAAATATGTAAATAAGATAATGGGATAATACACACCCGGGCACTTTTGGCTGGGTTTAATTTGACAGGTTTACATCAATGGGTGTTGCGTACAGGCTCTCTGTAAAATTGGTATGTATCTCTTCTTTTCTGTTGTTTATACACGTTTGACAGTGCTGTAGAAGTTCTGACAACATCCAGGATAAACTTAGAAAATTGAAGCCACTATCAGAAACCAGTAGGTGAATCGATGACTTGCCTGTTCATAGTTTACATCTTCCACCTGGGCTCTACTAAACTCATCCTTTTTAGTGGGTTGTGGTGAATAGGACTGAAACAATACAGTTACTTTTGGTCCCTAAGTATGGAAAAAGGGCCTTTCCCCCTTCAAAGGCTTTTCAGCCCTTATGGATAAAGCAGACCAGGATAATGAGAGAACTGCACTGAAGTTCCGCACCTGTTTGCCCAGTGAACTTTCAACCCTGCCCTTTCCAAGCAGGAAGTCCCATTAATGTGTTGCAGCTTTTGCCATTATGTTTGGTCCCTTCAATTACATTTAAATAATTGAACAGGAACCCCAAAATTTACATGTATGCTCTAACTACTATGAAGTGCACTCTGCTGTATAAATAGACTTTTGACATAATCTTCCAAATAGAGAATTTAGAGGGAATCTTAGGTAGGCAAAGCGCATGTCCCATTTTGTAGTTCAGCAGTCTTAATATTGTCTTTAGCAAAGACATTAGGTATACATAATGTCAGTAGCACACTGAGAATGGAGAACCTTTTGGATGTTGGGATTTGAGTAATGTTTACTGCATCTGATGTATTAATTGGTCCATGTTCTGGAAGAGTAGTCATTAACTTGTACAATAATCTCCTCTTTTCTGCAGCTGCCAGATAAACTTGCTACAGTTGCTGCATTCCTTATTAAACGAAATCCCAACCCACCTCATCTGCTTCAAACAGAATCTTTTTCTCATCTTGTACAGTAGGAGGCTGCCTTAATCAGGGTGCAAGTAAATACCACTCTAGAAGGTCACTGCCAACAAAAGGTCTTCAATGCCCCCCCCCCCCCCCCTTTCAGCCACTGCCACCACCATCCATGTAATCAGACCTGATCTCAGACCTGGCGCTTTTCCCCCAAGCTATTATGTGTTGTTGTTTCACTGTAGTATCAAGTTTCATGGTGGTATATACATTTTGTTTGTACATGGGGGTTTTTGCTTGACCCAAGTGTCTGTCATGTCCATGTATGTGAATTCAGCTAGGTGTGATCTGTTTTAAAGTCTTCTCTGTGCCCATGTTTGTCTGAGGAATGTCCTGATGGGCTCTAGTTTAATACGATTTACATATAGTTTGTATATAGCTGCTCAAACCCTGTTTTAAATGTGACTAGTGAGCAGAAATAATTGCATAATATACATGAAACCCTTCATTACCCTATGGTACCTCCCTTTTTTTAAGTGAAATAGGTGCTGAGTTGTTCAGCTTTCTCTCTTGGTTCCCTTTCTTTCTACATTGTACCACTTCTGCATTTTGATTTTTTAAAATTCTTTCTCTTCTGCATTCCTGTGGTCTTCTCATCTTGGTGGCTTGGTTTTTGGAATCTACCCGCATACTGGTGGGCTATCGATTACAGAGCTCATCTCCTAACTGAATGGAGTTTCAGAGTCTCAGGTTTGTGTGTATGTGTGTGTCAGAGTTGGCTCTTGATCAGGATCAGTATGGGAGTGAGGCAGCCTGCCTAACTCATGTACAGTCACGTTCTCTCTGGTGACATCACCCACAGGTCCTTTGCATGCACAAGCATTGCTATGTTTGGCCTGATTTAACGCCCCCCCCCCCCCCCAAACACCACACGTGCGTGCGCACACCCACACGTACACAGATGTGAGCAGAATAGCAAAATAGAAGAGTGGACAAAGCAATAGTGGCCCATGAACATTAACTGCTGTAATGCTGCTCTTCATTGTCTTTCTCTTTCTCATTCAGTCCCCCCCAACCCACCCCACGTTCTCTCTCCTATTCACCCTCCCCCAGCTGCTTTCATTCACATACTCTTCAGGTCAGTGTGTTAGGTGGCTTGGCTGCCAGCCAGAGGCTGTTGGTGAAGTAAGGACCCAGTGATTTCCCCTGCAGTCTGGAATGGGACAAATAAACCACACAGCTCCACTCTCCTGCCATCCCTCCACTTATGCACTGTGGTTGTGGAGGCTTGCACATCATCTCATTCTAACACTCTGCATGGAATCACACATGGAATGCAGCATAGATGTGGGTCAAGGTGGCTGCCCTTCGACTGCTGCTGTTTTATGATGTCTGTGGTTGCCAGTGAGCATAGAGTTTTAGGACTGGCCTGCAAACTCCCCCCTGGCACAGAGGTCCGTTACAGAGAAACGCTCGTAGGGTGCCATCACAGACGTCTCTGAGACGGCGCTGCTTGAGGTTTGTTAGACAGGGCTATCTGGTTTCCTCTCCCCGAGGGGAGCATGAGCCACGCGGAGGGCCCCACGCCCTAATCTCACGCTGCAGAAGCTTCCTGCTGCCCCATGTCTGTCAGAGACATGCACACTGCAGCTCCTCCTGCCAGATGCTGAGCAGGGCACAGTCCAGCCCAGGCTCGCCACCCTCTTACCCTCATCCTTGCCAGCTCTTCCGAACTTACTCGCTGTGTGCATATATGTGCGTGTGTGCGCGTGCCAGTTTCCTTTTCTTGACCATAGTCTGTCATTGCATCTTCCTGCATGTGGTTGATTGGGGGCAGTGTTTGATTATGTACTGTACAGGAGGGGGAAGACTTTGTGTGCGCGAGAGAGTGAGTGAGTAAGTGACTGGTGTTCACATCTGGCTACCCTATGCTTTAAGTTGGGGGCTTAAATAAGGGGGCAGGAGTTATCTGCAAGTTCCTAATGGGGAAATCTGTGCTTTGTAAAGTCTTTAGCTTTGTTGTCGTTTTTCCCATTGTAAAGCCACAAGTGTCATTCTGAAACTCATTTAGTATTTCATACATTACTTACATTACATTCATACATTACTTTTCCTGTCTTCTTTTGTTCTCCTTTCTTCTCTCATTTACTGGAAGCTTAGAACATCTTAAAATTAAGGATCTCAGGGTTCGACTTGAAATATTCTGAAATCATTGCTAGGGTTGCTGTTTCTGTGGTACCACTGAGTAGAATACAGCAGTGCTAGGTTGTGTTCCCAAAAGTTCTTGTCTGTGGTCTCAACTGCTCTGTTGCCCAAACTTGTTAGAGAGGGTCTGTGTTGTAACGAGTCTAGGTGTCTTGAGATGGGTGTGGCTAAGGATCCTAAATTTCTCTCTGTAGGCTGTGATTTGCACACATCTATAGTGCATGTGGAGACAAGCACACTCCACCCAAGTGTTCCTGAAAGCTGGACGCTCAGCAATCGGCGTGGAACGCAGCCATTTAGGTTCTTGCGTTCTATGCTTTGCCGCTCTCTTGCTTTGGCATCGCCACATCAAACACCAACCACTGTCATGCTAGCCATCAACCTGGGGCTAATCGGCAGGCACAAAAGCAGGAAGCACGGGGAGGCTGAGGGACACACACTGTTGACATGGTACCATAGATTAATAGTTAACATCTTCCATCTCGCTGTGTACATTAGCAGCCACTCCATCTGTGGCCTGTCTTCTTTCACGCATTCCCTTCCCGCGAACGGTCCTCTTAATTCTTTCCACGTTTAGATTGGGTGCGGTTAGGACGCTGTGTGTGCTTTCCTTCTAATTCCCCAAAATGTCCATCCGTCATGGCCTCGAATGTCCTCCCGCACCTCCACACACTTCACTGCTCAGTTTTTTTTTGGAGGTGTTAAACAGCACAAAGATATTTGTTCTCTAAACATTATAGTGTCTTTTTTTTTTTTTTTTTTTACTCATTGGGTGTGATTTTCTGCATAGAGTGATGACTTCATTTCATTATCTACTGAAGTAATATCTTTTGATTTAAAGCAGTGGTATGGATAATGATTTAAAATTAAGCAGGTTCAGTTTCTCTGCTATGAAAATGACACTGTGTGTTTTCTGTCGTTCGCAATGGAAAAGCATTCTGTGCCCACCCACTAACAGATCCACTCACTCAGAACAGAGGCTGCTTAAACGTGGGTGCTAAAACTCGCTCAACTCCAAACTGGCCACAGTATGAAGCTCGAGCAAATATGTGCCAGTGGTATTACAGGAGAATTCATTCCCAAGAACACAGGATCTCAGATTAGTGCTTGAGGACAGCATATCTTTTCAGGTACAAGACTTTGCTTTTGACTCCTGTTTTTTTCTAAAAATGAAGATATTCGGTGCAAACACTATTGGGATGAGGCTTAGTATTACTGTGAGTGGTATTGCGAGAGTGCACGTTGTGACTAGCTCTGCTACCATGTCACTGGAGTAGCACTCAGCAGTATGGCACCCTCAGCTTCTGATTAAGCTCCTTATAGGAGCAGTGCACTTCTCTGGGCAGGTTGGGGAGCAGAAATCACCTACTTGGTGTACCTGTCTTGCGATGCAGCATTCTGTCTGCCTCCATCTGTGGACTCCTGCATTTGCCATGTGTTTGTCTGAACAGACTGTATTTTTATATAGAACCTGAACACTTTCATACAGAGACTGCAGTATTTGCATAGCTATTTGTCGATGCTGACACCTGACAGATGTACTTCACATATCAGGGTTTCCACGAGTACATTTACTGCATGCATGCTCAACAGAAGACCACTTGTTCAGTAGGAAAAGTTATTAGTAGTTAACCATTGTAGCATTTTACTGTCACAGTGATTATTAATCTCCAAATATTGAATTTGCCAGGAGATGTATCATCTTTAAACTGTGGCGTGTAAATATTCTCATAGTGCATGGTGCATATACTGGCTATCGTGTGGAACAAGCCCTGCGCAAGCCTGTAATGTATTGCACAGCATGGCTAAATGAGCCATAATTCAGCAGTCTAGCTCACTAATGATTTATATATAGTTTTTTTTTTTTTTTTGCTTTGGTGGCTTATGGAAGTGGCTGAATGGCTAGTACTGGTGGCCTCTCTGTTGGCAGCTTAGTGCAAGCTGTTTGAGGATGCTGCACATGTGGGCAGAGTCCTGTCAGACAAAGAAATGACCCCATTAGATTGGGGTGAGTGGATTATGTCCTCAGTGGTGCCATCTATGTCATACTCACTGGCTTACTTTTGCTGTGTCTCTCTAACAGACAATAAACAGTATAGTACATTTACTTTCAAAGACTCTTGGGCTGATACTGTTCCCCCACTGCTGAAGACTTGGAAAAATATTTTGAGTATGTCGTCATTTAAACTTTCTCTAGCCAAAACGGCCGACGCCCATGTTTTCATCGAGGGAGACCCTCAGAGCTCTCCTGTATTACCTCTTTCTGCTGTTCATGGAGTCTAAAATGGCAGAGCAGAACAAGAGTAGCTCCACTCCTCTACATTTCACCATGGAATTCCATCGAGGAGAATTTCGTCCCATCTGGCTCTCCACCTTAGGCTCAGGGTTTGATGAAAGACAGCAAGGCAGGCCTAGCAGACAGTGTAAATAAGTGAACTCCATAAAAAGCATGGAGCCAGGCAGAAGAGGCACTAGTCTCCTGGGTGGTGTTGAACTCCGTGACTGCTTTCTTTTGGCTGTGTGATGTTCAGAACTCTGGCGCATAAGAGGGCTTTTCCCATCACACCAGACTCCAGCAAGGGCAGGGGGCTGCAGGTTGGACCCAGCAATGAGTGTTCATTCTATGCGTAGGCGAGCTTTTCAGTTTATCAAAGAAAATTGGCAAATGGCTAGATTCTTTGTTGAATGTTGGACTTGTGTCGCTTGCCTCATGGGCTTGATCGTCTGCATTGTTTGAAAGCTCTGTAGAAGAATAGCTCTGTAGCAGCTGGGCTATTTTAGATTCACATGTTTCACATTCAAGTGTGGGCACTGCACAAATGAGATGCTACTCTGGATGCTACAGGGATTAACGCTGGTGAAACCATGTTAAAGTGAACATGCTTTCCTCATGGTAAAGCTAATCCTGTCATTTTACAGAAAAGCTACATGCAAAAATTCCTTACTGATATTACTGAATGATACTTGCAGGCCTGCATCCTGCAGTAAACCTCAGCCCTTTGGCTGCATCATGCCATGCATCATCATATAAAGTGCAAGCTAGTTGATCAGACTGGGACTGTGAGTCGAGAGTAGTCCCTCTGCTTTTGCGCTATGGATGAGGTCAGGCCCCTGAGTGACTGTGGAAAGTAAAATTTAGCTGCCTGCTCTCCTGGGAGTGTCACAGATTTGCTGCGACCGCGAGCTGCGAGAGGGCGTGTGGGTTGCCTTGGGGGGAGCATGCTCACAATAATCCCCAGAGAATCTTAGCAGTGTAAGAACTAACCCCCATTTGTCACAGTCAGTGTTCCAAAAGCACACAGTAGACTGTTTGGAACTGCACATAGTATCCAGTGAGTTGTTTCAGGGTTGCATTATATGCTGCCGAGTCTCACTGGTGTGTGTTACAGCAGCCAGTCAGGCTTGAACGAACGGCATGCAGTTGTAGTTCAAGTGCCTTCAGATGAATGCATTTGCGATTTAGTTTTTCCCACTTTTTTTTTCTCTGCTGTGTTGAATTATTCTCCACATAAGAGGTGTGCTTTTTGACATTGTAATCGCAGCATGAGTGACTGCAATGTAATGACTATATCAAGCCAACAAGACTGCCCAGTCAGAATATGCTGCTGATATTGATGGTGGTCATTTTATTGTAATGGATGTTCAGCTTTGATCGCTAATTGAGCTCATTGGCTGAACCTGGATCCATAACCTGGCTTTTAGCAGCTTCGCTTGACTGATTTGGAATTTGAAATGTCATGTCTATTTTATTGTCTGTAGTCATTATAAACATCCCCCTAAAATGTGCATGTTTATGTCCATGCAATGAACAAGATGAACTGAAAGCATTACTTGTCCACAACATTCAGCATTACTTTCTTGTTGGTGAAATACCCCCATTTTCTAACATTTAAAGCCTTGCACCATTAAACATGTTGATGATAAATATACTAAATATACTAATATGACCGTGTAGCTCATCACCTGCATACCATTAGTGCTGCTCAAGAATTTGTCCCAAGACTGTCTTGTGTTGGTGAACAATGAAACACTGGGGCCGAAACACTGGGGCCAGAACACTGGGGCCAGAACACTGGGGCCAGAACACTGGGGCCAGAACACTGGGGCCCATTATGATAGCTTGAGAATGACCCAGTTATTGGAGAGATTTTCCAAGACCACCACCTCTTCTCCTGGTTACCCTGCAAAAATTCAAGACACTAGGCACAATGTGCATTGCTTAAAAGTGGTCACGGATATAGCTGAGCATCTAGTAATAATGTCTCCTTCAAATATTTATGCGGTAATGCTTGGAGCAAATCCTGGTGGCAGTTTGCGTGATCTGGCGTTTGTGTTCCATGATGCAGTGTTTCTGTGTCACTGGTCTGTGTCGGGCTGACTCATGTTTTGCTTGATTTAGCCAGCCTTTACATTTGTCTTCATTACAGTTCCTCTCTGTGGAGACATGGAGCACATCACTATGGCCTGATGATCTTTATGGACATGACAAATGGATATGGAGTTTTGTGTATTGGGACTTCACAGTGAGCCAGTGGGTAGAACTCACCATGAAATCTGCTCCACTGTCTTTCTCTGAATGAGTATAGTAACACATCTCTGTCCCAAAACCCATATATTTTAACATGGCCAGTACTGCAGCTTAAGCGCTTGACTCACCCTTTCTAGCAATTGTTGTCATGCTTCTTGTACAAAAAAGTAAGGGTTTATTAACCATGTGCTGGTTGTGACTCCTGTGGACTCCAGGAGTTATAGCAGGAACGCATCTCTTTTACCTGTGATGTCACTTCCCACACTGTCCTCCTTAATCGTCGGTCATGCCAAAATGGCTTCTCAATCTTTTTTTCTCTTTTCCATTTTTTTCCTTCATTTTTTCTTAACGCTGCTGTTCTTGTTGCCTGGTGACCATGTTGCATATTCTCCCCTCATTGCCGCCCCACCTGGCCTGAGACGGTCTTGATTTAGCAGTTAGCCTTCCCCTGCCCTCATTAAAGGGATGTTCTATAACTCTCCACAACTGCCGCGAGAGGGTTAATGGCTCCGGAAGAGACCCATGTTGGGGAGGGGTCCCTTTAAGACCATGTGTGACTTGGCCTCTGTCAGTTTCCTAGCAGCAGGGTCTGCTCTCATCTCCCTTTTCCTAAAGCTCCTCTCCTGGTGGGCATCCGCTTGTCTAATTGCTGCCTGGGCCCCAGTGAGGGCAGCTACAGCGGTGGGTGCCTTGCGGGTGAGGGGCATGCTGCATCAGGGATGATAAAAGTGTAATGGGCTCAGCTGTAGGCCAGGCTGAGAGTGCCAGGGCATTATTGATCAGGGACCAAGGCTGAAGGCGGGGCCCAGGGTTTTGTCAGGCTTTGCAAAAGCACATAGACGAGTCAGTAAATGCTGTTTGGCCTGCTCGTTTCATTTTGCCCAGAACCGTGCGCACGCGTGGCTGTGTGCGCATGTTATGCCATGCAACTGCATTGCTGTGCTACTCAGTGTCCACCACCCCTAACAGTTTAGTAACCAATTACACACTGTGGCCTACAGCAATTGATAAATCGCTTCAGTGACATGGTAAAAAAAATATTGCAGCCTGCTTCATACTATTTAGCTCTCACATCTCTGCTGGCCATTTGCAGTCTGTCATGATTTTCCCCTCTACTATATTTTATTATTATTAACATGCTCCATCTCTCTGTGTGGTTTTGGCTTCTCACTGGAATGTAGTAGCCTATATCATTTCATTTCATGTACACCGGACTGTGGCATATTATTTAATGGTTATGATGAGCACTTGTATTGCCATAAATTAGCAGGAAATGCCCATTTCCAGAAACATCAGAAGCATGAATGGCTGAATCCCTGCAGAGTCGAAGTGTTTGAGCGGCACACTCTCTTCTTGCTTGTCTGTGTGCCAGTTTGAGCCCATTTGTATGGAACCGGAAAAACTGGCTCGTGCCATGATTTTCCAGCTTATATGCTGAAATGAACCGGTCCAAGAGGGGGAATACTGAGAGATGTGAAAAGTGAGATCTCCGTCTCCTGCCCGGCGCGCCCACTCTGCTCCTCACCACAACTCGGTTCCATCATCCATTACTGCTGCTGGCTCCTCCGCTTTAACAAAGCTGCAGAATGACCTCTCTTCTTCCCGAAGTCTATCCTGCGTCGACCCGCATTGCAGACTAAGCCTGGCACCATGGCTGTGAGCCCACATCCTTCCTGATGTAGCGCAGTAGCACACTAATGGTGTGGCCAGGGCTCTCTGTGCCTCTTGCCTTAAGTTGCGTAACACAGACTATATCTCGTGATCCCAGCATAGTTATAATTCCCCTTTGTGACAGACCGTCATGTGAGCAGGACAACGGGTCACTCGGATGATTTTCCCTGCCCAGTAACCAAGTGCCATTTAGGCGGTGGCAAAGATGTTGGCAGTAGGTTGGCGTGCAGTCAGTCTGTGACGTTGCACATTATTCATCTGAGATTACAATCCGGGAGACTGAAACTTATCTACCTCTTTTATTTGCATTTTCTTTGTTACTCTCTAACCTCTCTCTCTCTCTCTCTCTCTCTCTCTCTCTCTCTGTGTCTCTCTCTCTCAATCATTGGTGCCCATTGGTGCCGGTGCTGTTCTGCTGTGAGGGTGCCAGAGTCCAGCCTGCATGCTGCTTTAACTGATGTAAGGTTCTTTTGGATCTGCCTCTCCCTGGAGCTCAGCTGACTGCAGGCAGCCAGATAGGATACTTGTGTGGGGCCACACGGGTGATCTCTTCACTCGGGTTGCCACTTTCCATCTCACTCTGCTGGCCAAGTCAAATTGCTGGCCAGACTCACGTGCTTACTATTAGATCCTGGATCATGGTAGGGCTTCCAGGAGCTCTGCCTGTTCTGTTGGTTCACCCGTATCAGATTTGAAAGTTTACTGACTCTACAGAGTTTTACGGTGGCGCAAAGTGTCCTTTAAACAATTGAGATTAACAGTGGCATTTTGCCTCAGTGAGAACAGAACACATTATACCCTTTCGGCACACGGAGCCCTTTGATGGGTTACAGTCCAAACCCGCTGCATTAACTAAACTGGCACTGGTGAAGAAATCTTCAACTTAAAGGTAGACTCCTGGTATTAAAATGGCTATTTATTGGAAAATGGGTTTTGTTTTTGTGTTGTTTTTTTTTGGGGGGGGGGGGGGGGGGGGGTTGGTTGTGTGACTTAGTTGCTCAGTCAAAACCCTTCTTATAAGCCACTTGGTTTAAATACGTACTGAGCTGCATAATAGTGTAACCATTCCAACAACACTGAGCTTGCTTAATTTCAGTGTTTTTTATTTATATAAACATATACCTTTTCTAATGTAATTGGTTCCTCCTCCTAGAAATTCAGAATCACATCCTATTTGGAAACCCTGTGCACTTCACTTCAACTTTGAATCTCTTCCTCTCTATATATATATATTTCAGGCACAGCCAGGGGAAAAAGAATGACAAACAAAATTTTCCCTACAAAATATCCCCTGCAAATGCAAAGCTTACACCATGCAGTCCGATTGGAGCATCAGCCGTGCTTACCGTGCGACGGTGTCTTATATTTAGCAGCTTCGAGTGATGGACTCATATAAATGTAGCACAGCTGTTTTGACTATGCAATTTTTGGGGCCTTGGACATTATTTGAATTAGTGTATTTTTAAAGTCGAGAGAGCCTGCACCTTATCTGGCCTTGTATCTCCTGATGGTACACTCTTGTTCAGTGCATTGCTGATTTGCCTAATGAGTGCCTTGGACTTTGCAAGTGTCATATGAAAAATTTGTGCTGCAATATTCATGACCTTCCCTTTAAGTTTCTCTGTTTCGATGTAACCACTCTCAGGGGTCACGAACATCATAATCCTTAATCTACACAGTATTACATCTTTGCACATTGTGAACATCTGAGACACTTTGCTTCCCTTGAGTCCACTGGCCTACATATTTTTACTTAAGACATGCCTCAGGACATCTAAGTGGTGTAGCTTCATGGCTTCTTAGCCATTTTGTGCTGGAATCTTTAACACATGCACGTGTGTGTGCGCGCATGTGCACGTGCTTGGAGAATGATTTACTATAGCACGGTTAGGTCAGCTCTCATTTGATGTCCCGTTTTAACCTTGGACCAGGGTCCCCCATGTGTTTCTGAATAGGAATGATGGGCCAGTGCCTGAACTGAGTCTGAACCTTCCCCACTGCTCACAGGGATCCCTATATGGCTGTCTCTTCTTCCTGACCTTTACAAAATACACTGGCACTGTTCATGAAGCGCGAGGCCCAACTGCTCTTGTGTTAACATGGATGCAAATGGCAGGCAGCGTGTCAATCCCCCTCCCCCGTGATCTTGTTTTCATTCGAAACAGATGAAGAATCGGGAATCATCACAGTGGTGCAGATGCATAATCCGTCAGGGCAGCTCGCTTCCTCTTTCATGGGATGTGTTACTCATGAGCCCAATGATGACAGGCAGGACTGGTTACTCTCCAGCTGCCTGAGGAACCCATGCTGAGGTTACTGAGAGAGAGTTCCTGTTGAGCTATATCTGTACCAAGGATATGTAAAACTTTGAGGGGGCGAAAGCCAAAAATGTGTGCATGGAAAAAATACGATAAAATTGAGAAGTTTCTGTTTTTTTTGATGGAAATAGATAATATCCAGTTTCGTCTGAAAGAGGTTTCTGGTGGGGTTTTCCCCCTATTTAGCAGTTTCAAATAAAACTGTCTTTAGTCTCCCCTAGCATATTGTCCCTCTCTGAATTCTTGAGCTGTTATTTCAGTAGGCACACATCAACTCTAATGAGAGTTGATAAGAGATCCTATGGCTCGAAAGTCTCTAAAAAACATAGCTACACAGTCACCAGCACCAGATACTTTGCTTAATGAGTAAACAGCTAAATAAAAAAGCAACATTAAATCTGATGTGGAAATTATTCCAAACACATGGTGCACTTTAAAAAGAAAACCAACCATCTCTGATTATTAGCATTTTTAAAATAACTGATAATATACAAAGGAGGCTTAATCTCTTAGATAAATGGAAAACTCTGTTGTAATTACTGTCCAAAATTCCAATATCGTACCGATAATGATAAATTGCCGTTATTGGCAATAAAATGTTAGTCCGCAATATATTCTGCACCTTTTAGTTTTCTGTTCTAGTTTTGTTTATTTAGAGCTACATAGATCAGCAGCACTTCCCTGTTTGTGCGTGTGTTTGGATGAGTGCGTGTCATATTACTTTTCACACTCACAGGCACACACATGCACATTCTTTCATGCATATACCTCTGTCACCTTTTCTGTGTGCCTTATTTTTGTGTGTCCTTTATTTTTTTCTTGAGACAGCATTCATATGAATGCATTTATATAGACTATAAAATGAAAGACCCTTCAAATAGTTTGGATGAGTACAGCCATGGCGCAGGTACTGTCCCCAACCTTATCGGTTTAGCCTCATGTAGCACCTTTCAGATGGAGGTGCTAGATTGTTCAGGGCTAACAGCTTGAGAGAAGGCATTGTGAGATGCCTCTTTGTTGCTTTGTTCACATGCACACTGGACTGTGCTCATGAATGTTTCACTCAGGAGTAGACTGATTCAGGAGTGTTGGTGATTTTCTCATGGACTAGAACCACTTGAAGCCCCCATGGTCTCGCATTACACACTGGCTTAGATAACAGCGCAGTGTACAAATGGCAATGCAAGTATCACAGGCCCAACTCAATACTCAACAGATACTCAACCCCAGTTCCTAGATGCTGGAGAAGTGGAAGATTAAAGCAGATTAATGTTGTCAGTTTAAACTCATTAGCATTGTGTATGACTATGCAGCTTGAGTCAAGAGGAGGACAGGTCTGTCATGGGCATGGATCTAACATCAGTTTTTTGCCCAAGCATACATGTAATACTTGTTGGTTCACTCGCTCTGTTCCTGTATCAGGGTGTGGGTGTGTGTGTGTGTGTGTGTGTGTGTGTGTGAGATTTTTGGCAGAGCTTGATGCATCTGACCGTTATAGTCCTGAAGACGTGTTGGTGGGAGGGGTCATGCACCACTTCCTGTTCTAGTACACCATCACTCATACTATAACTCATTTGCTGTTTCTCGTTTAAAAGTGCATTGAAGTGCCTGTCAACAGGCAGCCTGGTGTCTTCTGATACCCAGCATGCATGATGAGGGAGAAAAATCATTTTCTTCATTACACAGGCTTACATTATCCTTTGAAGCACTTGGCACACTTCTGAATTAAGCTTGATGGCATTTTGCAGTTGTAGCTACTTGTTACCACCCACTTACTTGTACTGCCTGACCTTTCAATATCTGTCCCCCATGCTGCCTGCCCTCAGACCTGTTGCAGGTTTCATAGGGGTGAGGAGGTTTACTTGTAATCCTTTTTTAAAATGTTAGCTTCCCTTTAATGTCACCCTTTTCTCAAATAGCTCTCAATGTCCTTCCTCAATGAACACGGTCTCAGAGTTCTGACAACTGCAGGTGATGTACTGAGGTGCTTCATGCATCTCTTTGGAAACTTCCTCGTGCTCCTCCACATCTTCTCTGTGACTCCTGTAGTCTTCCCTGCCCTGAAATCCTTCATTCTAAAGTGATCCATGTTCTTTGCTGTTTTTAACCGTGTTCTTCCTGTTTGCATATAGTGATGCAGCCCACATTAAAGGGCATGTACGTGCGTGTGCATGCATGCTCATTGGCCGCGTGTGTGTGTGTGTGTGTGTGTGTGTGTGTGTGTGTGTGTGTGTGTGTGTGTGTGTGAGACCTATAGTATAGACTGTCTTCTTAAAGGAATGCTGTTTTCTCCCATTTTATGGCATGTTCCTATACTGATGGAGCATGTCACAATAGAGGTCTTATCTGCACTGTCATTTTAACTAACTTTGTTCTTCGAACAAACCTATTTTCCTCCCACTCCCCTGCCTTTCTCTCTGCCTGTTGCCAATGTAAATGGAAACCACAGAATTAGACAACAGCCCAAGATTTGTTCTTTGGTGGGGAGTTATTTAAGCTCCTCTTAAAAGTAGTGGAGTCTGAAGTCCCAAATGGCTTGTATTTCATTAGATTTGTATGGTGCACCCCTTTAATCAGCCAGCTCCGCGCATACTTTGTGAGCCAGTGTGGCTCCACACAATGTAATGATGCCTGGTAAAAGCTAGTTCTATCTGATAGGACCCTCTCATTTTCCTCAACCTGCACTCTTCTCATGCAGAATGGGCTCAGGTCTGCGGGGTCTGGACTGGATCAGATGTGTGATGGGGACAGGTGGTTTTTTTTTTTTGCTGTTGGATTGATTTTTATTTACGACTCCCAGTACCGGATCAGCAGCAGAGCTCCTGATGTTTTCTGCCCAAGCAACTTCCCATCTAACAAGTTGTGAAGAGTGAGAGTGAATAAGAAAAGGGAATAAAATAGTGTGTGTGTGTGTGTGTGTGTGTGTGTGTGTGTGTGTGTGTGTGTGTGCGCGCGCGCGCGCGTGAGGGGGAGAGCATGAGAGTGTGGTGGGGAGTTGGGTTGGGGTGTGTGGGTGTGTGTGGTCTAGTATATGTTATGCTCTGTGTTATACACTACCCCACCCATCATAGCAGTGTTTGTGTTTCTCAAATAGAGAGTTGCGGAACCATCTGGTGGATTACCCCAGAAACTCTCACTTGCCCTTGTGTGAGGTCTTGACCTTTCGAAGGTGTTGTGGAGTTGCCACATGTTAAAGCTTTTGCTAATGGGCTGTTGTCGTAGAGGAAGTCAAGAGCTTCATAGACCGTGCCAGAAATGTCACACATTTACTCAAGCAATGAGAAGATAGGTTAACACCTCGAAAGGGAATGAACCTCACACCTATCTGGTAGCAGGCAGCCTGTGCTGTGGCACCCTGAAGGGTTTCTTGGCACGTTATGGGTGTTTGCTTCTGTATTTTTATGATTAGGTTTTTGTCCTAGAGCTTTAAGTTGGGAGTCAGGTGATTACATGGTGAACCAGTTAATCTGTTTACTTAGTCCATTGATTTACACATTTTTTAAGGCTGTGCTTCTGAGTGTGGGAACAGCCTGGCCTGTTGCTGGAACACGAGTTCGAACTCTCATTCCATGATGTCAATCGGAGCGATGCCAGCCAATTGTGTGCATCTGTCAGGTCAATTATTCAGAATTGGACTGTTGGTGTTCACTTTCATATGGATTCGGCTGCCCTGTGACATTGCATGAGCGTCAGCACGAAAAGATAATTTGGTATAATCGGGCTACACGTGTTTGAATGATCTAGTTAGCAGGTGGGACTAGGCTGCACCCACTAGACACTGGCCAAATTGGACCAAAAATTGTGTGAAAGATATATTAACCTGTGGTTATTTGTTTGTATGTGAAACTTGGGAAATCTCAAACTCTTTATTTCATGAGGCTAGAATGACTGACTGACTGTTTTCATGAGTCTGAAGCTGACAGTCTCACGCTGATTTTTATTTATTTATTTGTAGGTGAATAACAGACACACTGCATGATGCGTGAGTACAAGTTGGTGGTCCTCGGCTCTGGAGGTGTTGGCAAGTCCGCTCTGGTAAGTGATCACGTCCCCTCTCGCCTCATTCAAGCTAAAGTTGAACTGCATTAGTGCATAAATGATGATTTGTCTTCTGCAAAGGTGCCATCCATTTAGATGTGTGTGTACGCATGGACACATGCCATTTCCATGTCTGCTCGTCCTTGTTCCTTGACCGCAGCGGCTTGTTTTCCTTGTCCTTCCCTGCCCTGCCCTGCCCATCTCCCCGGCACGGCACGTTGTCCATCGAGTCAAGGCAGGCTGTGAGAACATGGCTGCCCTATGCTTTGTGTGTCTCAATCTGGTCTCGTCTCATGAGTGCGTGAGGCAGCCGAATGACTCGGCGAGTGCCTTCCTCTAATTTCCGTTGTGGGAGTGGGGGCGTGAGCGTATCTTGACCTGTGCCGAGTGCCAAAACCCATGTCTTCCTGAAGAGCGCACGTAAAAGTCCTTTCTTTACCCATGCCTTTCTTACTGCTATAGGCATTTAACACCTGAAGAGAATGTGGTACTACTTGTATACTTAGAGCGAAAGTTTGTACGTTTTGTGAAAGAAGCGATCCAAGTCAGGCAGTTGTAGCCAGAAAGTGTCCTGATGATGAGCGGTGAATTTAACCTATGCCCTCTCTAACCTCGTTGCCCCTTTTAGCATCATTAGCATAGTGTACCTTACTTATTTCCATCACGCTGACCTCCAGTAGCCGATCCACTGGAAAAGCGCCATAATGGCCTGCCTCAGGACCAGACAGAGAATCCACTGGCTGTGTGTGTGTGTGTGTGTGTTTGTGCACGCCACAGTGTCTCTTCCTTCTGTCTTCGCTCTCTCCAGCCATGGCAGGTCTCTCTGTCAACAACACACAGTGCTTTTATTGTCCATTAGCTCTGATTTGGAGTACCATGACCAGGTCTGCGTGGAAAGCCCTGGACAGGTAAATGCACTCGCATTCCGCCCACCACCTGGTCTGTGACGGAGGGTCTGTAAAATCATTACACTTTCAGTTCGCCGTGGTGTCCCATAACACTGCGACCGTGCATGCAAGAGGGGGCTCTCTGTCTTCAGTGTAGGCCAGGATTGTTAATATACCCCATCATGCAGACGTCCTCTGTTATAACTCTGTTGGACAGAGGCTGTGTGGTCAGATGCATGTGATTGTCAAGGATATCTAGCTTGCCGCTTAGGCCCGCTGGCTAGGGAAGGTGCGTGTATTGGCCAGTGGGAGAGGGCTGTGGTCTCAGTGAGTGATGAGCCAGGGTTAGTGGGCAAGGCAGCAGGGACGGGACCCAGGCTGGCTGTCCGGGCTGGCAGTCTCTGCCTGCTCCCCTCAGTACTGAAACACAAGCCTGCTGGGAGATGGCGGGGACTGCAGACATCGAGGGCTGCGGGTGGGGGTGGGTGTGAGAGAGAAGAACAGCAGGTGGTTTAGTCAGAGTCTCTTCCTCTGAGATGTGCCTTCCTAAAGCACGTTCACTCCTGTTCCTCTGGATTGGTGTAGAAAGCATAGTGTGTACCTGATACAGCACATTAAGTGAAGCTGTTATTCATCAATTAAACTTCAAAAGATTTTCCTCCTTAAATGGACTCTTCTGTATAGTTACCGTGTGTGCGTGCATGCACTCTGGCAAAGGGCTGGGCTGATTGTGTGTGGCTCTGATGAGCTGATCTCTCTGCCTTTGTGGAGCCCCTCCAAAGCAGCTTGCTTCATGGCTGAAGTGTTAACTGAAGGATCTCCTGCAGAGGCCTGAATAGTGTGCTGAGAATGATGTCAGTCATGTCAAAGTCCTGCTCCTCACTGATGAGAGATACTCACACACACTCTCACACTGATCGGCACAGTGGAAGAGAATCTGGGCTCTGAGATGTCTTTGGTAAAGAATAATTAGCCATTTCAATAAATGTTTGTGTTTTGTCTCAGTTTTTGTGACCAGAGTCATAAATTAAATTAAAAGGGCACAAAACAGCAGATTAAAATCATTGGTATTAATTTCTAAATTCAGCTTTTGCAGTTTCAGGTATTGTATTCTATTGATTAGACTTTTGGAGTTTTTGCCTATTTTTGTGAGTTTGGGTGTGTATCCGGTTGTGGGTATAAGACAGAGAGATCTCTCACAGCACTTTAGGGAGGTTGGAAAACATCACACTACATTGGGGCTCACTGAAATATTATCCTCTTTCATCATGATGCATGAAGCTTGCATAAATAGGCATTTCAGATCTGTGTGTAAAATTGATGGTAGTTATCCACTTTCAAATGACTCTACTGCGGTGATAAGAAAATGCTACTGTTCTGCTGTGAACTGGAAAGAGTTCTTTCCAGAACTGCTAAAGTGCTTCCTGATTTTTTTTTGTTTTGTTTTGTTTTGTTTTTTTCTTCTTTTTTCATCCGAGCTGAATTCTGCCACTGAAACCTACTCTAAAACCTACTCCATAGCCTACCAGATCAAGGTGATGTTTTATTATAGTTTGTACAGTGCATTTCTACACCACACAGTCCCCTTCCTACTTCTGAACTGAAACTATCCCAGCTCTAGCTACAGAGTCATCCATACCTGAATAAGGTTTTTGTGTGTGTGGCTCTGCTCTCCCATGATCAAATCAATTTTGAAGAAGAGAATTCTCCACAGGTTGTGAAAACACACACTCGCACTCATACTCTCACACCCTACAGCCCAGCAGGTTGCACTGGGTTACATACAGTAAGTTACAGAGCCAGAATTAGTCACTGCCTGCTGGCACATTCAGCTGTCTCCAAACACACTATAGGACATGCTTGACCACTGAGCAGGAGGCACAAAGAGTGGGTGTGTGGCTCAGAGCATGGGCAAATCGTTCCAGACCTTTTTATTTACACACACATATATAAACACACACACACACACACACACACACACACACACACACACTCTTGCAGACAGAAAAAGCATGGCTCATCGATGTCAGAGCCTTAAGGCATCCATCAGTTAGACCCTGCTGCATCAGCACACATTGCTTCCATGCAGTGACTCACTACCATCGACCTGCATCATACACTGTCTGTCTCTTTTTTCGCTCTCTCTCTCTTTCTCTCGTCTATATATATACACACACACACACACACACACACCCTATTACTATTAGGTCTACTGTGGCCCAGCTTTGAGCTACAGTGCTAGTTAAGTGTCGGACAGAGATGGAGTAGCTCTCTGGCTAACCGAGCATGCAGCTATACCCAGCTAGGGACAACTCGCCATACCTCCCTGTCATGTCTGACGTGTGTGTGTGTGTGTGTGTGTGTGTGTGTGTGAGGGAGAGAGAGAGACACCGATTCAGCACTCCCTGATAGGTGAGAAGCACGCAGTAGGTGGGGTTGGGGGGTTGTGAGCGAGCATTGCTTTGTCCAGACTGGGTCAGACTAAGCGCAGCTTTGAGCAGGTTGCCCCTCTGGGTTTTAGAGATTACATTTGCCTACCAGGATAATGCAAGAAAACCCACTCAGATTTAGTGTCACTAAACATGTAGAGAGCGATGACCCACTAACATGAAAACCTAACCCTACCAGTTGTACTGGAAGGAAAGGATTTCTGGGACTGGATGTGTGCTTCTAGTCATGACTTCCATCTGGGAGATTAAACCTGAACTAAAAAGTATTAATTCTCAATTAGGTTGATTGTAAGAATTGAAATAAGATACTATGTATTTTTTAAAAAAAGTCCTCTGCTTTCAACTATACCGCTATACATCGATCACATATTATCAATTGGTACCTTTGAAATTATCACAATATAATGAAAATGCTCAAATCTTCAATCCTCCTGCCTATTACCTTGTGGAAAAGTCTGGACTGGGAAAAAGTCTGGACTGCCCATTTTGCAGACTTGCAGACCTGTGGACCTAAGAAGAAGAGCTGCCTAATTCTGCTGCTTGTCTAAGCCATAAGAGGGTAATGACACAGTGGCAGGAATGCACAGGGAAGAGAATTACATGTTTATAGGGACATAGAGATGCCAAAGTGCACTCTAGTAGATGCAGGGCTGAGTTTATTTCCCCAGCCATTCTTGAAGGGTAGAAGTGGGTGGGTGGGTATCTGATATTTGATTAATTGATTTGTCTGGTGTATCTCTTAAAGGTTCTAAAGTGTGTATCTCTGTGTTATGTTTGATTGATTAAGCCTGGTTCTAATTCTAACAGTCTTTCATAGTTTGCAGTTTAGAAATTTGATGCTTCCTCATGTATGGTAATAAAACTTTGACACTACATCTACATTTTGTTAATGGTACAGTTTAGTCTGTTGTGGGTTTTGTTATTTTCACTTGAAATGGGTAGGACCAACTCTGTTCAGAAGTATTGACTTTTCTGAATGATTAAATGTTTGATTTTTACAGAGCTTTTAAGATTTTTCATTCACTAATTCATCCATATATTCATGCATTTATTCATTAAGTTTTTCAACCAACATTAGCATGACTAAACTGGTAATTGGACATTTTTTTTACCCACTCCCACGGATTTATTTACACGTAATTTATTCTTACTCAACTTTCTCTCTAACTCGTATATCGGGGTAACACCTGCTGCCTACTAAAACTCAGCATCTTAATGACTTTTTCTTGTTTCTAGCTCCGCATGAGTGTGTGGGGGAAGGTCCTTGTCAGCACAGCACAGCCATTAATCCAGCTCTGCACAGGGGTTTTGGGGCCATCATGAGAATTGGAGAACATGATCAAAGGTCTCCTACCCAAACTCGACTCCCTTCAGTCCTGAGGTTTCTATGGCAACCTTGGAGCCAGAGCCCACAAGCTGCAGATTTTCCCACAGGCTGCTGCTGATTAACGATTAAGTTTTTATTTTACAATTAATTTTTGGCTGCCTCCATTCCCCAAGCAAGGACGTGGAGTATTTTGTTTGGCTGTGTGGTTGTAGTTGTACCTCTTGAGTCATACAGGTGAAATGCTCAACATTAAGCCTTTATAAGTGCACATCAACTTGTTGGAGTGGTATTTCTGTAACTTTTGATCTTAATATTCAATGCGCTCTGGAGAATGTCCTGCGTTAACGTCACTTAATTGCACTTCGTCAAATGCTGGTCATGGTTTCCTCTTTTGTGAAGTTCTTGTTGGCTGAAAGCAGGGCCTTTTTATCTCCCTCTGACCAATGTCAGTTCAGACACCTAATAATTCTACATGACCAGTAGTAATGGTGTAAGTACAGTTATTAGGGGTGGCAGTTATAAGAACCTGATGATGGTTTTGTTTGGAATTCACTTTGATCCATTTAACAATTCTATAATTGTAAGGCAACGCATTTTACCTTTGGATCTTTGAGTTCTGTGCTGATTGGTGTTATACCCAAGTCATCTAAATGAAACTGCTTTTGCTTACTCGTCACTCTGTAATTTCAGTTTTGAACATTTCTTATATATGTGCGCATCTCTCCCTCCCTCCCTTTCTTCTGTTTCCAGACTGTCCAGTTTGTTCAAGGGATTTTCGTGGAGAAGTATGATCCCACAATAGAAGACTCGTACAGAAAGGCAAGTGTTCTCCTCTAGGAGTCTTGTGTTGAGTTTAATGTTTTAATGATGTGCAGCTGCCACATGATCTAATATGATTCCAAAACTGAAGAGAGTTTGTGGAGAATAGACACAGCTGGGGATATCACAGTTTAACCTCCTCCAACCATTCACTGCTTTTGATGTTCCTTTTAAGCGCCTTTGAATGGCTTTGCTTATCACATGTCTGTCGTCCTCCGAATGTTCCAGACAATGTGCCTGTAATGCATCAGAGAGACGCTGCGTATGCGCGCGCGTGCGCACATGTGTGCACACTGAGTTGTAGTTTGACAGTCTGCAATCCAAGCTGATTCAGTGATTTACCTAAGTGGGTGGGTAATGAGACAGGCCAGTGATGAAAGGAAGGACCGTGGGCATGCATAAATCCGCCGCCTGCCGTGTTCACCGCTGATTATGTTTATTAATGGCCACAGCACGTCTGCCATAAGATGACAACTGCGACTAAAAATGATGCTTCTGTCAAACTGTAACAGGAAGTCCCATGTGGGTCACCACCCCTCTTCCTCTGTGCGCTTCACTCTGGCGCCCCAGGGGCGCTTCCTGTGGGCGAGGTTTCCTGATGCTGCAGGAGAGTGGCTCACAGTGCTGGACATGTGTAGTGTAGTTCTGTCATTCATCTAAGGGAAGAGGACGTGGGAAGCCCCTAGCCAGAGCCTGAGGTTTCCTTCCAGCCAGGGCTGATTTATATCCTCACCGCTCAAGGCTTTATCATCACAGCCTTTTTCCAAATGCCTCGTGCTCATAAGTCCAAATGGATCTGTTCAAGGTTCAAATCACCCAGTGTGGGTCAATTGTAATCACCTGATACCTGCCTCTGCAGTTACACACTCACACATACATGTATGCGCGCACCCCCACCCCCCTTTACATTTTTTTTATATTTTTTTAAATTAAATGAGCAGTGGGTGTGTTATGAGCCAGCGGGAAGGTAACTATCAGTGCTTGGGACGGGCCATGCCACCGGCCTGCTTCATCGTAGAAACACCTGTAGCATGCAGGATAGTGTGCTATATACATTATACTATATAGTACACCAGTGATGGTGTACATTTCAGAAGCTCATTTATTTGTTCGGTTTGTTTTCATGTCTCTTGCATTTTTGCAGCAAGTGGAGGTGGATGGCCAGCAGTGTATGCTGGAGATCCTGGACACTGCAGGGACGGTAAGAGTCTTGGGACTGAATTCCTGTTCACTCTGAATGTTGCATATTAAGGCTTTAAGCATTCTTATTGGCTTAACCAGTAATAACCTTATTATTCTTATTAGTTAACCATGCTTTACACATGCTGCAGGAAATCATTTTTATGCACTTCAAATCTACATGAAAATAAAAAGGGATGATGAAGGCATTATTCATCCATTACTCTATATGAGACACTCCTATCACGAACATGCCTAGAGTTTTGTAGAGCTGAGGTGCCTTCCCCATGGAGTCCAAGCTCCTGTTAACACAACAGTGGAGTGGCTTTCATTCTGGTGCAGAAAGGCATCTAGAGTGGGCCTCTCCCCTGAGAAGTGTAAGGCACGTTTGCTGCTTCCCACCACCCTGTGTTACAGCCCCAGAGCCCTGGTAACAGATGGTGAATGCTGTCCTTGGTTTCTCCCCTCCAGAATGGCACCACAGCCAGACACAGGAGAGCCAAGATGGCTGACAAAGCCTGACAGCAAGCTTACTCCCGATTTGGTCCCTTTCATCTGCATGCCCAGCTGAAAGCACATTGAGGCTTTCCCCTCACGTACGTGCAAATAAGCGCAAGCGTGAGCATCAAACCGGTCGAGAGCCTTCTGGTCCTTTATGCATGTGGACCAGTTCACAGTGGGCCTATGCTGTGATCTTCCTAAGACTGGAAAAACATGATGCGAAAGGAGAGTAGGCAGGTTATGGTTTTCGCACTGTTCTTTCTAGCCCTGAAACCGTGGTGCAAAAGCTGATACAACTCCTGTCCCTGTGAGCACAGTTCTCCTCTTCCTGTGAGCTATAAGGTTGTGTGCCTGTTAGCCAACCAGCCCTTTTAATGTCTGTCTTTCAGCATGTGCGTGCACTCATCCATACGTCTGGTTTTTATGTTGTATGGTTTTGCTTAACATGCCACCCGGCCCTCTGCAGGTGAAGTCCTGTTCTGTGGGCAGACAAGTAATTATATCTCATCATAGCCTTACAAACACGTTACCCTTGGTAACCACCTCCCACTCAGCATGACAGGAATAGGCCACTAGATCAGTGGCCCAGTCTGTAGGGATAAGTACAACTGATTGCTCATGAGGCCTTCCACTCGTTAACTTATTGCTCATTAACTCCATCTTAATAAGTGGCATCAAACAAATCACGTGTGCTCATGTTAAGTAGCCCTTTGAAACATTTTCAAATGAAACTGTAGTCGTATACATCCTCCCTTTCCTGTACGTAATACTGGAGTAGTTAGTTCAGATCATTCCTACCCCGAGAAGTGCCCCACTCGTAGAGACTGATAGACATTTCTCTTATGGTATTCTTTTCCTTCTGAATGAAGACACTCCACTGCATCTCTCTGCACTAGATAATTTTGTATGCTCTTTCAAATGCAAAGACAACCAGGGTTTATGCACAAATCGGTCTATTAAAAAACCCTAATTTCACCAACAAATAGATTGAAAAAATTTTCAGATTAGAAATCTGACACACCAGTTCACAGACATCTCAATCAGAAATTTGTCATTTTATAATTTTTGGAAAGAATGGCATCAAAAGTATGTTCCCAAAAGCACAATGTTGTCGAGTTACACAGGTGTTAACAACAACAGCGCTCCACCACCATGTAACACTTTTTCTCATTCACAGTGCTTATGTTGGCAAATAATTTGTATTTATGTTTGTCATTTTACCCCCTTAACAGGAACAATTCACAGCCATGAGGGATCTGTACATGAAGAACGGCCAGGGCTTCGCACTAGTATACTCCATAACTGCACAGTCCACATTCAACGACCTGCAGGACTTGAGGGAACAGATCTTGCGAGTTAAAGACACTGACGACGTGAGTGCTGCCCACTCTCTGCAGGGCCAGCAGGCTCCTAAAAGCTGGCTTCCCATCAGTACTCGCGCTCTGCCCATCCTCTATGTTGTGCTTTGTAGGTAGAGCTTTTGCAGCATTATTTGATAGATTCAGTATTCCTCTCTCTTGGCTATATAAAGGTTATTGAGGCTGCCTTCCCCAGTTCAGCTCCACTCACCCATAGCGGGCATCTTAAGGGGTCATCTCTTTAACCTTGTTTTGTGCTCGCGTGTTTGCGCATTTGCGTGTGCGTATGAATGTCTCCATATTTGTCCATGTTTCTTTTTCCATTTCTTTTATCCACACAATCCATGTAGGTGGTGATTGTGTAACAGCCCTATTGAGCTGAAGCCACATCAGGTTAAAGTCCAACTTTATTGTGTGTGGTATACAGAGAGCATAGAGGGTGGGTGTGTGTGTGTGTGTGTGTGTGCGTGTGTGTGTGTGTGTGCGTGTGTGTGTGTGTGTGCGTGTGTGTGTGTGTGCGTGTGTGTGTGTGTGTGCGTGCGCGTGTGTGTGGCATTGTTTAGACTGTTTCCAAGAAGGAAGATGGTGGCGCTTTCTGAAGTTCACTATATTAGACTCCTCCTTCATTGCAGGTGAATTAGGGAAGTTCTTCTGCTTATGCTTTTCGCTGCTACTGAACATTTACTGGCAGGGTTTCAGCTGAGCTCTGCTGTGGTGTGGTGCGCAGTCTAAGCATGTGCATTTCCTCTGAACATATTAAGCTTCCTGTCCCACTGCATCTGAGAATTGCACAGAAGGGGCTTTTTTGCCCACTATGACCTCTCAGGCTTCCCAGCAGCTACTGCAAATAAGCTGTAATTGAAACTGGGAACGTGACAATGTCATCAAAACTCCTTTAAAACTCTACCCTGTCAAAAGAATCCTAATAGTATGTGTACAATTATATTTTTAGTAATATGTATTAAGACAGAAGTTCCCCTTACTAATAGTAAGGTTTTTGTAATATAGTCAGTTGCCATCTATTGGGATTTAAAATATTATTCTTACAGATTAAAATTCTGTCCTCTTGTAATTGAACCACAAAAAAAATAAAAAATAGACTCCTTTGCTCTTCTAGTGAAAATTCTAGTGAGGTACATTAGAATCACCCTAGATTCTAGATAAATGTCCTTCTCTTCAGCCTGGCAGGCGCTTCCACACATGAACGTCCTCTGACTCACTCATCAGGATCACTCCCTCCATCATCACTGCACTCAGAGAATTGGCACCTGTCAATGCGGCTTTAGTACCAAAGTCATGTGCTGTTACTACGCACAGCATTAAAACACAAAAAATGCCAAACCCACTGGGCTGCAGACTGACGATGTGTACAGAACGAGATACTGAAACAGTGTTGATTTACAGGAGAAGTAAGAGATATGTGAGCAGTGCCCTCTCCTTTTAACCTCGCCAGCACCCTTAACCCTGCCACCCGCTACTGTCTCGTAGGTGCCGATGATCCTGGTGGGGAACAAGTGTGATCTGGAGGACGAGCGGGTGGTGGGCAAAGAGCAGGGGCAGAACCTGGCTCGTCAATGGAACAGCTGCGCCTTCCTGGAGTCCTCTGCAAAGTCCAAGATTAACGTCAATGAGGTGAGTTTCTGCTCAAATGACCATCCCCCCCACAAGTCTGCACATATTACTCTGTCTCTGTCCACCATACCCACTGTGCCCTGCTACCAAGATGTTCCACAGGGCAAATGGAAGATCAGTTCTTTCTCGCTAGCCCCTGATTCAACTTGATCAGATCTGTGAGCAGTTTGGAGAGTTTGAGGCATGTCATAGCTCACGTTGGGCCTCTTTAGACGAGGTGGTGTCCGCACAGAGCTGCGGTCCGCCTCAATGCGGGCCTTGGACAGAACGCAGCCTTTGTCAGCCAGTGCCACGGCTCGATACGGCGTCAGGTGGTCAGCTGCTGCGTGCAGGCACAGAGGGGGCTCTGTCTGCCAGGGCCCCGTCTAACCCGCTGCTGATGCCTCAGCACAGTGCCGGCCTGTGTTCAGTCAGCAAGAAGCCCTCGTTCAGTCTGAGCTGCCGGACTGCGTTGGCAGCCTTCATTCCAGTGCTAGATAGTATCGAGGCCCAACGGTTGCTCCAAGACTGTTACGAGCTCTGCAGTGTCTCTCTCCCGGGTGCAGGGAAATGAACATGCATCGTCAGCTTTTTGACTGAGACCTTCCGTCTCTGCGGCAGTGCTTGTTTATTCCTGCCAAAGCAGCAAACGTCATCATTAAAGCCTCAGCACTTCTCCCTGATTAAAAATACTGACAGCCATCCAGTAAAGCTACAGTGAGTAGCATACTGCTCCACCAGCCTTTAGTCACAACTTGCTGCTTTAAGGCTTTGACAGGCAGGTTTTACATTTTTTTAACTTCTTAGCATTGACCAGATTAGAAATTTACAGTAAACTGACAAAATGTGTATTTATAATGCTTGCATCTGAAGTCAACCCAAAACGGTGCTCAGTGCTTCCCCCTCGTGGCGACTATACCTTAGTGGTCGCCTAGGTTACTTTAGCAAGCAATGAAGAAGGGGAGGAAAAAAAGTTAATGAAGTCTAATGCAAGTATATCTTCATGTGATATGTGAATGATGTTGCTTGAAAAATATTGCCTCACATTGTTTAATGCCCTGTGATTGTTGGAATCCATTCTGCAACCCATGCTGCACAAGTGCGATGGGCAGATGCACTAATATGGACATGGTGAAAGTCTTACCAAATTAATAATATTGTCTAACCTTTCACTTGGATCACCACCTGTGGTTAATGAAGCATGGTTGTCAGAGTGTCACAGACAAAAATATGTGTGTTCTAAAATCTGCTTTATGAAATTTAGGTTTGTTTACTATCCCAGTTAAAATGCTTAATGATAAATCATTAATAGTTGAGATTATTGAGAACCATTTGCGGATGACCAGCGGTAGCAACTTTTTATGAATGAATAGTTGTGATTGATCAATTATTATAATACTTCACTGAAATGGTCATGTATCTCAGATAGCTCCACATGGCTTACATCTAATCTGATATAAAGTGGGCCCATCACTGACTGGGTGGTTTGGCCGGTGTGCGTGTGCATGTCTTGGACCTAGAGGCTCATCTGGTCATCATATATGGGAATGAGTCCATTCGCTCTCTCTAAGCACGTGTTGGCTCACCATGACAGCAGTCTTATGGCCTCATCCAGGTGTACCAGAATACTCTGGATGTTAAAAGGAGTTAGATGTTGCCTTTTGCTAGTGGTCTGAAATGTATTTTGCTGTTTCATATGTGGTTATTACATTTGGATTTGAGGTGTTGGCCAAAGACTTGTGAAAAGGTCATATTTAGAACTGAAAATGTTAAACAACATATTAAATCTCAAATTCATGCAAAATTAAAGGCTTATATTTGAAGCATAGTTTTGCTTTAAAGGTGTAATGCCCTGTGATCTCTGCCTTTTGTAGATCTTCTATGACCTGGTCCGGCAAATCAACAGGAAAACCCCAGTACCTGGAAAGCCACGCAAAAAGTCCAACTGCCAGCTGCTCTAATACACAGCTGTTGTGTCGCTCTGAGCCAGGTGGGAACTAAAGGAGAGCTCACACTCAGTGGCCCATATGATTCAGTTGCTGAGATGGCGTCGGTTCTGGATTCCTAAGTTATCCATTAGAATCAAACCATTAACCATTCGAATGCCAGATGTGTCTGGGTCCTTGGCATGATAATGGAGAGATGACTTGAAAACACAACTGGCATGACAGCATGTTTTCTCTTATTCTCTCTCTCTCTCTCTCTCTCTCTCTCTCTCTCTCTCTCTCTCTCTCTCTCTCTCTCTCTCATTTCTCTAGGTCTGATTTGCTGCTGTATCTTTCAGCAGTGCCAGCATTCCGACGTTACTAAAACCTAACATTGAATGGACTTTCCTGTGTGGTGATGCCCCTTTAACAAAATCGACCAAGCAAACAAACCAACCAAACTACAAAACTACAGTATCACCCTAGTTTTTTTTGCACATAAATAACCATGATCACTTTCAAGAGTCGCAAGAGAGAGATTTTTACTTATAAATAAATATATATTCTAACTGTATGCAACTGAAATAGAAAAATAATTACATGGATAAGTGAATAAAGAGCTAAAGAATTTTAAAAACACAGCGCCTACACACAGTGTTATTGCTAACGGAGACAGCTACCGTTGGAAATGTAAGAAGAGGGTGTCGAACCTGACTGTGCACGTTGCCATGGCAATTACAATGATGCGATATTTATAAGCACCACTATTTTAGCCAGAGATGAGAGGAAGTCCAAAGAGCGCCTATATAGTCCATTTCATACAGCTAACTTTGCTCCTTGGTTTCTGTGCATTTCTGTTTGTCATTTTTGTCTTTGGTAACTATTTGTTGCTTTTTATTTTCTTTATTTTCTTCTTTATTTTCCTTCTCTCCTGCATTTTCTCTTTTTACTAGATTTTTGCTCTGCCAAGATGGTGTATCACAAGAACCATTGATATGATTATCTTTAGGAAAACCTGTGGATACAGTGATGTACGTGTAAAAAGTAAAAAAAAATATATATGATTTTTCTGTCACTATCATGTTGTCCTTAGCCTCAAATGTTGCCTTCAAATATGTTAGCGCTTGTTTCTTTGAGATGAATCCAACTAAGAAAAAACACCACAATCCATTTCTCATGCCAGGTTTCTTGGTTTGTTTGCAAAGATGTTTGTGCAGTTGTAGGGCGGTGTTTCAAAAGGTGGTGCTGTTGAAAGGGACTTAGCATTTTAGGATTCACCAGTGAGAGACATGGAAGTGTGCTACATCATAATGTAGCCTGCCTCTTTCAGAAACCACTTCTCATTGGCTGAACTAAAGCTAAATAAATGATCCATTTGCCTGTTAGAGGATTACCCTACTACAGGAAGTATACAGTGGAAAAACTTGAAGGTTTTAACACAGAAAATGGGACAAGCGTCATGAGTAGTGATGTCAGTCTTTGCACTCCAGTACACTTACTGTATGTAAATTCTGTTCCCGTGCCCGTCTCCTTGCCTGCTAATGCATCTGGTACCCTGAGGATTTAAAAACAAGATATTGGACCCTGTCAGTAGAAAGAGAGGGAGAGGGAGAGGGAGAGAGTGAGAAAAAAAGAATTGCCTGTTAGTGACTGTTTCACCTTTGTAATACTTGGTTTGACCTGTTTTCTGTCTGCGTTCCTGTGGGGTTAACTGTAGTGAATGTTGGGGTGGGGACCTTGTGTTTCTGAGCATGGGAAAAAAAGGGAACAATAGAAAAATGACCATATTGTACCAAGTGCAGTCATATGAGGCATTCATAAAGCATTCATAGGATGAACTGTGCAGCACAATGACAAAGCGCTCACCTGCGATGTCTGTCCTGGCATCAAAATTCATGTTTTGCATTTTGAGACTGAATATAATATACAATATACTGTATGTGCATAATGAATGCTTTATGCATGTGTTATGGGGTCTCGCTCAGTATAAAATGTGACAACACTTGGTTAATCGGGCCATATTCAAGGCAATGCTGAATCAGTGATAGATACAGGCTAACATGAACATTGTGTCTACTCCTGTAAGCAAATGCTTTGTTGCAGTTTTGTTTATAAACAAAAACATAAGACATTTCCTTGATATTAAAACCATGACCTGAGAGTGAGTCACAGGATTTGAAATGCAACATCTGCGTAATAGTAGGGTGGGAGGGGAGGGAGGGATGGGTGGCCAAATGTAAACTTAAAAGCCTTAATTAAAGTGGTGCAATTTTGTATAACCAAGCATCTGTAGTTCAATAAAAAAATTGGATTGCCATAAAAGGGCTTGCAAGAAGCCAATTTTGCCACTTGGATGTTTGTGTATTGTTTCAGTTTTTCTGTCAATAAAACAAAAACGGTTAACATTTGCTCTAAAGCCAAACTTGTGTTAAGATTATGGTTAACCTATAGTGAAAACTCTTGATTAGATGATGTATTTTAATAATGCTTATTTCAAAGATGACCTCTGCATAGATAGTACAGAATTGTTCTATGTAGGAACACCTTTTTTGCCCATCATCCCAAAATGGCCTGACTTACATATCTGATATATATGTTGGTCTACTTGAGTTCTGGATGTGGACATATTCTAGTGATAAATATGTTGAATTACGTTGTCTTAAAATATATGTTTTTGTAAGGTGGACATCCACCATAGACAGCAGACAAAGCTGGATGAAACTGTTAGCTTCGCACCGATATTAATTATAGAAGAAACATCCGTTCAGGAAGGCCGGCCTGAGAGGTGAATGAGAAAAGTACTGAGGCTGATGGATACTGAGCATACTGGACATATCGATTGAAGAAATAACGGGAATATGACCCAGAACGATAGATGGCAGTGTGTATGTTATTTGTTACATGATGCCAACAAATGAAGAAGAATTTGCTGCACGACATTGATTAACCGAGCTAATGCAGCTAGAATGGGGTTGTTTTATAGTTATGTGCGATTATCTGAGTAATTCTAACCTTTTTTGTTACGTTCAACCTAATGCTTGTTAACGTTCCTGTTGTAGTGATGATTTGCTGATAGAATAAGAATACGCGTCAGAAGCGTTAGTTAGCTAGCATTATTTTTGCGTGCACGTGCGAGAAGGAACTTAACTACCATGATGAACGACATGATCATACCAGCTTCTATTAAACTCAGAACTTGAGTTTGTTGATATGGGTTTAAGCGGTCTCGTCAGTTTTAGGGTCGTAGCCCGCTCCTTTTACAGAAAGACCACAGTCTTCCATTCCAGAAAAGTGTCTGATTGTGCTCAGACATCAGCCCAAACTCCGTTATCCCCTGACAACAGAAATGAAACGGCAGAAGACGAACGGCGGAAACCAAGAAGACCCCCAAACAAAGTCTCCGTTCTTCTTTTCCCTGGACAAGGTAGTCAGTTCGTTGGCATGGGCAGAGGAATGTTAAAGTACGACAACGTAAAGGAAATGTTCGCGGTAGCCCAGAAAGTGCTTGGCTACGATCTATTGTCTCTATGCTTAAATGGACCCGAAGATGATCTAATGAAAACTGTCCACTGCCAGCCTGCTGTGTTTGTTACGTCTTTGGCTGCTGTGGAAAGACTGAACCATGGAAATCCTGCCGTAAGTAACGAGCAGGCCTATTAAGCCATTAAGACCTGTTAAGTAACGGTTCATATTTTGCATCTGACATTGTCGGTCATGTATGGGTAAATTCCGCAGGCAATAGAGAATTGTGTTGGTGCGGCTGGTTTCAGTGTGGGTGAATTTGCTGCTTTGGTATTCTCTGGTGCAATGGACTTTGCTGAGGGTAAGTCTGACTCTCCTGGTTTTACGTGTTTGTAGGCTCAGCCATTGTTCCTCGATATCATACTTAAATTTGAGTTGGTATGTGTAACACTAACAGAGGCTATAATCTGGGTATATAGCCCTTTTTGCAGTGAAAGTCAGAGCTGAGGCCATGCAAAAGGCCTCAGATCAAACACCAAGTGGAATGTTATCTGTCATTGGAAGAACTCAGGCCAATTACAAACACGCTTGTCTGCAAGCTAGAGAACACTGCCTATCTCTGGGTATAGAGAACCCTGTCTGTTCCATTGCAAATTACCTCTTTCCAGACGGGAGAGTCATTGCTGGACATCTGGAGGTAAGAGCCATTCTTTACCAGCTGTATCGAATGCTTTTTAGTCTCAAAGGCATTTTAGGTGAGGCAATGCTGTCACTCGCACTCTCTCTCGGCTCTGACCATCCATCTCTGCCCCAGGCGCTGAACTTCCTTCAGAAGAACTCCAGGAAGCTGCACTTTGCACGGACACGGCTGCTGCCTGTGAGCGGGGCTTTTCACACGGCTCTGATGGAGCCGGCCGTGGAGCCTTTGCGGGATGTGCTGCGGCAGCTGCAGGTGAGCCAGCCCAAGATCGCCGTGCACTCCAACGTGGACGGCAAGCGCTACGCCCATGATGGGCACGTGCGCCGGCAGCTGGCCCGGCAGCTGGTGTCACCGGTGAAATGGGAGCAGACTCTCCATGAGATCTATCAAAGGGCCCAGGGCCATGGGTTCCCCCAGACGTATGAGGTGGGGCCTGGGAGGCAGCTGGGCTTCACGCTGCAGAAGTGCAACATGAAGGCATTTCAGAACTACACTCATGTGGGCGTCGACGTGCCAGAAGATGAATGAAATGATGAATGACTCAGGATCATGTGAGGAACGGGCTTTGATGTAGAGCACTTTGATGTGGATGTGCTTATACCAAGAGGGAAGCATCCCACTTGCCCCTCTGCTGCTCACTCATACACAAGCCAGTTTTTTATGTTTATGGTTGGTTAATCACCTCTTATCAAGTAGTTGTAATGCTCTGCTGTTAAGAGTGGTGAACTACAAAGCCGGATTTGTGACATGAATAAACCTTTTGCTTGACCAAAGTCTCTGAAATTGGGACAATTCATTTTCAAGATTTGGAATGTGCCTTTTATATTCTGATAACGTTAAGTGTAGGCATAAGATGACCCTCCAGGATATTACTGTGTGATGCATTTGAACTAGGGAAAAGGTGAGAATAAATTGAAAACATTGTTGAAGAAAAATCCATTACTACTTTTAATCCTTGGGAAACTCATAGATAAATCAGAATTGAATTTGTTTTTATTTGTATAGTGCTTTTTACAACACGTCACAAAATAGCTTTACAGAAAACCAAAAAATACAGCAAAGATATATTTCTTCATTTGCAATATATTTGGAAAAAATGGAATTGAAAGTCCAGCTTCCTTCAATAATGCTGAGATGCTTTCGGAAGAAGAGGTAAGAGAATTAACATGGCCCAATTAACCAGCAACAGACCCTACTGTAAACCAACAACAGCATCAAACAACTTACAAAAACTTGTGTGAACCAGCACGAGATGTAATTAGTTGTAGTTAGAAAAGGATCATACAAAATCATTATTCTTTAAGATGGAAGACCTGCTCTTGGCTCTTTCCGGGTGCCTGCCTAACTCTCAGACGTTTCCTGGGATGCAGTAAAGGCAGCTGCAGTGAACAACAGCACAGCAGAGGCCAGACAGCATTTGGTCCTGCCGGACCAGTCAGGAAAGTGTGAGTTGTAGACCTGTGAAGAGTGAGCAAATGTTGACGGAATGTTGATCTGATCAGTGTTTCATGTTGGCATGTCTACTTCTTTGCAGTAAATGCAAAACTTCTCCTTACCCTGCCTATCCATTGCATAGCTCCCTGGCAGGCCTGAGTGTGCAGCAGTGGAACCAACCAGGATGCCTGCACCACTGGCATGACTTTAGACCACCAGAGTCTAGCCATGATCCTCCTGTAACCATTAGGTTTACTACATATTTAAACACAGATCATGTCCTCCACTTTAGATAAATCTAAATGCTGATTTTTGTCTTTCATTCCCTGATGGGTGATAGGAATGTGGGTTTATATGATGCACGTGTTTTAAAAAGAGGTGACTTACCCATTCATAACTGTGCAGGTCAACATGTTAGGAAATGCCTGCCGTGGCCACTGGTTGGGGAGTTTCTCACTCCACCTGCTGTCCAGTTCATCTCCAATCTGTGCCAATTGACGGCCAATGAGCTGGGCAGATCTCCTACTACATTTTACAGATACAAAAGCATATTATGATCAGCCTACACTGTGCACAATGTATGTTATAAAACAGCTATTAAATTAAACATGGGTGACATTACAGTGTTGATATAACTAACTAATAAGAACGATTTATATGTATTTGGAAGGATCATTTTCTCACAGTTTTTACCTCATGTTAGCGTCAGGGAGCGTATGATTTCCCCCCTGATGAGGTCCAGCCTGGGGAAAAGGACCACTGCTCACTTCTTGGGCTTCTTCCACCATATTGTATTCTGAATAGAAAGACAATATTATATATTTATACACGATATATATATATATATACACACACACACACACACACACACACACACACACACACACACACACACACATATATATATATATATATATATATATATATATATATCCCCCTCACTAGGAGCCTAGCTGCGGTTTTTTTTGTTTTCTATCCTTCATGGTTGACATTGTTAGCTTTCAACCGGCCAGTAATACCATGTAAACACAAAGTCATGTGACCTGGAAGCATGCTGGGTGTGTTCCTATGTCTTGCTAACGGAGTGTGAAAAGATGAGGTCATCCATTCTACAGTCCAGTTTTAGACTTAGAATTTTTATTTCTATTTCCTCGTCTGTAAAAAGTTATTACGCATTATTTATAGTTGGTTCATTTTATCATTGTTATTTAAGTGGAACAAAGGCAGCATATAAAATAAGATGTTGGTCGAAGTCTTGCTCTATAGGGGATGTCATTACAGTGACGAATGCTGTTTGTTCTCACCCTTTGTTCATGTTTGTCCCCATGTGAAAGGTTTTAATGCAAATGTACATTCAAATCAGCCAAACTGCTTAGAGTTGAGCAAATTAAATACACACGTCGACAGTACTTATATTATGCTTGCTAACCACAAAGAAATCAAGGGAGAAATTATGTTTGTATATTTCAACCTCTAAAAGCTTTTTTAAAAATTGCCTATCATCTACATCAATTATCACACGTAAAATATTATTTTTGAAATCAAACCGATGTTCAGTGTATAGTCTGAATATGTATATGACTCATATTACAATACTAATATAAGCAAGTACAATACATAAGCAATTTTTAGTCTCACAGCAGCCATTTCCTGGACTGACTGTTCTGACCAAGGGCAGGTTCCTCATAGAGGCGGAAAAAACTTACCTGGCTTGTAGATTAAAATGGACGCCGCCCTGCAAAACATATTTTCATCATAGGTTACCTTAAAAAGTAATTTGACTTTATTTCATTTTTGTCCCATCCCATGAATATATCTATCTAAATATTTCTATATATTTGCAGTGTCACTTACAGCAGCGCCCTTTAATCGTTTTCTGTTACAGGTGTGTGTTTCAGTACAGTGAGGAAGGCACGCCTTTTGGCGGTTTCATCCAGGAAGAAAGTTCATTGTAAAGTGAAATGTGTCCACTAGAGGACGAGAAAGGCTCAATTCTGCCTTTTTCATGTATCTTAAAATTTAAATGTTTTTTTTTTTTTTTTTGCTTGTGCCCCCCCCCCCCCCCCCCCCCCACCAGGGACAGAGAAAACGTCACTTTAATTACTTTGTTTATGTGGTGGTTTATTTCATACGTTTCGCCTTTGTATCCATTTGTCTTCGTTTTGTTTTGGAGTTTGTCACTGTGTGGTAACATCCTTCAGAATGTGACAGCAGGACCTGCTTGTCTCTATGGAAACGTTTCCAAACTTTGTCACCTTTTCATATTGCTGTTGTAGCACTCTAACCTGGCTAGATATGTCTATAACATGGACCCTTTACCGGCTTCATATTACGGACAGTTAGATAAATCCAATCCAGTGATTTCCGCTTTTGAAAGGGATTTAAAACAGTTTAAATCATATATGAAGAGACTTCTAGACTCGGCAAACTTCGACCACTTCTCTTATTCTAGAGGGTAAGATAAGATGATGCTAGCTAACTTAACCTAGCTAAGATAGCTAGCTAGGATTACATTCTGGAGTTCTGACATGCAAATATATCCTAGTTTTACTATTTATGACTGTGATTAACGGTGTGTTTGCCAGGTCGGTGAAACTCTTTGATATATGGAAAAAATACAAACCTCGTCTTCCGTCCCCCTATTACGAGGAACAACTGATGCAACTGGCAGATTTCCTTTTTCAAAGGAAAGTAAGCCGGCTCCTTCAGCCTGTTCTTTCATCGTTTACTAGTTAGCTAGCTATTCAACTATATTCAAGAACAAGGTCTATGCCGTTGCCATTTATGATATTTAAACGTGTGGTCTATTTATATTTTGACATAAGCAAAAATATACTAACTAGCTCATGCACTCTTTCTTGTGTATTTTGCGTAAGTTTTACAGCCTAGCGCTGTGGCAGGGATATAGGCGCTATCTTCATCAGATCTGTACTGCTAGCTTGGAGAGCATCAAGAATGTGGAACACTTCAAACAGTCCTTCTTTCCGGAAGGCTTTCATACTGAAGGAGCAAAGCTTACGGTTGTAGATGCCTTTCTCATTAATATGCCTGAATGACACATGCATAATATCTAAAATATACCCACATTTATAAAAGCCTTATCAGTAAGTTATATTAGATCAAATTGTTTTGTGCATAACTGTATAAGCAAGTCAGGCATGACTGCTAACTGGTAAACTATGTGTCTGTTAGTTCTGCGCTCTGCAAAGAGAATGCCTGTGTGTCTTCTACTTGGAGCGAGAGAGGTGCAGACAGCCAGATTATAGTGGCATGCAGAAGCTGCTTAGTATACTGGCGTTTCTGCGCATCATGATGCAAGCCATTCTGCCCCATGAGAGTTTATGCTGGTTACTATACAACGGTAATTAAATGCAACATTGCTTCTGACTGAAGTAAAATTATATTAAATGTTTGCATAAAGAGGCTGTGAGTATTTTCTGAATGTCCTTAGGCACTTTGTGTATATACGAGATAAGCAGGTTCCTGATGTCTGTGAGCCATTCTGCACAGGTACTCAAACATGCATGTTTATCCAGTCACATCTTATACCAGGCAGGGCTAGGGTTCCTGTGGGGCCTTCCAGTCATTCTCTTAACTCTGTTTGGTTCCTGTCAGGCTCTAGACTTCTTGCTGTGGGCCTGTGTGTGCCTGGAGACCTCTATCCCTTTGCTGACACCAGGCTTACTGCCCTGGAGGGCAACGCTGTACTGTGCTGTATGTGCATGTTATTATGATGAGCAGGCTGCAGTTCAGGCCGAGGTCAGTGGCACACCACCAGAGAATGATCGTGGGTACTCTGTAAGATGTCTTGGTGTAGTTACACTTTCATTGTTTGGACCAGTGTTAGGCTATAAAAATAGTATTATAAAAAATAATTAAAAGGAATTTTTAAAAAAGCACTGTACATCTACAATATCTAGAAAAAACAAAGACTATTTACTGTAGACCACCCATTTTTGTGTGAAATGATGCATGTGTTCATGTATGAAACTATAATCATTAGGAATAGGGATGATTTAGGATTTTGACTTACTTCAAATACCTTGAATTTCTGGGCAGGTTTTTGCAAGACGAGCTCTGGGTAAAATAAGGGAATTGGAGAAGCTGGTGGAGATGAGTGATTCACTACCGTCAGCTGAAACACAGCAAGCCTTTAAAGAAGCCACTATCAAAGTATGGACAAAAGCCTCCTCAGTATTATAAAATGCAAAACCTGATTCTTCACAACCAGTTTTTTATTGTTTTGTTACAGTGAGTGTTTGTCAATGCTTTTCAAAAGCAATGTTCCTGTGTTTGCATGCAGCTTGCAGTGATGGTATTTAAACGCTCTGTGTATGAACCTCGGAGGAAATCTAAAGGAATCTTCAAGTATAAACAAAAAGGCAATGTCAGGGAAGGTCATAACGTGAGTGTACTTTTTCTGATATAGTTCCCTATATTTACTCTTTGCAATCTGTTTATTAGAAACGCTAACCTTGCAGCTACACTCACTAGCCTTTTTTTAGGTATACCTACATCAGGGACACTTTTTACAGTGTCAACAATATATGTATAACTAGCACTTTATACTTTGAGTAATGCCAACTGCTACTTCACACTGTGGAAAAAGGTCCTCCTGACAGTTATCTTTTGTTACCCTCTATCTCTCCCACTTTTTCCATCATCTCACCCTCTGTCTCTCTCACTCTCACTCACTCTGTCTGCCTCTCTCCTCCCTCCAGGGTGTGTGGCCACGCTCGCTGACGGAGCGAATCCTGATGGAGCTTTTTGTGGGCAACGCCGCTCAGTTCCTGGCAGTGCTGGAAGCTCTGCGGGACACGTCCCGCAGGCCCCTGCCAACTGGCATGTCCAAAGAGGCCGAGATACAGGATGTGGAGCTCGAGCTCATAATGGCCGGCATCAGCATACTATCTGGTACCCCTCCTCCCCATCCTTGCATGTGTTTGTAATGTAAACATTGTTTCCTTTGGCCTCCTGTAGTGAGTTTCTGGATGTTTTTTTTTTGTTTGTTTGTTATTTTTGTGGTTTAGGAAGTGGAGGCTCTTCAGATCTCGTCTGTAATGACAGTTTGCCCTCCTCTTTAAGCGCCATCACTACTACTGCCACTGCCACAATTTTGGAGCTGGCCACAGCAGGTGAGGTGTAGTCTACTTCCTTTTTGGGTGTTCCGCTGCGCGGGGTCACGGTCTGAGGCTTTCATCGTGGTTCCTGTTTTTTCTATTGCCCAGGAGAAAATCGGATCTCTGTGGATGCTGCAGTGACATTTGTGAAGCTGTTGTTCAGATACGAACAGTGGGATATGTTTTGTACCCTTTCAGACAGCCTTGTGACAGTACTGTCTGTAAGTTGATGAGTGAAATGATAGAATGGCTTCAAAATTAGTCCGATAGGGATGTATAGATTTCAGGTCAGACCCATCTCCTGCCCCTTCCTGACAGAACATGGAGGGCTGTCCCTTCCAGAGGGATGAGCTGGAGCTTACCCTGCTCAGGGCCGCCGAGCGTGTCTTGTCCACTCACAGGGTCCACCTGGGTACCAGAGACATCATGGCTGAGGGTCAACCTGGTATGAACCCAATCTTCCCAATAAACAGCATTTTCATGTGTTACTAAGAGAATACCTCTCTTAAATAACTGTCTTCGCAAATGGTAGTGCAAAGTCTGCTTTTTCTTTTTTTGTAATTAATTGTTTATATATTTTACTGCATGCAACATTGTCGACACCCTGACTCTGATGTATCACCGTTAGATAAAGACAAGTTTGTGGGGCTAGTACCTATGACAGATGAGCTCCTGGATTTGGTCCAGACCCTGCATGCGTGTGTCTGTGACACAGCCCAGGTGAGTTTCCTGTCAAATACTTTTTTAATTTTTAAGCTCCACACTAAAAGATACTTGACTGTGTGTTTGTGTGTATGTGTCTGTGTACAGGATATGCAGCCAGATGGGGACCTGGTGTTGGACATTGTGCTGTTTGTCTGGGAAAAATGTAAGCTCATGTTCCAAAGAGCTCAGGCAAGACCCAATGACTCAGTTCGCTACATGGGCAAGATGGAGTACAAAGACAAGGTGAGCATTACTGAACAGTAGATTGCTTTGCTCTTGTTGTTTAATTATACCTAACATCTTTCAACATGCTCTTTCCCTTTGGTTTCCTACTTTAAATGCTCAATATTGTATTGAGTTTATATATGGCATTTTGTATGGAACCTCTGGCTGTGTGAACATGATCTGTGGATGTTTTTGTAATGAAGTTCATGCTGACCATGTCATACAGTGGCTTCAGGCTCTGTCCCTACTGTGTGGGGTGGCCAGTGCCTGCCATTTGGCTGATATAGACCTAGTAGCGGTGGCTGAGATGACTTTCAGACTGGTCATGGCACTGGAGGCCAGCATAGAGTCCCATCCACAGTCTAGCACAAAGACAGGTATACAGTTGCACCATGGTTTGCTTTTTTACATAGCATACCTTATGGACCTTGGCTCACTACTACTATAGCATCATATCCATGTTTGTGCACTGTGTGAAATTACAATTTGTTGTTTTTGTCTCTTCTGCCTCAGCTGAAGACCACAGTCTGCAGTCCATCTCTGCAGAGAAATATACAGCTACATGTCTTATGGTATGTTCATGTAAAATAGCGCTATCTGTCACTAATCCACATTTGTGTCTTAGTTTAATGGGTATGAACCTAACTTGAGGTTGTCTGTGGTTAGCCCCAGAGGTCCCGGGCGGAGCATCTGGAGATGGCATGTGGTGTATTGGAGAGAGGCTTGGAGTGTGTGTCCAGAGGCAGGACAGTATCTCTCCCATGCAATGCTTCTGCCATCTGTGACAATGTCTTTATGCAGGTAGTACTGTATCACGGAAACTAAGAACCTCAGATTAGTCCCCATCCCAGGCGGGTAACACAACGAAAAACTGTCATGTTTCATCCAGCAAACCCTGCTTCTGGTTTATGTCAAAAGACTAGTTTGTTGAAAAATTACACAGTTCTTCACTTATTCTGAACATAGATCAGCTATATCTTTTCTGGTTGATGCATTTGCAACAGGGGGCGAATTGTGAAAATGACTTTTTTTAACAGCTGTTAAAATCTTGTGCTTTTCTCAGAAGTTTGGTGGCACACATGTGGAGCTTTTTGAAAGTGGACAGCCAGAGGGCACCAGCACTTCATGTGTCAGCGCCTTCTTCATGGACCTGCACGTCGAACTGTTGGCCTTCCAGCACAGAGTCTCCCTCAAGCTCCTAGATACCTACTCAGGTAGGACTAACTATCTAACTTAATAACTTAATAACATTTTTATTATTTTTTTTAATCCTAATGTCACTTGACAACTGTGTTTCTCTGCAGATGTAGAGTCTGTTGAGGTGAGGAAGAGGTCAGTGCCTGCACAAGGCCAGCCCTCTGAGACACAGTCAGAGAGAACCATAACAGGTGAGCTGGACCCGCTGGCTCTACATATCACTCAAAAATGGCTGTGACTGCATGCTAATCTGTGCTGGCACTTGCTGGTCTATTTATACACAGAGTGCCTGCTGGTAGAGAAGATCAAGAAGAACAAAATCTCCAAAGCTCTGTTCCTGGCTCAGAAGGCTTTACTTTCCTATAAGAAGGACACCACTAACACAGGCACCAAAAAGTTCCTTGAGGTCATTAGCCATGTAAAACCTCATTTGAGAGTAAGCCAGCAAGCTAGTGATATTTCACACATGCAGTCTTTTCCCTCCTCAGGAGGCTGTGGGTTTAATGGAGAAAGCAGAAGTTGAGGAGAGGAGGTTGAATAGTGCTTCTGCTCCTGCGGAAATGGGGTCCGATGTAGCAAAGGGGTGTAGACCCCCTCCCCCTCCTGTCTTACTCTCACGCACTAACTGCTCGATGACCTTCACCCCAGCACCGTACTCCCTGGAGGGGCAGGTGTTTGTCAGAATCACACCACGCAGCATGCTGGAACCAAACCTGCTCTCTGATTGGCTTCCTGTTGTTTCCACTAGTTTCCATTTATGCACAAATGTTTTGGGCAAAACATCTTTGCTATGACAGTTTACAGCTGAAGAGCATGTTTTGCTTTGTAATTATGCTTTGATGCAGGTTTGCTGGTACCGTATTTATGGTAGAGAAGTGGAGGGTGTCAGTTTGAAAGTGCGGATTGGAGACTGCCACCTACCTGGCACTGGTGAGATGGTAGGTCTTTCTTATTTTTATTTTTATTCAGTGCCCTAAAATTGAATTGGGACAGTAAAGTCAAGTCTGAGAGAATTGTAGGCTTGATGATGTAACTGTAGCCATGGCCTGATATTTCACTGGTCCATGATGCACCTCACCAAAAACAAGGAGAAAGAACAGTGTCATTGTGTCAGAGCAATCTAATTCTTTTGCAGCAACCAATAGTAAATACTAAAATTCGATAAAATGAGCCATATCCAGAGACATAAGAAGTGTATATAATCAAACTGTTCAAACTGTGTATAATCAAAACTGTCCTGACTACATCATTCTTTACTACAAAAGTACAGTACTTTTGGATTGCACTGCACCTATTTGAGACACTTACAGTACATACAATATTTTTGAATGTACTTTATTTTGCTGTGTGTTCCATCAGATTCCTTCTAGGGGTGTATGCTTGCTTTGTGTCAGCGGCCTGGAGCCCAACCAGAAGTACCTATTTGCTGTGGCAGCCTACGACGCTCAGGGAAACCTACTCGGCAACACCATCGGAGACACAACCAGGCCCCTGCTAGCCTCCCTGCCTTTACCTCTGTTGACAACCTGGGCCCATCTGGCTCAGGTAGGTGCATATAGGGCCAAGGATAAACCTTTCATGTACTGTGACAAGTATGGTTGGATTATGGATGTCCAAAAAGCTCCAACCCAGAATTACACATTATCGTTTTTATGTCTAATAAGATGTGTTGGGCGTGGATCAGAGCTAAAATGTACAGGTAGGTAGCACACCAGGAGGAGAGCTGGAGGTCCCTGGCTTAGAACTTCTCTTCCTCTGTCCAAGGTGGCTTACCAAACAGGCCAGTATGCAGTAGCCAAAAAAGCCTGCAGTGAGCTGTGGAGCCACTTTACCTTGCCCTCAAGCCCGGATCCTGGTGCCCCACAAGAGCCATTAGAGAAACATCTTGAGGGGCTTGCTCAGACAAGGTTAGATAAACAATAAATAAATAAATCTTTATATATATATATATATATATATATATATATATATATATATATAAAAATGGAAATGTCTTAAGTTATTCCTCATTGATACCATTTGTACATTTTATTTTGTCTCTTCATCCCTGAAGGCTGCGCTGGGAAACCCTGCAGCTCTCCTCCCCTCTATTGCAGCAGCTTTTTCTCTCTTCCATCTTCGTGCAGACTGACATCCACATCCAGGAGAAGGCGCTACACTGCGACTCCCTCGCTGATGGAAGCTCCTTCATCTGGGGACAGGTCAGTGATGACACGAGGAGCTTGTGGCACAGGTATACTGCATTTCTCTTTGTGAATGGGCAGGCCGAATTCCATGCAGTATCTAAAACTGTACAGTGGAGTTATTTTCCCTCAAGCAGAATATGCACAGAATCTCCACTGGGCAACTTTAACACTGCTCCCTAATACTCCTGATATTACATTCATCACCTTCTCCACAGGAGGCCAGACTTGCAGAGTGTGAAAGAATGCTGGTGGCCATAGACCTGGCTCTGTATCTAAATGAGAGTAGCGACGCCCTGCAGGCCACGGTGACCTGCTACAGCCTCCTGGCCCCGCTTATCTACTATCAGATCCCATCCGATGCTGTGATTCAGGTGACTCACCAGGTTGATACAGACTACTTCTCCCTGTTGGTCTAAGAGCAGAGTTCCTCATGCTTTTCAGACATGCACATCCTTTGCATGGCCATTTTTACTCCCTCCATACTGCTGGAGTTGTCACGGTAAAGCTCCCAACTTGGACGGCAGCTTCCCCATTTAACCCTCAGCTCACTACAGTGTAACACACTCCTACCTCTCCTCTGTCTGATTCTGCAGTAGCTCCAAAGCACAGCAGACGTTCTGATCGTTGTGGCTGCCACACAATCAGATTTATATTTTTACAGTTGGTGAAACCGCATTGTTTCAGGTCTTGTTGAAGTGTCTGGTGGTGCTGCACGAGATTGCAGGAGTGCTCAGGCAGAAACGACCTGCTGCTGCTATGGAGTCCCTGCAGCATATGGTGGCTTGCATCACACACTACGTAGCCAAGGTAACAAGTGTGCTTGTTCTCTGCATATTCAACATATCAGGTCAGCGCCTGACACAATGTAGCCTGGGTTTTCAGGTGACCGTAATGCCTGGAAATGCACGAGGCATAAGTTGGCTTCCTTCCTTTACATGACACGTGCAAACACTAGTTCAAGTCGCCAGCTTATGCCAAAGCAGTGTGATCGCAGACCTCAGGCACCGAAGGTCCTGCCCCTCAGGCCACAGAGGCTGCGTTTATGAGAGTCTGTGTTAATGACACTGTGTTGTGCATGTAGGGCTTGAGGTGCATGAATGAGTACCGCATGGCATTGTCAGTGATGGATCAGGGAAAAGAGCTCCTCCAGCAGATGGCAGAGAGCCTCCTGCAGCCATCCAAGCCTGCCTGGGTGCAGCAGGATGGGGTGAGTGCTTCACACAACGCCTCCAGTGTCTCACGTCAACCAGACAGTCTGGGTCATTTTGTCAATAACTTATAGTGTTGGCTTGAAAACTAAAACTTGTTCTGCAAGAACTGGTAAGTTAAACAGATAAATTAAACAGGCAGTCAGGTAAACTAGGGTTATGTGCTGTGTAGTATGTTACAGTGAATGTGACGCATGCGTGCGTGCGTGTGTGCCTGTGTGTGTGTGTCTCAGGAGGAAATACTCCAGAAGAAGGCAGCAAATGCTCACAAGGTGGAGCTCTGTGTGCAGCTGAACGCTTTGGAGGCTAGTGTGTGGAAGGACAAGAAAATGGCGGTGTTGTTAAATGACAATGGCACAACCTGGAACAGAGCAGGTAGAGAGAACTGTGAGACGGAGGGGTCATTGGGCCATTGTTCAAAGTAAAAAAAAAAAGTACAATTCCACATGTTGAAGTAGGTTTCTCTTTCATTGCACAACATTACCTCTAATAGGGTTTCAGGAAATCCATGCTGTCCTCCCTCCAAATGACTGAGGCTAGTTGCTTGCTGGCAAACCCTCACTAAAATTCTTGTTGTAAATTCATTGTTGTTGTTTTTGAACTACATAGCTACCATTAGTGCTACACATTGTTGCTATCAAGCGAATTGCTCTAATTTATCTGAGATTATGTGTTGGCTTGGCTAAAAAGGGAATGGAGGAAACTATTTGGTATGATGGCATTAACAGCACAGAATATCAGTGACGGGTTGCATGTCTTGGCATGGTTTAACAAGAATTTTGTTGCTTTTTTAAATGTTTATTATGAAGTTCAGTATTATTTTGTCAAAGTTAACCTTTATCATGTTAATAGTTTATGGTGGATAAAAAACTTTGGCGAAAAATCTTCAAGGAGTATTACTAATCATCTCTTATCGAGGGGACTCTGAGACGAATTACCCTAGGATATTACACATCCAGATTTGCCCTTAAAAATGTTTGACACGATCAGGGAAAAAGAATGCTAAATTCAGTCATGAATCAGGTGTCTAATATAAGTGGTATGTCTTCAAGCAGTAGGTTCTCTGGGTGACGACCTCAGTGGACAAGAAGACCCCGCAGTTCTCCACATGGTGATTGGCTGTAGCTCTCTCAAGAGCGCCTTCAGGGATGGTACGCTGGGGAGCACAGTATACCAAAGAAAGCACCGTACTCACTGACAGGGTCATTGTGTTGTTCATATGTATGTGTGCGTGTTTTACTCCAACAGTCATGAAGTTCAAACGGAAGTCTCGCTTCATAGAGTTTGCTGCACTGCTGCTGGAGAAGGCCCTGCTGGAGGATCAGCTCCAGCTGCTTCCCCAGTGGGGGCAGGAGATCCTCAACTGGCTGAAGAGGTTTGAGTGGGTGTGCGTGTGTGGAGGGGGGGGTTGTATGTATGTTCACACTTGAATGTATTTAATGTATGCATGTGTTTTCACCCTTTAATCTCCGGTTGACTCTTAAATGTGTCCTTTATCACCAGGCGCGATGAAGATTTGACAGTCCCAAAGAAGCCCCAGGGGCAGTCAGAGAAAGATTCAAACAACTTTACATCATCTGTTATTGAGTACAGTACTAAAGTAAACTAACAGGACACACACATAAATACCTTCTTAGATATATCCTACACCTGGAAACCTAATGTTCCTTCTGTGTATGCCCTCTACTAGAAGCAGAAGGTGGGCAGTGTTTGGTGCGATAAGAAGACGAGAGAGTTGCAAAAGGGGCATTTTTCTGGACCAGGAGTCCAAATCTCTGAAAGGTATGCTTTTAAACGCTTCCCAGTACCTGTTGGGTCATTTTTGAGGACCTGTAAGACCTGTGTGTACGGGTCAATGATATGGTGTACGGCATTCCAGAGGGGTGATGGAGCTCATGGTGAGGCAGCTCACTCCGCTGGTCAGGAGGCACCGGCGACGACGAAGGCTCAGGCAGATCTCCTCAGAGGAGTGGCCGTGGCGCTGCCAACTAAACCTGGCCCTGGCCCGTGCCCACCTGGGTCTGCTGAGCAACAGCCTGCAAGCCCGGACCGGAGCTCCTCCTCAGCAGTGGTACTGCCATGCAGAAGTAACACTATGATACTCTGCTGTCTAAAGGTGGATAGTTCAGGCCCAGAAAGCAAAAGTTCACCCCAGGACTTGTTTCAACCATCTGGACTGGCTAATGGAGCGTTCCAACAGAATTTATTGGTGAAAATCTAGTGGGTGATAGTTAATCATTGCAGAGGTTATACATCTGTGAAACCTATGTATGTCACAGCTATACAAAGCTATATAAACTATATGCAAGCTATATACAAGTAGCCTTTTATTATTCTATTAATGTCAACCTATTCTGTTTCAGGCCTGTTTCAGTTCTGTATTGTCTCAAATTACTTTTGTTCTCCCTGAAACAGAAATACTCTCTTATAATAAATGATTTATTTTTCTGTTCACTTGTTTCAAAAAATACCATAGAGACAATTTTTTTCCCCTCATCAGCCTTTGAATACAGTGAGTCAATAGGTTTTTCTGCTTTCTTCCTTTAAAAAACTACAGTTATAGCAAGATGCAACTGCTGTCATTTTCCCTGGCACGTACTGGAACGCTGGTGAAATGGAAGAACACTCCCCAACACATCAGAGCTCCTCAGCTAAACCCCCCAATCCCAAAACCCACCTTTCAGCCCAAAGGTGAACCCACACTTCACAAAGCCAACGACACCAGCCAGGGTGGGTAAAGACACCACCATCCACCTTTTATTATAGAAGATTCTTGTCAGAACACAGTTTTGGGGAGATTTCTGGACAGATCTTTGTCTCTGGTTCTGTCTTATAGACTTGAGTTCCAACACATCTAATCTGGCTAATCAAGCTCATTGTGAACATGTCTATATTAGTGCCACATGTACTGGCCTTTAGCTTGTCTGGTAAATCCCCAAGAACAGGGTTGGGGCACTTTTAGTCTGTTTTCAGCAGTCAATATTATGGAAAGCTGAGCTCAGGTTCAACTACTATACTGGAATCCTTGACCAGGAGAGTCTGGTGTTGAGCCCAGCTGTCTGGACTGGCTTTCACCAGCTTTCCATAGAGCTCATTTGTCTTTGCCTCTGCATGCCATGTCAGGAACTGAGAATGCTGGAGAGGAGTCTGGCGAGATTGAAGGCGAGAACCAGCTGGACTCGGCACGCACACAGCTGACCAACCAGTCAGACAGCAGTGAGCCGTCAGCGCCAGTCATACCTGCAACAAGCCACTTGGTCTCCCAGCCACTGGACATACTTTCCAAGGCCACAGTACACCTCAGGAGAGCTATGGTGTGCATGCGCGCGTACACACACACACACACAGTACAATATAGTGCATAAATCAAAATTGCATGCACATTCTTTCTGTGTAGCTTGAATAGTCCAGAATAAATATTTTGGTGATATTTACATGCTTTACGGGACATTGTTCAGGTGCTGGCCCACCGCGGAGGCCAGTGGACATCTCTGCAGTGGGCCTGTGGGATCCTGTGGGACCAGTTCTGCACCATGGCAGTGCTGGTGGAGCAAAACCAGGGCTCCAACACCCCTGACCCATTTACTCTGGACCAGTACTACACCGTGTTCACACCCCTGTTTGCACTGGCTTCTGACCTGCTCATGGACATGGGCGAGAAGCTTCAGGTCATTCTCAACAGCAAGCACCCCAACACTGGAAGCATGCCGTGTGTACATTAGACCCAGTCATTGTCAGCGTGCCAAGAGTTTAGAGTTTAGCCCTCCTGTGTGTTTGTGCAGCTGTGGGAAGTGTATAATGAGGGAGGTGAGGAGGTGGAGGCCAGGCAGCAAGGAGGTGGGGCATCGGTGGACCTGTGCTGGCTGAGGAGCGTGGTGCTGCACACCCTGGAGCTCCTCCACTACCAGGCCAAGTGGGAAACTCTCGCCCACCTCGCCTTGCTCTACAACTGCTACACACGGTGAGTTCTCGCTCAGGGATAGAGAGGGGAGGGGCACTAGCTGGGCTTTTGTTTGTATATTTGTTGAAGTTATATAGTAAAATGTTTTTGTCCAACTGCTGAAAAATACATTCATTTTTCATAGTTCCTGCTGTATTCTGGCCAGTTTTCAGTGTTAGATTTTCATGTTCAGCATCCTAGCCTCTTGACTCTGTTCCAGGGAGCACTACGCTCATGTGATAATCCCAGTGCTGGTGTATGCTCAAAAGAGACTGCTGGAAAGGATCAGCCACTGTGGTGGGCCTCCAGCGCCCCAGCCGCACTTCACTCACACAGAGACGGTCACTGGAGAGAAGGTGAGCTGAAAGCCGCCAGCCCTTTAACCTGCCCAATTATGTTGTCCCGTTGGGTACATGCTGGCTTGATGCTGTGTGACTGCCCTTGGTCCACAGGTCACATATAGGAACTATGCAGGCAAGCAGCTTCTCTTGCATCATCACTCCAGCATGGAGGGATGGCTTAGGGGGGGTGAGAGAGACACGGCCCCCGAGCCTCTGGAACTGGCAGGTATAGCGTGCCTGGGACCATTGCAATAATGTCTTGTTGGGGGGGGGGGGGGGGGGATGTTAGTCATGTGCTGAGCTTTACTCAGCCATGTGTCATCGGGGTTGAGAGAGACTGTGCATATGTGGATGAATGTCCATGTGCATGTGTGGATGAATGTGTTTGATGTGTTATTTATTAACATTTATTTACATCTGCCCAGAGGTGAATAGGGCGATGTGTGTGGTGCGTGTGCCACTGGACGTCCAAGACACGGTGCAGTGCTTGCGAGAGATGCAGCTCAAAGGCTCTTACGCCCATCATGCTTTCCAGCACAGCCGCACGCTTCTGCTGCTTCTGCTGGCCGACACGCAGCACCGTGAGCCCCTCTCACTGACCCACATGCTCCCGAATCCTGCTCACATACACACCCACACACACTCACGCACACGTTTAGCATTGTAAGGCACAAAGTCTGCAGTTCATAGCAGTGCAGTTTTTACCTGTACCCCTTACACTGCTAAAATGTGATGCGAATATATAGGAACGTTGTATAATGAATATAGCAATGTGAGGTTTCGAGTGTGTTCTTACATTGGCAGTGGAGGTGCCTTTCTGCATGGAGTTCTCCAGTGGTGGACGGGGCAGAGTGGAGTTCGACCCAGTAGTCATCACGGCACCGGCCATCGGTCCTCTAGACCTGTCCAACAGGGAGAGTAGCTGGATGGGCTCGGTGTGGAGCTCCCCACTGCCCCCCTTCCAAATCCAGGCTGTCCTCGCCTCATACGGCAACTCTATCAGTGAGCATGCCCCGCTGAAATAAAATCACACACACTGCCCATGCATTTTTAACACTAAGACCCTGTCCTTTGGGCATAGCTGTGACACCAATTCACACATCAACTCTCCTTCTCTGCTAACATAGAATTCCTTCAGGCAAATAAGTACCATGCACTCCGGGTTCAAGCCCTACATGACCTTGGGAACCTGCATTTCTATAGCAGGAATCAAAAGTATGTGCTATTAATAAGTTCTTCCTCTATCTTCTTTTGAACCTTATTAACTGTGCCTTTGATAATTATGGGATTGCGTGCGTTTGTGCGTGCACGGGGATTCTGACCAGGGATGCTCATTCACACTGGAGCAAGGCTTTGGACTGCGCCCTGCTCACCACTGGTGTGCTGGAATCATGGGATGGCAAGTCATGGGGCAGCAGCTCCTCTCAACACCCCTTGAGGCATGCTGGGATACGGGGCTGTCTCCAGGGAGCTGTGCTGTCTGCCAAAATTGCTCAGTCTGTATAATAAAACCACATAATACATAATAAAACTAAAACAGCGTGATTATTCACTAATACAACCCCACTATCTGTCTATTTATTTATTTATTTCTATTTACAGGTATGTTCTTACGGACAACATCAGCCAGCGAACAAAATGTTGTCTTCTTTCGGCCAAGCTCTTCAAGGTAAAAAAAATAGTACTAAATTAGAGCCACTGAACAGTGCCTGCAAAAGAAAAAAGGGAAGTATTTTCGCTAGATTTGTTCTGTTTGAGAGGTCGTTATTTGTTTTAGCGCAGGGAGAAGACGTGTTTGATGCATTAAACCTTAACTGCTAGCTTGTCATCCATTGTAATTACTTGTTTGTGTAATGAGTTTATTTGCATGCTGTGCCAGTGTCTTCTGAGGGTGTCCCTGCCCCACCCTGATAATGATCTGGACTACTGCTCTTACACACTGAAGACGGAGCTGATCCCTGGAGTAGAGCTCTTCTCCGAGTCGGACTGGAGCATCACTGGGAGCGTTGTGTCCAGCATTGGCTTCCTGTGCCACTGGCTCTACTCCTCAGGCCATCACCTCACAGTAAGCACACACATGCTCACACACGCGCGCACACACACACATCCACGCAAGCCGTTAAGCCGCAGACATGCCATACTTGCAGATGTACATCTGTCACAGTAATCCAGTGATTGAATATTTTGCAACATACACTTAACTTTGGCCATCACACTATATAAATCACTCAGTAAAATTGTACAGGTTTTGTGAATCCAGTGTGTTTAATTGTGTCTGGTTACAGGCTCTTCCTTTGCTGGCTCTCTACCAGTACATAGCCAGTAATGTTTGTCGAGACCCATACCTCACTGTAAGCTGCAGAATACTGAAGGTGTGTAAGAACGGATCCTCAGTCTGCCACATTTTACCAGCTGTCTTGTGTGGAAGCTGTGGGAGCTGTCTGCCCTGGGTATGGTTCATGACCCCTGTTCTGTGGGTGTGAAGGTGAAGGTGTTGACGGAGCTGAGCCTGTTTGCTGAGGCAATGACAGAGATCCACAGTCTCATGTTGGGAGTAGACGTCCCTCAGTCTTACCGTGATTGCAGCAGAGCAGAGAAGGACCAGGTAGAACATCGTTCACGGAGCGCCATGTTATTTCTTCATAATGCTTTTTTGTACATTGTCTTGCATATAATATGTAAAGGTTTTAAAAGTAAAACAATGGCCAACTGTAACAGATTAGGGTATCTGTTTACTGTATCTGTTTACAGTATCCACAGGTGCAGAAGTTCATGAATCATAAACCTCTCATGGATGTTTGTAATCTCCAGGTGAGGATATAATGTGCTGTTTTAGGTGAATAGCACAGGCTTTTCCTAAACAGCAGAACAACGTTTTCAGCACCTGTTTGGTTCCCCCAGGTTCTGGAGGAGGTGGTAAACAAAAGGCCCAGTGTAGATGTCCTAGCTCTGTATGGCCCCATCCTGACCCACCGTCTCCTCCTGGCCAAGATTCAACTCATCTCGGCCATGTGCAGCACTATTCACGACCTGCCAGAGGCCCTTGCTTCTGGCACCTCATGGACCTCAGGTATTCAGGATGCTCAGAACATAAAATGAAACAATGACGATCAAACCAGGCATGCTTTTTGTAATAACAGACATATAAGGTCTTCAGCCTGTATCTCCAGTGTGTGTGTGTGTGTGTGTGTGTGTGTGTGTTTACGTTTACACAGAGTCATCAGAGAGTCAGGTGAAGTGCAGTATGACACAGAGGGGCTCGAGCACTCCTGATCCACCTAACGCCAAAAGTGATCAGTCTCCATGCAGTAACCCCACCATGAACAGCAGCAAGCCTGAAGGCCTGCAGTTAGTGTCTCTCCTGGGGGAGACACTTACCCTGGGCCATGTCAAGGTACTCCACTATTACTTTGGTTTCAGTTTCTCTGGAAAATCACATGTAAGCTTTTTCTGCCACTCAGCCTGCCCTGTACCCTGATGGAGGTGTGCTGCCCTGCAGGCTTTGCTGCTCAGAGAGGCATCCGTCCAGCTGAGCCCCCAGCTGCTTGGCCTGCAGAACATCCACACGGACCCTGAGGAGCTGGAGCTAGCTGTGGAGTCCAGACTGCTCCTGTCCAGTCTCAGCCTGCAGTGGGGCCAAACTGCTGCCAGGTGAACAAAATCTCATTGTGTGTGCGTGTGCATGTGTGTGCACATGTTTAAACCTTCTCCACTCACCCTCGTGCAGTGCGGACCTGGCGGTGTCTGCTCTCAGGCTGCTGCAGGACTCTCCTCTGTTCCAGCGCGAGAACCCCCCACCTGCTCCCCGGAACCCTCTAGCCTCTGTGCTCAAGCAGTCCCATGAAAGGGTCAAACGTGAGCAGGTACTGTGCTACGCCCCCGTTAAAGACCTGCTGTGCAACAACACCTCACCCCTAAACGTCTGTCCTGCTTTTACCAGTCTAGCAGTCTGTTGCATGAAAGTTCTGCAATTAACTTTGCCTTTGTGGCAATGATTATGGTTACTTTGTGGCCAGAGCCTTCACTGGCTTATTTTTTGTAAATTTATGATCATTTTGGAAGTATGTGCAAAGCCTTATACTTATCTGTCAGTCCTGTTGTAAGTGTTGTCATTTCAAACGTTTTGTGGAGGCGCTCGGTCTAACCCACTCTCTTGGCCACATTGATTTTCCTGCGCAGACGCTTCCGGAGCAGCCGGAGTCCGCTAAGGGTTGGTGGTTGCGGGATGTCCCGGCTGTGGTGGAGGCTGCCGAGCGCATGGGCCGCTGCTTCTGGCTGCGCTGCAGGCTGGCGGCTGTGCGCAGCCTCACTGCGCACATCCCTGGGACCGCCATCATCCCAGGTCAGAAGGCCACTCCCCCAAACCAGCAGGCCACTATCTCAAACCAACAGGACACACCCCCAGGACAGCAGACCACTCCCCCAAAGCAGCACCTGACATTCTGTGCCGTGGTTCTGCCCTGATGTAATTCATGCTATTTTAATTAAAGCACTGAGGGACAGCTGATGATACCTGCCTTCAAGGTCTTTGATTTGTTGATAATGCCATGGTTTGAACATGATGCTTGAGAAATGTGGCAATGAGCAGTGGAGTGTGTGCATGTGTGTGTCGTGTGTGTGTGTGTGTGTGTGTGTGTGGGCGCATGTGTATGCGCGTGTGTGCATGTGTGTTTGCAGGTCTGGACAGCAGCATGGAGGCGGATAGGCTACTGAAAGATGGCCTTGCTGAGGCTGAGGCCTGGGGAGACCCAGACACCCAGGCCCTGCTGCTCCTGCAGGGGGTCATGTTGCACTTCCACTGTGGGAAAGCTCCAGAAGAGAGCATTGCCATGCTGCAGGCTTGTCAACCACCCCGAATACCCGATTGACTAAACCTCCCATTCACATTAATTCAAAGTTCAAAGTTTATTTGTCATGTACATAGTCATAAATGGTATAACTCGCAGTGAAATGCTTTAGTAACTGCTCAGTCCGAGCTTAGGAGAGATTCAGGGAACTACAGGGAAATGGATGTGGTTTGATGAATAAATAACTATGTAATGAAGGATGCAGAGGGAATGTATAATATGTGTATATATATATACAATGTACAATTTCCATTTTTTTTACAATTTACAGTTTTATAGTCTTTTTATGATGTTATTGTGGACATCATACCCAGAGTACACAGAGTAGTCCCCACAGTTCATCAGTTGCCCTGATTCAGGGCCCGAATGGCCTGTGGGAAGAAGCTCCTCTTCAGTCTCTCTGTATTGGTCTTCAAGGAGCGAAAGCGCTTCCCTGACCTCAACAGAGAGAAGAGCCTATTGTTGGGATGGGTGGGGTCCTTTACAATCCTCCTGGCCTTGGTCTGGCACCGCTTGTAATATATGGTCTGCAGGTCAGGAAGTTCTGTATGAGTGATACGCTCTGCTGAATGCACCACTCTCTGGCTTGTCTGTCCTGCTTGGTGCTGTTCCCAAACCAGACTGTGATGTTCCCCGTGAGGATGCTCTCAATAGTGCAGGTGTAGAAGTTACATACCATTCTGATTAACGGATATGTGAAACTGTGTGTGTGTGTTTAGGAGGCAGTAAGCCTGCTGTCTGGCCGTAGTGCTCTGTCTCTGCGCTCTCGTTTGGCTCTTGCTGAGGCCACCATTCTGCTGAGTGAGCGGAGAGGCTCGAGTGGCCAGTCACTGGACCTGCTTGCTCAGAGACTACTACAGCAGCAGGTCCCTGCACCTTCTGTCTCCTCTCACACAGCTGGCACTGGGCGCTGGCTCACAGCTGTGTTTCCTTACTGGCCAGTAATATCAGCTGTGTTATTGTAGCACAGGATAAGAGAGACACTTTGGCTCATTCCTTGCCTCTCACTGTGAGCATTTTTCAAAATCTCTCTCCTTCTCTCATTTCATAGCTGTGCGCTCTGGGGGAGTGTGTAATCTTGAAAACAGGGGGAGGCCTGGAACTGCCCTCCAATCCAGGTTTGATGAATATCTACAACCCACAGCTCCCTCTGCTGGCCAGGACAACTATGCACCTGGGTGAGCACTCATAACACTTAGAGAAATATAAACAGTAATTATAAATATAGGCATTACATTCTACATAGCCATACCACTGATTGTAGTGCAAATAAAAACACTGGGAAAAATATTCATTATATTAGTTCCACATACATCACTGTGAGGTTTCTGGATGTGTCCTGTGTACCAGGTCTCTGCATAGCCCTGCAGGCTATGGTGAACTCCCTCGAGGAGGGTGAGGGACCCTGGAAGCCCTGGCTGGCAGCTCAGGAGGTGCTAGAGTGCGCGCTCGCCATCGCCCAGGCCTCGGCCAGCCGCCACCACCAGCTGGAGGCTGACATCCTGTACTACAAGGGTGAGCAGTCAGGGCCTGGGGCCTGGTGGGCAGGGCTAGCTCCGCTGGGGACGCTTTGTGCATGTCTCACGGTGGTCTTCCTGCAGGAATGGTGGGGAGAGTCCTAATGTCGCTGACGACACTCCAGCACCAGGGAGTGGTGGAGTCCTTCCTGAAGAGCATCACACTCGCTCATTATCACACCCATAATCTGCAGTGAGTAATTGTGTGTATGTGAGTGAAACTACCTATACAGAGTATCTTTACACAAGCTTTTGTGTCTTATTATTAATTATTATTGAGAATTCATTATTGTTGTTTATCATTGTAACGGCTGCTCCTCTCAGACTCAAAGATTTGTATATAGTGAAGTATTTTTTTGTGTGTGTTTTTGTTGGTCTGTGTTGCAGGTTAATCCACAGATGCTATGTGGAAATGGCTCTGATATACCTGGAGCAGTGGCAGAAGAGCACTGCTACTGTAGCTGGGCCTCCAGCCGCTCCTGTGCCTGTTCCAGCACCCGCTAGTTCAGACAAGGTAATGATGAGGTAGGGAGCCTGAAGGTAGCTGGATCTCAGAGATACATGCATTTCTGTAACTGTGTGTTTCCTGTCCCTAGTCTCAAGCCTGGAAACGGGTGAGGTCTACTCTAAATAAAAACCTAACGGTGGGTCAGAGTCAGCTACTGCTCTTCTGGGTTTGTATGAGAGCAGCTACCATGGTACGACCCACACAGATACACACTAATGACTTTGTGGTGAAGATAATTGGTCGTGATTCATTGTTCCTGTTAGGTTATTGACTTCTCGTTGTATTTTATAGACCATGGAGGCTCTTACAAATTGTTGCCAGTTATGTGGCTTCACTGGTGTCACAGGTGTCCATATTCCTCTCACGTCACTAAAAGCTCTTCCTGGTTTTGCCTCCAATGACCTGCTGCATCCTTGTGGTAACTGCTTGTCTTCAGTCATGCCTTTTAAAGTATAGTTAGAACATATTTTACATAATTCCTTTAAGGTTTGTTCACTTAGAATTGGTAGTCCCTTACGCCACCCTTTCTGTGGTTTCTTAAACAAATGCAAAACAAAAGCTCCTCTTTTTCAGTTTACCTTAGATGTTCCTCTTCCTTCCATCTAAATTTTTTATATAATCTTAGGAATATCTACTTTTTGAAGTCACATCTGAAACACAGCTGTGATTTTAAGAAGTGAAAAAATAGCAGTAAGATGCAAAAAAAAGTAGAATGAACAAATTATACTTGAGTTGGTGTTTTTGTAATTTTCTTTTTAATGTTTCCTGCTCTTTTTGCTGATGCTTAAAGAATAGTAACTTATACCTAAAGACCATTTTGACTGGAAATCAAGTAAATCAAAAGGTGGGTACAGTGCCCAGCACTGTACATAGTGCTTGGATGGTACTTGAATTTTCAACCTTGAGGCATTCTCTGTGTGTGTGTGTGTGTGATTTTAAACACCAGGGGGGACAGAGGAGCCTGTGCAGCTTTGCCCCAGCTGGACTGCAGACACAGGTAACGGAGCGGACATCGGGAAAAAGTGCCAGCTCACCTGGGTGCACCTGTCACGCTACTACACACATCTGCTCAACCTGAGGCACATCTGCACACAGCCAGGTACCACAGGCAGCCTGCTGATCTCTGACCCCCACAGCACACCTTGCTGCATCTCTTTTCCCATAATTGGGTAGAAGAAGCAGTGGTACCTGCATCATCTTTTAGTTGTAGTAATGAATTCAATGTCATTCTTTCATTTATGTATTATCTTGTGTTCTATGTGAGTGTAACCTGTTGCATTGGAGGACTTGTTTGCAGTGTGTACACGTGTGTTTTTATGTTTTATATTTGTCCAGCAGCAGAGCAGTGTGTGGAGGGGTTGCTGTCTGTAGGTGGTGACCCCTTTCTAGCTCTAAGATTGAATCAGCTGCACACCTTCTTTCACCACCACCTAGCCAGCTACAGAGAGAAGTGTGTTACACCTGATCCTCCAGCTGCCCTCATTCTGGAGCCCCATGTTCTACAGGTACTTACAGAGGCCCCTTTAGTGGCCAGTGTGACGCTGTCTTTCTGTTCCCCTCCGCCGATTTGAACACATATCCATTTTTTGCTGATGTAGCAGCAAAGACACTCAGGTGTATCTAAGTCTGTGTTATAACTGATGATGCATTATGGTATGCTACAGTAGCTAATGAATCTCTTGTTTTGTTGTATGCGCAGTTGTCCCACACTGCGAAGGTCTGTGTGCGTCAGCCCAAGCAGCCACTGTCGGACCTGTACCCCTGGGCCACGGTGGACACACCGCAGCTGCGCATCCAGTGGCATCGTCCCACTCTGGAGCGCCGCAGCCCACCACCCGACACGGTACTGCAGCCCTCTGCCTCGCCACAAAAATCCAAGGACAAGCCTCTCTCTAATCCACATAGTGCAGCTCTCAGCAGGTCAGATGATGAGCCAGTGCTTTGCTGATGTAGACTCCCCCTTTGTCCACAGATTGTGCTGGTCTTTGGGTTTAATAAAGCTCCACTGTCTGCTATGCATCCCAGCGCAGTGGCTCTTGCAGATTTAGAAGCTGGAAGGCGACTCATCTCTCTTGACAGGTTAGCATTGTCTCATTTAGCATTTAACACTGTCCTGCTTAACTTGGCAGCTAATTACACACCAGATAGTTTTCTACTGTATACCTATGGGCAGCACTGTGGTACTCATGCTAAGCAATGATTACTGAAAGGTGGATGAAGAAGTTGGTGAAACATCATGCTGGCTATAGCTCTGAATTTACGTACATCTGTGGCCACATTGTGTAAACAGAACAAAAAAACAAAAAAACAAAATGGTGACTTGCATTTGGTTTGTAAGGAAAGTTAAAGCCCGTTGGTACTTTCCAGAAGCACAGAAAGCTCTCACCACTTTCTGTACGTTGTTTATTTTGAGATTAACACAATTAGGTTGCCTTCCTTTGTAAATCACCACAAAAGTGTCTGCAGTTCCAATATTTCTGCATGCATCCAAAAGCAAAAATGCTGATTTCCAAGTAAGATTCCTGAAAGTTTCAAACCTCTAAGCCTGCTCTTACTCCCCCAACTACAGGCTGAAAGCTCTTCATGGCCACCTGATCTCAGCATGTGTGGAGGCCAGTGTGGATTCAACAGTGCCTGTTTCATTGGCTCCCAGCAGAACCGCCTCCCTAGACCGTGGGTGTGGCAAGGCATCTGACAAACTCACCCCCTGCAGCCCCCAACAGGTTTGCCTAGTGCTTTCCATAGTCCAAACAAGTTAATTCAGTTATTGATTAATACTTTATTCCTGAGCTAAAGCGGGCACTAGAGCAAGGAATACTGTGCAGATCAGGGCCAGTTGAGAACTAGGAAACATTGCACTAAGCCACATGTGCATCAGGCTATATGTTGGATCACTCTGCAAATAGCAAAGAGAAAGAACGAAAAGGCACAGCAGTTGCTGTTTTGTTTGCAACAAATAACAGCCAAATCTGTGGTGTTAGATGCTGCTGGAGAAGACCAGACATATCTGTAACGAGATAAGGAGTCTACTGAAGCCTGATCTAAAATTTCCTCCTACCACAGAGGTAAGCAGCAGCAGAACACCTAGCATACTGGCCCACAGCCTCGAGCTTCACTGGCCTAATCTCAGCACGAGTGGGATGGAAGGCATCGTGGCCATCTGCTCCATGGTGTGTCTGTGCCCCCGCAGGTACCTGTGGAGATGAGCGTGCAGACTCTGGGCATCCTGGAGCGCTGCTTCAACCCCACTACAGGAGCCACCGTGGAGGACAAAGCCCTGAGTGCCTGGCTCCTCTCCCTCCTTGTCTGAACCACCTCGTGTGCGGTGGCCATTCGAAACAGTCGATTTACAGCAGCGTCTCTCACCCCAGTCCACTGGGCTCAGCAGCCCGTGCACACGTGGACTCTAACCCAGCTCCAGTGTGCCTTCACCAGCTGTTCACGCTTCATAATGCCTTGCTTCCTGCTGAGCTGGAGGTGGACCGTCAGGTGGGCCAGAAGGCAGGGTTGAGGAATACTAATTTAAAGAATATGTTAAAAAAACAAACAAACTTGTGACCTGCTTCTTGTACAAAATAAAAAGGAAAGTGTACGCTATCAGTGTGGATTTATTACACTCTTCTCAAAAGATAAAGGCTCTTTAGTTTTGTGGGCAACATCGGCCACTTAAAACTACAGTAAGGCTCTACCCAACCTGACTCTTCAGTATTTAAACAGGGTAGACATGGTTGACCTTTACAACACCATGCATACTAGAACAAACACTGGAACAGTTCAACAAAGAATTGGAACAGCTTCCATTGCCTGTTAGCTAGCTAACTACATTAGCCTCATACTTCCAGAGCAAAAGTAAAACCAAGGCAACCAAATGTGTTTGAGGTGATTGACTATATTTGGGGTAAGCGGTGTCTTTTCTGTGTACATTTTCTGTGTACCCTTCTTTCAAGTGCTGAACATGTGTCCAACTTCACTGCATCTTTCAGAATAGGCAAGTCCCAGGAACGTCATCCTTTTGTGTGGTGTTCGGGTGTAATCAGTTTCGGCCAGAGGAGCGCTCCCCTCCCTCAGCGGCTGAGCCAGGCAGAGCGGAGGTTCAGGAGGATCTGTGCGTCGCTGGGGGCCAGCCTGTAAACGGCCATCTCGTTCAGAGCTGACTCAGGAGTGGGCGGCTGAGGCCTCAGGGAGGCATCACCCTCTTCTGGCCCCTCCTGCTGCTTCAGCACATCACACAGCAGCAAGGCTGGCCCCGCCTTCAGGTTAAGGATGATGCAGGCCTCCTTTACACTGCCAGAAAAAGTGGGGAGAGGCGTTGTGAGAGGGAAAGAGCAAAGTAAGTTAGGAGCCTTTAGCAAAACTTGTTTACCCCCCATCTCCTGTTTATCATCATAATCAGTACAAAGTTAAAACAAAAAAAGACTTGTTTACCCAGATTATCTAAATAATAGAACACATTCTGAAACACTCACTGTTTGAAGAAGTTCTCAGGTCTCTTGCAGTAGTGTCCAAACAATGGGAAGAGGTTTCTGGTCATGTCGAACTGCAGCTGTGCGGCTCCTCCCTCATTGAAGTGGTTATACAGGATCACCTGAGAGTGGAAGAGAGCACATTCACTTAGAGGAGCAGTTCGCTGCTCCCTGTCAGAACTGCCCCACGCTGTTGCATGCCTGACATTTAACCTAAAAAGTCAGAGCCTGACTGAAGAACCCAGGGCTGAACATAAGCATGGTGACTGCTGTTGCTCTTTATTGCTATACAAGACAGCTGTGCGTTGCCGTAGGAGACTCACGTCCTGGTAGAGGAAGAGATCAAGCCTCTCGGCCAGCCCCTGCCAGAACATCTGGAAGAGAGGCAGACATAGCAGCTGCTGCAGCTGGAGCAGGTGGTCCCGGAGACACAGGAGGAAGGGGCACGCAGAGCTGGACAGGGACATGGTGGCCTGGTCACACTGGGATGGCAAGGAGATCCACCTGTAGCACACACCTCAATGTGACCTCTAGCAATTTAAACAACAGAGCATCACCGTTGTTGTGCCTGTTAGACTCCCTAGACATACCAGACCAGCTAAATATGTTGCGCAGGAAGTGTTTTCCTTCTTGAAGTTAGAATCAGTTCTGCTACTAACAGCGTGCCTACTTCACAGAGTAATTAATCGTATCTACCCTCAACTGAGAGTTACAAACAACAAAGATTCTGCTGTGTAAACCACAGAATGAACTATTCATAATTATGAAACCTTCCATGTTAGTATTGTATGTACCTGTTCAGTGCCTGTCCCTAGGCTGGGTCTTTAGTACAGTACCTGTCCCTGCAATAAAGCTGGGCCTTCTCCTTCACATCTCTCATAACCGCCTCCCACAAGCGGCCCAGCATGTCCCCTCTGAGTCTCTCCAGCAGGGCCAGCAGTTCCTCGAACAGAGAGCCTTCCAGAGACGCCAGTCGCCCGCTCTCTGTAGCCCCCAGTGGCCCTAGCACCTCCTCCCCTACCGACACCGCTGTCTGCTGCAGCTGCAGGAAGAACTGAGAGGGAGTGGCAGAGGAGAAGAACAGATTTACTAGTTTACCATTCTTAGACAATGTTACTCCCATCTACTGTTTCATGCCAAAATTTATTTCAAAGACATCCTTGAATGAATCTTCAAGCAAAAATCAACTTTTGTATCAGTGGTATGCTTGTATTGTATATTTGCTTCTTTCTTTTATTCACTATGAATAAAAGCATCTGAATGACAAATGAACAAATGACCATTTAAATGAATACTCTAGCTGACATTTTATTATCACTAACCACATTGTCGCTCCAGTCGCTGAGAACTGTGGATATGTAGTTGGCGGCATTCAGGACAGCACAGTAACGAGCGCCCAGCGGTTGCCGAGATTCCTCCTTCATCACCTGGGTGAGGCGGATGCGGAAGTCATCCACCAGCTCTCTCTGCAGAGCCAGGAAGCTGAGCTGGGCTTGTGGACATGGCAGGGAACGGTACCTTTCTAAAAGAGTTACAGTGTACAAGAGACAGTTCCTTTCTGCTCAGGCAGTTATTTCATCAACCAGTAGCATGGACTTGTCAATGGCAAAAAAATATTAAATATGAGAAGCCAGGAAAGTCAGACCTGTGATGACCAGCAGCAGAGTCATAAATGTCTCTGCACAGTCTGGTGCTTTCAGCTCATCCACATCAGTGATGTCTCTGTACTGACAGCTCCAGGCCCCTTCTGTTGACAGCATGGCATCTACCTTTTCCAGTGCCACTAAAAACCAACACACATACACAGGTCAGTTGTCCGAGCAGAACACCCCGCACTCTTCACCCGCGTTGCTGAAGACTCACTCTTTCTCTCAACGCTGAGCCACTTCTGGAAGACAGCCTCCTCCAGCAGTATGTGCAGGGCGCCAGGGTAAGAGCTGGGGTAGGCGTGCGTGGTGCGCAGCTCCTTCTCAAACTGCAGCACCTCATCCACCAGGTGGCAGAAGAGGGCGTCATCATAAAGCAGCCTTGGGGCATCGTGTGCCAGCTTCTCCTGGGCAAGACTCAGGAGTCCTCGGCACAGCTCCACCTAATGGGTACAGGGGGAACTGCCTGTGTCTCTGGCTCACCTAGAGAAGCGAGCCAAACGACACATTCACATATTTAAATCTTCTAACCTTTGCATCAACGTTGGCCCCTGCACGATTGAGAATGGGTTGAATCTTCTCCTCCATGAAGCTGGAGTTATGTCCCATCCACATGAGAACCTGAGTCAGATACCACTCTGGCTGCAAATGAACAAATCAACACACCCTGATGGTCTGTTCATTGATTCATTTAAACAATTTGTTTTTTTTTTATAATGAAGAGCAAACGATCAACTCCTAAACAGTAAAGACACTATTGTACAACAGGATTGGTTGCAGTGTCACACACGCACAAAAGTAATCAGCAAACGTGCATGTCTGGACCTTGCTCAGCGAGTTGGTCTGGCGGTTTCCAGTGAAGTGGTAGCGAAACCTCTTACTGAGGGGCAGCAGCATAATCTGAATAGGTATCGAGAGAGGAGGGGCCTGCAGCAGGCCAGGGAAAGGACGCACGTCCGTCATCTCCGATATAAGGTCATCGCTGGGAGAGGAGTCAAGACCAGTGTGGATGAGGAACTTTTTCTAATAATCCGTAACCCATCTCTTTACTTAAGGGCTTGAACAATGTTTTACAGTGGCTGAAGAATTAATTAAGCCTCTTCCAACGTCTACAGTTATAAGTTACTTGCCCTTTAAGTCACTATGTGAATAGCTGGGTGTGAATAGTTGACCACGGGGTGGTGGTTGGTGTAGGTCTGCATGCATGTGTGCAACACAGAGGATACGAGGTCTGCAGGGAGAGGAGCTGAGAGACCAGCAGCTTCAGCTGGCTGCTGAGCTCCTGAGCGTTAGCCGGGGGAGAAAGGGTCTGTGTCGGCGGAGACACTGCTGGCCAGTGCAGTTGGGTCAGCACCTCCTCGAAATCACTGAGATCAGGAGCAGCCAACAGTTAGAAACACAGTTCTGCCGCGCATTTTTCAATACGATATCAATGGTCATGCGGATGATACCTCGTCAACTTGTCTTTCAGGATCTTGTGCCAAAAGAGCAGCGTTTCCCGAAGGAATGCCTGTAAGTGGCTGCAGCCTGACTCCTTCAGACCCATGTCCAGGTTGGCCATACTGCCCACTGCTCCGATTGCTTCCCATACGCTGTTAGTCATCAGGAACTGCTGAATACTGGCACTGTTTTATTTTTTAAAGCATAGAGGAACATTGCAAAAGATCACTTGCCTCATAGAAGAGACTTAGAAAAAGGTACTTGGATTCCAAGTGTTATAACACACGTTTGCAGAAGAAATATAAGCGTGGGATAGAATAGCATATATCTTGACTGTTACTGGATTCCTTACCTGAGGTCCTCAATATGAGCCAAGCACTGAAGGTACTTCATGTGCCTCTCCAGTGTGTCCAGCTGTCCTAGGATTTGCCCTAGACTGTCGGCCCAACTCTGTGAGCCCTGGAGATGCTGCTGCAGCGTGTTGGAGAGGACTCTCTCCCGGTGCAACAGTGTCTCCATCGTCGCCCGAGACCCTTCCGCCGCGGACAGTGCAGCGGATACACGTAAAGGCACCGAACTGGATACAGTTAATACCTGTACGTACAGAGAGCTGCTGGGAATATACATCGCTCACAACTGTATAGGTAATAGCCCGTCTGGTCTGTAATCAACCGAATGGTGCCAACAGAAATCACGCTACACATCTGTTGTTGAATACCAACCTCAGTATATTTAACATTCGACTATGAAAAACACACTCATACTCGCCATAAATATGTCTGCCTAGTTTACCTGTTCTTCCAGTAATTTGTTCTCTGCTGTCAGTGTTTCAAGAAGCCCACTAACTTTTCTCAGAGATTTTAAGTCACCACCAATCTCTCTCTCCACCAGTTCAGCTACATGGTCCATATAACTTACGTCCTCTGCTGTACATTTGGAATCACTGTCATTAACATTTGTCGACTTAGGATTAGCAGCAGCATCACTGAATGTGTTTTTATTCGCCAAAGCGGGCGCCGCCATATTTTCGCTTTTCGTGCTCTCCACGTCATCAGACCGCTCCACGTTGTTGTTCTCACGATCGCCCTCTACTGGTGACAGATGGATAAGCGTGCATGTAGGAGCGTCGGGTAAATGCTGTTTCGCCAGAGCGTACTGAGGCTTAGTTTGGACTCAGCAGTAATTATGTTCTTTAGTTTGTCAGGTTTCTATCCTCGCATCTCAAAAACTATAAAAATATAGAAGCTAAAAATAAACCAATACGGAGAATTTGCCACAAACCATTTTTCTCCTGAAAAGATTTGTTGTTGTAAATTAAAAATGCATGCTGGCCATCTTAACATTTTATTTAATTGAACCGCAAATCAATTTGTCAGAATAAAAACCTGTATTTTTTATTCGGTTAACTTATTATTTAAATTTCAGTTAGCTAAAATATTTCTATTTTTTTTCCCAGTGTTAACTTACTTCTACTCAAGTTTACTTTTAATGTGACCTATGCTTCCTAAAACTGGCATTTACTGATTAGAATATAACATGCTGCTAATTTAAGGTGCATGTTTGGTAGGGTAAAAAGTAATAAAAATGAAATATATGCCACAGGGTTATAAGTACTGAATATTGTAAGGTGGACTCACATGTAAACAACAGAGATGTTTTTCACTTCAGTTGTGCACAACCTTAGCCCACTTTTTCCCCCCTGAACACCTAGCGCATTCCCGCTATCCTTCATAAAACTAGGCTATTTAACATGTTGGAGGTTGTCTGAGGTGCACATTGCAGGGTTTCGCTTGCTTTGGATGGAAGCGAGAGCATAAGTACTGGAGGATGTTTGGCTTGCAGTGTGGTTGCCAACGTAAACCTACCCTGGAGCAACAGCGGCAACGGCATCCATGAGCTGTCACATCATGCTGCTGCTTCTCCCCCTGGGTCCAAACCTGACATGGTACAACTCTGGTACTTGGCACTGTGTGACATGAACTCATGCACTCTTGGTTCTTGTTACACTAGTAGTACACCAACACATGCTTGTTATATTGTGCATCTTATGAACAGGTTGCTACTTGGGTCCCAGAATATATTGTGGATTGTTTGATTTGACACCACTGATTTCTGAAGTGTGTTCTTTCAAGAGATGTAACGTGTATGTATCAAGCATTCTGAGCCATAAGTTTGTCATGTTTGCACTTTAGAATATCACTGAAATTCCTACTGCGTGCTGAGTCACATTTTTTGCTTCAGTTTACTGATATCTAATACCTGCCAATTTTTGATGTTCTTGATGAGTTATGTGTGAGAGTCTTGAGAAATCACAGGCATTAACATAGTGAAATAGGTCACGCAGCTCTATTCATCATGACGCTTAAAGAGTCCATGTATGTATAAAAGGGCCTATCACTGTTTTGTCAGCCTTGTGCTCATTTAATTTATACCCGATGTTTTATTTTTGATAGTTCATTATTCTGCTCCTTCACCATATTGCTAGATTGTTTCGATTACTAGTTTGGATTGCTGTCTGTATGCCACCACTGGAGTGTTCAGTGCACTGTGTCATTTTTGTACGTCACACCAGGTGTGGGGTGGTCACTGCTTTGTAGTTGGGGGCTGTCTGTTTTGTGGCTAGACAGGGAGTTTAGGAAAGTATGTCTTTTGGTTTTCCTTCTGTTTTCACTAGGCCATTTAGTCACCCCTGCGTCAGACAGTGTTGGTTTTTCTTTTTCTTTAGTGGTTTCAGTTTTCAGTGTTGGCAATTCTGAAGTCTGTCTGTTGTGTTTGTGCACATTACATATCAATTTCTCAAAGCAACAGTTCATTTAATCATATCGGGATCTGTTCATGTATTATTATTATAATTTTTATTTTTTATTTTTTCGCATATCTGCTATTCACCCCATCACAGTAATCACACCACTGTTATTACCCTGGTTCATCACTTCCACCTTACTGTTACAGACCCAACCTAGACTAGGTCGTAACAAATCATACTAAAAGCAGCATTATCAGAACTATATTTGGCCCCAAATATGTACCACTAGCTGATAGCCACTACGCCCTAGACATGCTTATGCAGCTGAGCTTCACACAGCGAGTTCTCTCCAGAGCCAGCCTGCTGCCTTGGGGACACTTGCGACATCCCCCTCTCCTGCTTGTCTGCACCATAAAGCTGTCCAGACAATGAGTAATGGCTCTACAGCCACGACAGAGCATTGGCCTTGATGTGCCGCTGATCTCCTCCCGGTGAGCAAGAGAGGCCAGGGAAGTGGTCGCTCTTTGCTGAGAGCTCTTCACAACCACCAGCTCCCATCAGCAGTCAGGAGAACATGTGCGTGGGTGTAAAGCTGGCTCTTCAGCTGACTGTGCAAGACACCTCAGGAAAAACAAATTCTCTGTCATCAAATCATAACAGGCGTCTCGCTTGGAGCGTGGGTGGCCTCACGTCCTCAAGAACTTACCTGCCAGCAGTGCAGTCTCATGTCTGTCAACACAGTAGCCCAGATTCAGAAAAAAAACTGATTGGGTATCAAAGGTCCCTTTAAATGATAACCCTTCTGAAAATTAACTATCAGGGCTATGGAGCTGTAACACCAACCATGGCTGGATTTGTCTTAGACTTCATATTTGTCATGTCTTCAAGCACAACTTCACGTTCTTGCCTCTCTTTTCACATGAAGAATTTGAATGTCTGACTTATGGTTCAACTGCCACCTAAATCTTTATGTCACTGAAAAATAAAGAGAGGAATAGTTTCATCATCAGTAGGGACCTGTCCTGACGATGAGCTCTTTTTAATGGGTCTCCCTAGGTGCACATTACAATCAGGCAGTAGAGGGTGGAGAAGGTCTGCAAGGTCGACACTGCTAAAAAGCATCTGGGAGCTTATTCCTCAGACATACTCCTCCCAGCTGTTTGCATGCGTATGAGAGAATGCATCCATTAGTTTGTGTGTGTGTGTGTGTGTGTGTGTGTGTGTGTGTGCGTGCATATGTGTGCATGTATAGTATCCATGTGTGTGAATGTGCGTATATGAATGTATCATTTTCTTTTTAATAATAATGACTTTGTCAAGGATGGTTAACCAGACATTTAACAGCTTTCTTTCTTTCTAGAGAGAGTATGTGTATGTGTGTGTGTGTGTGTGTGTGTGTGTGTGGACACACACACACACACACACACACACACACACACACAGTTACATTATGGAAAGTATCAGGTTGTGTGTGTGTGTGAATTGGTAATGAATAAGTATTTGTCTATGGGCTTCTGTCTCTGGAGTGCCTCAGAATGCCAGGAAAAGTATTAAAACTTGTGTGCGAAGGCTAATGTTCAGAAACACATCTCATAGTGTAGCCTTTTGATCCAACACTGCTTTTAGTTTCCAGTTCAGTTAATTAACCAGGTCCAGTCCAACGAGCGCTCTTGTAAAGAAAAGCAGACACATTCAGCCATTGCAACTGTCACTAAAACCAACAATAAAATCCACTTTCTCTGATCTTTAACTGAAAGGTGCTCAACATCATTTTCTCCAGTGAAGTGTCACTTATGTTAATTAAAGCTTTAATCAGTAGGATGACAAAGTTTTTATTGCTGTGGGTCATAAAGGTTGTGGAGGCTCCGGTGCCCTTCCCATTGTGACCCTGAGCGGCTCCGGCTAATAAAAAACAAGCTGGACTCCTCATGCTCCTAGTGGGCTTTGTTCCTCACTATGTCCCAACTGGAGGCATGTAAAACGCAGATCTAGAGTTTCAGCCTCACTTGTGTTTACAGAAATCAGTTAGGCCTGTGATGGTGGGTGGAGAAGCTTCTTTTGTGTGTGTGTGTGTGTGTGTGTGTGTGTGTGTGTGTGTGTGTGTGTGTGTGTGTGTGTGTGTGTGTGTGTTTATGCCTGCGTGTGGGGGTGGGTCTGTGTTCTCATGCAAGTGCCTGGCAGTTGTTTTTTTTCCCTCATTCTGCAGGTGCAGCATGCAGCTGCAGCTCTGTCTCGCACGCCAGAAGTGTGAGTCAACCCCCCTTTACAGAGCATATGGACAACATGACAGAAAGAGAAGAGAGCTGTGTTTTATCTGGATCCTTACCACCCTGCCGTTAAGATGGGATTTTGAATGTTCTGGAGAAAAGGAGCTTGTGTGTGTGTGTGTGTGTGCACATGTGTGTGTGCATGAGGGAAGAGACCACAGCATAGAATCATTCTCAAACTGTTGACTTCCTGACACTTGCACGATTGTTGTTCCAGTCCTGGCTCATCTCAGCCTGTCAGTGCTGTCATACTGTCCATGTGTACCCAGGACCACAGAGAAACGAAGAGACGAAAAGGAGAAAAGAACAGAGAGCAGACAACTTGAAGAGGGCCACACAAGTGGAGTGGAGGCTAACGGGTGGATCAGGCCTGTCGTGAGTCGTGGCCGATCACTGTGCAGAGCCATTTTTTCTGATAACTAGCAACGATCCCACTGAAACACTCAGTTGTGCTGTTAGAAAGGCTAAAGCCTCCCCTTTGCCTCTACTCATACCCCCGCACCCTCCAACAACTGAAAGAGCACAGGCACAGGGGGGAGATGGGTGTTGTCTGAAGGTATCAAAACAGAGCGGTTTCTCAAACCTTGGGAGGATACTGCAAGTGGTTGTTTGAGAGTGTGTCCACTCTCAAATGCACCTTGCACGACTGACTTAACTAATGTAGACTACATGGTGAAATTCTGAACACTCATATCCTGCATCAGTCACTACAGCTTTTGTGTGTATATAGTCAAACAGACATGAGCAAGAAAAGCCTGTGAAAGCAGTCTCAACCTCCCTGATTGCTTTACAATGGCTTGAGTGTTATGAAGTGTGCAGCGAGTGACATATAGTTGCTCATATATGAGGGAAATTATGATAGATTTGTTTTCTCCATCAGTATGATTCAGGACCCCAGCAGCTGAGATGGTGCTTTGGTGTGCTTTTTTTTTTTTTCTCAGAAGCTATTTCTGGACCATTTTGACTAAGTGATTCACATGCTGGCACAGAGGGGTAGACTGAACTAAGATACATCCCAGTAACAGATTAGTTTCAGCAGAATACTGTTCTTTTTGGCTGCTCTGTTAACTTTAGACTTAAGATATCAAATAATGCACTGGGGTGTGCATATGGCAGCAGATTGCTTCACTTCAGCTGTATCTGGTGTTGCCTGCATGTGGGGTGATTATAGATGTGGAGTATTTAAAGCATTTACACGTGCGCAGTTTTCTTGCACAGCACCAGTTAAGACAGGTGTAAGAAAGTGAGTTTAGAAGAAACAGCACGCATCTAACTGCGGTATGATGCAATATGCTTAAGAAAGGCCTATTAGTCAGTCATTACCTCTATTTATTTGTCAGCCTCCGGATTAAGAATCCTTATCGTTTAGCGAGCGTGTTTGTTTTTCCTCGTGGCCGCTGAACAAGGGTGTTGACCCCCCCGTATTGTCACGGGAGCGATGACAGGTCCCGAGCCACCGAGTTCCCCGAGGCGTCAAGGCGCGCCCCATGTCTCGTGACGTTCATCCTACTGATACCATCGCGCGCCACATGCCAGCGTAAGATCTGCTTATTTTGAGTCGGCTGTTGTGTCTGCTGGCATTCCCTATTCACGGGCCAACAAGAAGTGTTTTTAGAAACGGTGCTATAACAGTAATTACTCAGCGGCGTGTGTTTATGCGGACAGACGTCGCTGAGGTAACTGGCGCGGTAACAGAAAGCGTTTCCTCCAAAGCTAAGGACAGCTGGCGTTTGGAGCAGTTTGTGCTGTCTGAATATTGCTTGTATGGAAACGTGTCTGGTAACTCAACGCATAAATGGCGATTTGCTCATCTATTCATTTTATGTCGAGTCACATATGTAGTTACTGTATTTCTCCAAACAGTGTCAGTGGAAACATTGGAATTGAGAGAGGCTATAAAATAAAAATCTTTAAGATCCTCCAGATTAGTTAAAAGAACATGGTAGGCATTCCACTAAAAACTACCGTTGTGTTCGCACTGGTTTATAACAAAGGAGATGATTGCGTACCCTCGACACTTAAAGGCTTATTTATATCAGCATGCCATAGCAACAACGTTTTTGTTGGTTTTTTTATCACTTGAGTGAGGGAAATTACAGGTTTGGTTATGGGGAAAAAATTATACCAGTAATGAAAGCAATAGATGATCTGGAAATAATCTGTAGTGTGTGCACATTTTCTAACATGGCTTCAAGGGGTCGAACTAACCCTACATGTTTTGACGCTCGAGAGGATTCACGCGAATGGTTGTTGAATCTCTGGGGAGCAAAAGCAAAACCTTACTTTGCTCCAATCTTCTCAAGGTCAGTGGTTTCAGGTTTGCACACCACTCTCTCCAGCACTGTATCCAGCAAGGCCTTCTCCCAAAATAACTAGATCGTTGATTAAAACCACGATATTTGGTGCTCCTTGAGGTTTAACCAACATAAAATAACATTTAAAAAGTTTTGCGCTACAAAAAAAAATGCATCTGGTTATACTCCCCCAGGGGTGTGTGTCATGTAGACAAATGCTCCGTGGATTGAAAATTCATCAACCTGCATTTAAAGAAAGAAAACGGTGCAGGTCCAATATGTTTTTACTTATGGGGTCTGACAGGTTTGTGGCGAGGAGAAAGGGTGAAGACCAAAAAAGTTGGCAGGGTCAAACCACGAGCGCGTGGCAAAAAGATTCAAGTGCAGGCAGTGGAGGGGGATGGGATTTGGATTCAAGCCACTATCGATTTAACCCCTTCCTACCGCTGGTGTTTGTGAATGGGGGAAGCCATACATACTGTAGTGTTAGCGACTTTTAAGTTTACATTTGGCATTGAATGCCGGATTAACTGAAACTTGATTTAATATAAATGAAAAAAACAGAAAGCACAACACATAACCCTGTTTATTAATGAAAGTTATGCAACACTCAGTTGGTCTAACTGGTTACACCACCTTTTGCAGCAATAACTGCAGGGTCACTGGGTGTTGCATAATATCATCTGTAGCAGATAACAGGTGGTTACACTGCCATTAGCATTGACTGCAGTGTTCCAGTACCTCCAGTAGTGTAATCATTAACTTGGTCTCTTCCAAACAGCTCAGGTGCAACTGTTCCACAACAGCATATCCTTGTCATTGGTTGTGTAATTCCTGTGGTATTCCGGTGTCGACTTGTGTTTTGGGCTATTGTCTAGCAAGACCACCAAGTTGTGCTTTGTCATCATCTTACAGAGAGGCAATTCTACATTCTCCAATGAAGCTTTGATAATGAGCAGAATTCTTGCGTTATTCAATGTTGCTGAGTTGTCAAGGACTTGGTAATAATCAAAACACGTGATGTTAGATCATAGATATGATAACTTTCATCTTGTATGTTGTTATTGCTTTTTGCCAGATATGACTGTAAAGGAAAAAAAAAACAAAACCTCACCTCTTCATAAAATGTCATTTAACATGCTAATTTGGCAACCTTGAAATGTGCATTCATTCAATCCCATTTCAGTGTGATGCATGCTCCACAGCCTGAGGTGGGATGATGCACCTTGCAGAACACTGCCAGGCTGGCGTGGACCTGGTGCTTCATGCAGGAGTTTACATCTTGCTGTTGGAGACATTTTGGTTACACTATCAGTTCCAGGAAGGATGGTGCTATACTTTCCTTATTTCATCAGAATGGTCCTGGCTATGGGTTTGTGCTCACTCATTTCCTCACTTAGGTCTATACATTTTGCAGCGTGCCACATGATTGCTCTGATCAGGCATGAATTCCATAACATATGTCTTAGAGTCTTTAGAAGGCTTCGGTTCATAAAATGACATCATGTGATTTACAAACTTACAGATGTACTGGTTAATGCAACATTTCAACTTACTTTCACACACGGCAGACGTTTTTCTTTAACTAAACAAGAAATGATCCCATAGACTTATTGTCAAGTCTATGCTAGCTAATCTGTCTACGAACCATTTTTTTGCAGTTGATAAATTATCAATTTTGACACAATGGTGCAATATTTCATGCACCATTTAATATCTTTGCATCACTGCTTGAAAAGAATTCTGTTATTTATCTGTGTCTGGATTTCTCTGTATGAAATTACATTTGGACAGCCTACCTGCAGCCCTCATATTTTGCGCTGTGTTGCACGAACATCATAGTGATATTGTTGTACTTGCATCGCAGATGAAGAATTTTTAATCGCTTCAACGATCACAGATGCTCTTTGTCTCTCAGACTTTCCTCACTGATGCTGACAGCAGAATCTGGACTTGATCGGTCAGGCCTGTAGAGGTAGAGGAGAGGTGGGAGGTCAGCAAACAGGCCTCGTCTTTAACAAGACCAGTGATGGCTGGGTGTTTCCTCTGGACTGGTATGCAGTGTTGAGCTGAGTGACAAACACGGACTGGACCGGCTATGTGGAACCGGTCTGGGGTGGGAGGTGATGTTATACAGACAAACCGCTGCCTCTTTCTACCATGTCCCACATGACCATGAGAGACAAACTCTCTCCTGCTTTAAATCACACCACAAGAGTGAATGCGTATAAACACGTGTGTCCATCACGTTTTTCCCCTGTGCAAGATGCAGTGTTTAATTAGAAAACTAACCTCCCCGGACAAAGCTGGGCCAGCTCTGCTTTTGGCTGGGTGGGTGGGCCATATTGTCTTGTGGTGACTGGGGACCATTCTTCAGCTGTTGCTGAACATCTTAAAGTCCTTTTTCATAAAGTCAGGAGGTCCAGAGGCAAAAAATCTAAGCTGACAGCAATAGGCTACCACTGTGGAACCTCATTTCTGTAGGTTATTTTATGGCTATTAATTCAAAGAAGAAAAAAAAATTGCTTATAGAGCCCAATATCCATCATTTAGCAGTAAGTATCATCATTCCATGTAGAGATGTGCCCTTGAGTTTACCTGTTGAACTTGGAATAGTGACAGGTTTCTATAAATTGCAAACTATCTGCTGAAAGATTTATGACTCCCTTGGTGTAATTAAAGTACCTGGAAAGGAAATTCTATCTGTTACTGGATTTGAGCATCTCTAGATAAAACTAAATAAACTGGTTCACCTAACATTGTCAAAGAAGATCATGAATGACAGATATCTGCTGTGTTTCACATCTTATGAACATTTTTTAAAGTATACATTAGTGTTTTAAAGCTCTGCTACTGCTGTACAATTTCTAAGACATTTTAGGACTGTGATTAATGCTTTCAGGCAGGACAGTTTACTTTTATTCCATTTATAAATCAAGACTTAACAGTAATAACGTTCTTCTTCCCATGCATCTTGCTGTGTCTGTGTAGAACCCATTTCCAAAAAAGCATTCCTTAAAATCCAAATTCTGAGGGGTGTGTGTTTAACACGATGAAGCAACATTTGTTCAGTGAACTTCAACTTTTTGCTGTTTCTGGAGCTGCATACTGTACTCTACATACGTACAGGCGAGCGACAGGCCCTGCTCAACCAGGAGGAATGATCATGTCACTACTCCAGCTAATTCAGAAACAGCCACAGTGCTCAACACACTCTGGCTAGGCCCTGGGGGGCCCCTTCTTTGCTTGAGTTGTGGAGTAGCTGGCCAGCGGCTCCATCTCCCTCGCCCAGCCCCAGCTGAGCCAGAGTGCTTGTGATATAATGCAGAGCATCAGATTTTGTTTATATAACTAATAATAATAATATAAGCCATATAACTTACTCTGGTATTCCTCTGCTGGGAGAGCACATAAAGTACAGTGCTGTCACAAAAATAATTAGGTCACAGGCGGTAAATGCCTTTTTGAAATTGACATAATATCTTGCATCATTGTCATTATTATACAGTGTACATACTATATTATTCACACTGATATGGTAAGAATTAAAAGATTACTATTGATAAAAGAAGGACTAATTCAAGTTATTTGCAGTGGCAAGAGAACGTGCACCTGCATCATGTGTTTTTCAAGAGGATTCCTGCCGGGTGAGACATTGAACTGTTGGAACATTTTGTGGTTTCGGGAAGCCGTGTTGCAGTGTAGGGTGGGAGCAATTTTTAAAGTCACCTCTTTCATTGAGAAAAATGTCTGACTGGCAGCCAGGTCGAGCCACTTGTACAAACACACACTCACACACTCAGTCAGAGCCTCCAGCTGTGGCAGGCCATCCGTGCTGGGTGCAGATTCCAGTGAAGAAGCCCAGTTACATTAGGAGCTTCTTTTGACACCGTTATTTATGTACGTGGGGTTTGTAGTCTGTTTATTTAGTCTACAGTCTAAAGAACCATCTTAAACAAGAGTGGTATGATTACCTAGTTACTGCATTTGTGTTTATGTTGAAACAGGAGACATGGGAAATAGGAGGTGTGTGTTGGTGCATTTTCAAATAAGCTATGGTTTGTATTTGTGTGTGTGCGTGGGGGGGGGGGGGGGAGCATGAGAGAGAGTAATTAAGAGTGTATGTCTTTAGGTTGTCCTTAGCAGCACCTGCAACTGCCATTAGATCCAGCTGTGAGGTCAGAGGCTAATAAGACATAACGGGTACGTTCTCCACCCCAGCACATTATCCATTTGTCTTCACAGACTGAACCCAATAGAGCATAACAGGCTCCTAGAAAAGGCCTCTAAAATCATGATATTCATTTAAACCTAAACTTATGTAAGAGAGCCAATAAAAGTTCCTTAATTTTGATTGCTTTTGAGAATGTTTTGCAGACATTTCTGTAAGTGTGTGAGTTGCTTCACTGCCCATACAAGTATTTTCTTTTACTTTTGTCACTAGCTGCCACTAGGGTGCGCTTTTGTTGCACGCACAACAGTCGTAACATAATTCCTCGATTCATAAATAGTATGTCATTTTCAAAGCATGCTTTTTCAAACGTTCCTTTGACTATGTGCTTTAATTTAATCATTCAGCTTCTTTTTAATTGCCTAGAGTAATTGAAACCCAAAGCTATGAACAGGATCTCCCGTTTAACTTGATATAAAGTTATTGGGAGGGACCATGTGTGTAACATAACTTTTATAGACTATGCAGAACATACTTGGTATGTGCAAAGTGTGTGCATGTTTGGATGTAAGTGTACTTTGTTTTGTTATAAGTTTTTGTTAGATGCAATTGCAACAATAAAAAAACACGAATATTCAAAGTCTTTCGATGGACATTTTTCAGATCATTATGACAAAAAACGTTTTGCACAAAAAAGACCAGAAGCTTTGAGGTGTATACAAGTGTGTATGTATGTGAGAGGGAGCAAGAAAGTGAAGTGTGTGTGTGTGTGTGTGTGTGTGTGTGTGTGTATGTGAACATCTGCTGTGTAGATAAATCAGGGTTTTGGGGCGGCTTCTGCCGTTGGGAGGGATTCATCACAGAGTACTGCACTCGTGGTTGTAACACTGTGATTGAGCTCTGAGCTCTTGGCCGGTTTTGGCCCTCTGCACGTGTTCTGCAGCCTGTGCAGTACAGTCACAGGCAGGCCCAAGAGACGCCTCTTCTGCTGCAAGGTAGGGAGCTGCTAACTGGAGTGATTCCCCCTCCTTACGGGAAGGTGTGCGTGTGCGCGCTAGACATCTGTGAATGCTGCCAAGTCCTACCCTTGTGACCTGCAGACTGCTGTCAAAATACACAGCCATGGTAAAACATGTCTGCATTTGAACCTTTTCTTTACTTGATGTGTACTTTAGGATTTTTATTGTCTAGTTTCTCATAAGCTTTGATTTTTAATTTTCTTAAAAATGTCAACATTTTAATATAAATTGATGGGTCCATTTAAAGCTTAAATTGCTTCTGGACTGATGGATAGATAGAGGGATGGACAGTCTAATATGTATGAAATATGGTTCAATATTGTCCTTGGATGCTTAAGACATTTAACATTTAAATAAAGTTTGTCATGGCAGACATAATTACATCCAAGCTGCACGGTATCATGTATTCACAACAAATTGGAGGTGGGTAAGCATGTAGGGCTTTTGGTTTATGGGTAAGTGGGTAAGCATGTAGGGCTTTTGGTTTGTGGGTAGGTGGGTAAGCATGTAGGGCTTTTGGTTTATGGGTAAGTGGGTAAGCATGTAGGGCTTTTGGTTTATGGGTAAGTGGGTAAGCATGTAGGGCTTTTGGTTTGTGGGTAGGTGGGTAAGCATGTAGGGCTTTTGGTTTATGGGTAAGTGGGTAAGCATGTAGGGCTTTTAGTTTGTGGGTAGGTGGGTAAGCATGTAGGGCTTTTGGTTTATGGGTAAGTGGGTAAGCATGTAGGGCTTTTGGTTTGTGGGTAAGTGGGTAAGCATGTAGGGCTTTTGGTTTGTGGGTAGGTGGGTAAGCATGTAGGGCTTTTGGTTTGTGGGTAAGTGGGTAAGCATGTAGGGCTTTTGGTTTGTGGGTAAGTGGGTAAGCATGTAGGGCTTTTGGTTTGTGGGTAGGTGGGTAAGCATGTAGGGCTTTTGGTTTATGGGTAAGTGGGTAAGCATGTAGGGCTTTTGGTTTATGGGTAAGTGGGTAAGCATGTAGGGCTTTTAGTTTGTGGGTAGGTGGGCTGACTGGTGTGCTTGCTTTGCCCCCCAGCCTTCACTCCTGACATTGACACTGCCTCCTTCAGCCTGCTCAGGCTGGCTGCTGATCTGTGGCACATGGGCAGAGGCGCTGGGCGTCTGTCAGCTCCCATTACACTGACCTAATAAACAGAGCCTTTAGCCTACAGGTGTTTTACAGCAGGCACTCGTCATTCAGCACTCATGTACCACAAAGACACAGCCTCACCAGGGAAGGACTTGGACCCTTCTGACTCGAACTGGGACTGGTTCAAAAAGTGCTGATTGATTCCTTATTATAACTTTATTTGATCAATTTCTTAATAAAGTTTCCACATCAACTCTTATTTACTTTGTATTTATGGCTTGGTATAGCTTTTGGTATGGTTAACTGTGGTATGGCTGTTCCTATGCTATACCATACCATCTTGCACCTGTTGATACTTTTGAAACAACACAGGGGGGGAGGGGGGGGGGGCTTGTCATGGAAATTTGATTCCCAAAAGGCACTCATCAAACTTTGGAACTGCAGAGTACTGTGATGCCTTAAAATCTCAGCGATGTAAACATGTGTTTTAAATGGTGTTTATTTTTTTCACTGTAATGAACCCTTGGAAAAATACTTTAACAAGAGCAAAGCTGACAGATCTATGGCTTAGAGCAGAAACGTTACTCCATCAGACCTTGTATTTTTGTGACATGCATAGAATACAGACAGCTCAACAAACAAAATGAGACGTCCCAACTACTATGTTTGAAATGTTCTGCTGAGAGGACCTCACCATCTGATGTGATTTATGTTTTTTTTTTAATGTTCAGTTTAATGCCTGTGTAGGTGTACTAATCATAACTGTGAGTGTAGGTGAGCTATGTTCTACATGCTATTAAAAATTACATTGAAAAAAAAAAGTGCAAAAAGTATCAATTTGGTAAAGTTTAAGCAACCAGTATTGGTATTAAAAATATAAAAACATGCACAGGGTGTTTTGCTTTATTTGTAATCACAACAGAATTAGACTCATGTAAAATAACTGCATAAAACAGATGCAATATTTTGTACACAATCATTAGTGGACACTCACAGGGTGATGGAGTAACGCAGACGTAAAGCTTCATTACGCAAGAACATCTCCCCCCATTAAAACGTCCTCACTGAAGCGCCTTCTCAGATTCCAAACCTTTTAATCCATCTAATTGTTCACATTTCTTCACACTGCACAGTTCTCCGTCTGCTTGGAACTAATTCTGTCTGGTTTCCCCATTGAACTGGCCCGCTGTACTGAATCCCCATTCAGTCCGAGGAGCAGGCATACAAAGGGCCTGTCCTCTCCCCTACTCCCCCAACACAGAGCCACTCTGCGCAAGCAACCACATCTCAAAGGCCTCCCTAAAACATCCCTCCCCTGTTATGACATTTACACTAATGAGAGGAGATAATGCGGTGAGTTACCAGGGCCCCTTTTTCACAGCCCTCTTGTAGTTTGTTAAACAAGATGAGAAAAGGAAAAAGATGTGCCAAAGTAAGCATGAAATGAATTAAAGATGGTTAGTGTTCTCAATGGAGGGAAAACACATTGCAGAGGAAATTAAGAGTGCGCTGATTTTTTTTATATACATTTGCATTTCAAAAAACTCAAATTGAAAATTTAGACCAAGTAGGCAGTGTTGCATCAAAGTGCTGGCTAGCTAACGTTTTTTACCCAAGACCAGGTGTTTATATTAGTATATTTTGGGGCCATTCTTTAGCTATGCCTCACAGGAATGCGAATGTATATGTGAAATAAATGGGGAAGGAGTTCTAGTGTAAGTGGGGTTTTATACCCCTGACTTTAAAATGAGCTGTTTCCTGAAAACTAATGTGCTGGAAAGAGGTCCGAGGAGTCCTCCATTCATTTTCTATTAACGTTACACACAACATTTCACTCCACTAATGCAGACACTGGAATGAGTGTTTTAAAATAATGGCTGAATTCTATTTCCTCAGCAGCAGAGCACCTCGGGTCATTTTGCGGAACACTGGTGGACTTTAAACAGGAAAGTATAAGGGCCTCGACTCACGCCACTTTGATCTTCAAAAGCTTCGAGCTGACGCGGCTTCAAATTAGCGCCAAACCTGACTCGGCCTCCGCAAATCCTCCCTGTGCCAAAAATACTTCCCTCCGTTTCTGGCACGCCTTATAACCGATGTGCAATGCATGGCATTCTGACATCTGTCTCCTGCAGCCAGCATCGTTAGCAGAGGTTTGGTGTGTCGCTACATGCGCATCTCTCACTGCGACTGGCCATAACAGGAAGCCAACTCCGTGAACTGGGTCAAATCGCAGTTCCTGTTCCTCCCTCATCCCTGCGCCGCACGTGTTGGATTGTGTTTACTACGCGGGAAACCATTAACTGCTCAAGTTCAACGCCAGTGTGTTCAAGAATTAAATTATATTCGCGGTGTTTTTATACAAGAATACCGTAGTTTCCCTGCTCTCCCTCATAAACCTGTGCGTCTTTACACTTGTACACCAATGAAACACAACGTTCTGGACAGAGGTCCTTCATCGGTAAGCTTATTTTTAAAGTCCACTGCAATTACTCCCTGGGAATATATGTATGAATATATGTATGTAATATATGTACATATATATAAACAATTTCTTTTACAATTAACAATTTCTTAACAATTAAATTGTTCTGTTTGCATAAACAAGCAACCACCCTTCCCAAATGTATGTGCACCTAAAGAAGCACACAGACCTACCTGCCAACACACCCATGACTCCTTGCAGATGGAAATGGACAAACAGAGTCGTGCAGAGAAGGCGAGGCTGCAAGGTTTTTATAAGAGGAGGGGTGTTTCCTGACTTATTGTACTTGTTTGGGGAAGTGTGGTTGGTGCTTTATGGTGACCTAGATGTAGTGAGCATGAAGCTTCGTCAGTGCCTCTCTGCAGCTGAGCTTCGCAGGTGTTGGAAGTCAGCGGGGCCTATCTTGGCCCTTTTCCAGCCTTATACACTGACAAAGACCCTGCCAAGTGTACAGGCAGGTCTCCGCAGAGGGAGATATGGTTTTAGAATTACACTCCCTTATGCATCACAAACAGCACACTTTTCTGTGGTGAAGCTTCTGCGGTCAAATAACATTTTCAGTTCCACTACTACTTGTGCTGATTCACCAGATTGACAGTTTTGTTTGCAGTTCAGGTACTCCATCACAACTCTCACTCACAGTGCACATTGCTTCTCCAAAAACTTACTCTTCCCTGTTGAGACTTCTGTGACTGAAAAACATTTTTACAAGTGCATGCTTCTTAGCTGACTAAGGACCTCTTCTCTTGTCCCTTATGTTAAATTATCCACAGGCTGCTTTGGTGTAACTTTAGCTTCAAATCTCTGTTAACACCAACTTCAGGATTTGTTAGGTTACATACTGTGTACTGTTTAGAAGGCAGTTCAAGCATTAGAATGACTGACAAAATCAAGATGCTGATTTTCTTCTGCCAACTTTATTATAAAATTATACAAATCCACTAGCTTTTATTTATTAGAAATTAGCCACCCAGGTGCAAATCCTTCAACGGTCGGTTTCTTCCCATAAACTAGTTCATCTGTTGCAAGTGATTTGAAGGCTTCCTTTGATCAGTTGTTTACCACAAGTGAAAAAGGAGAGAAAAAGGGGAAAGTATCTCAAATTCATTCTGAAGCTCATTCAAAGTACTTTCGCTTCAGAAAAACACTACACCAGCTCCCAATTTAATAAACAGTATGAGGTCTGAATTGAGGCTTCTCTGACAAATATTGTCTTTGGACAAGTTCCAATTTTTCTCTCTCTTGCTTTTTGTCCTTTTTTTCCCCCCGCTGATGAATCGGTGCCAAGTGAAAAAAAAAACGTCCAGGCCTTGAGCATTCTTGAGTGGTCTGAGAGTTGTTATGGACAGTGGCACAGAAAAGAATACCCTCGCGATACTGTGCCAAGGTGGATACTGTTATTCATTTTCTGCAAAAACAGCATTTTAAAAAAAGAACACTTTGTTTGACAAGGATTTAAACGTTCAGATCCAACTTGTAAACAAAAACAGAGGCCACTGCTTGGATGTCTGTGTCATGGAAAGTCTGCCGGCTTGTTAACACCGATGACTAACTGCTTTCTTCGGCGAATGTGCGTGGTATTGCGAGGATGGTCAAGAATGATTATCTCATTTTTGCGAGTTGTTTTTTTCTTAGCGATATTCTTTCTGGATCGAGCAATAATTTGAAGAATGTTTCTTCCTGCTTGTTAGTGCCACTGACTTTGGCTTTGTGTGGGCTGGCAGGTGTAGGCTAATTGTCCAGTCTGCAGCAGGGCTTGGTCTGTTTGCAGGGATTTCCGGTGGCAAGGGCACACCTAGGAGTCTGCTTTTTGCACTGCAGTTTTCTGAATCAGGTGTGTTAAAGCAGGGCAGACATGAAACCAAGCAGAACGACAGATTTTTAGCAGAGCTAAAAATGCTTAGTTTTAAATGCCAGCTCCGCTCTGCCCCAATGTTCATCGACAGAGAAGGCCAGGTCTCATGCGGGGTGCAGTAATCATGAAAACTTTGGTGTGCCTATATGCCACAGAGAGGGAAAGTAATATTTTATGAGTGTGACATGGGTATTTCAGTGAGATTGTGTTTTTGTCTATGTATTTAGTCCCTGACCTCACATGGAAGTACGCTGGCACCACAGAGCGACAGAGTGAATCTCATGGTATCACCATTGTTTCCATGGCCCCTGGTCACGTTTGAAGCGGCACCACATACCAAAATATGCAGGAATTCACTATTATCATTATCATTATTATTGTCCCGGGTTGGGGCCCTTAGCCAGGGTGATTGGACAGCTTACATTTTTGTATACTCTTTGTTTGCGCAGCTGCTGCTGGTCTCGAGCCAGTCGGGTTTGCATGCTAAGGCCGTCCATGGCATCTGGTAGCTGTGTGGAGCCTCGGTCTGAAGGGAAACCACCAGCGGCACTTTGGGCCTTAGAGAGCCATCGGATGGGCGTGAAGGAGGGAGCGGCTGCGGAGGCGTCCCTGCCAGCATATGGCCCCTGGCTGCTTCTTTCTACACTACCCGTCTCCAGGTCCCCATATGTTCTCTGCCGTCCATTAGAGATTTAGCTCTAGTGTCTGTTCAGCCTGTTCTCTACAGCAAGACTGAACAGATCCAGGCCTTGATCAGCGGGAGTTCTAGAATTTTCTATGAGTTGTACTCTGTTGGCTGAAAATTCCAGCACTAAAGATTTTTTCACGAACAGAGACTAGAGTGGAAGACTACGAGCCGGAGCAGATGCCGTGCTATGTTCTGGGTCATGCGGTAGGCAGGTGTAGAGGGAGAGAGGCTTTAGAGCTGCTAATTGATCCCATCTCCATGCCATTCAACAACAGCAGGCTAGAGAAATGAACACCACAGTTTACCTTTAATACTGGTGGACACAGGCAGTAAAGTCGAATCCGTATGAGTTTATATCCACAATGTTATAGACCAGTCAGGCCTGGAAAACAGATGGCTGTGTAATCAATGTGCTTAAATCAGTTTCCCAGTCATTTTAGTGTATTGTAATAAAGCAGACCAGAACAGGCCTCTGGTGTGAATTCGACATTCCAATCTGTAGGATTCAGACATGCAAAAGTTCATGCTCAAATTTAGGAAAAGAGAAGAGGCCCCTCACATTGTTACGCTCAGCCAACCACAACTGAAAGAGAGGGAGGGCAGCGGGGAGGATGAGCATAGAAACATCTGGCCCTGAGCTCTGTGGTAAGCCTTTGTACACCGGGCACTACGCAGCACTTGCAAACTGCTGTGCTGGACAATGGAAGATCAAGCTACACACGATGCTCATGAAAGCTTTAGCAAAGAATATCTGCCTCACATCTGCATACTAGCTGAATGTCACTCTTATTGTTATGTAGACATCATTGCAGGTCATTATGTGGAGTAATTGGATGCACTCTAATAAGAGATCAGTTAGGTACCACCATAGGTGCAATTTATAGGTATACAGTTACAGACTGTAGCCCATCTGTTGCCACACGTTTTCTCAACCAGCCTCTATCCCGTTCATCACATTATGACCAGAGTACCACTGCTGAGCAGATATGATTTGAGTGGCAGACCGTTCTCAACACTAGTGTGATACCGAAATGGCAGTGTGTGGTAGTTGTGTATCAGGCACAGCAATGTTGCTGTGGTTTTTACATGAGTCAGTAGCACTGTTAGGTTTAGCGTGGTCTACCAGTCAACAGCAGTCTCTGGTTAGAATTCAAACATTGATGAGGAGGTGCGGGGTCAGAAACTGCAAGGTGCAGATGGAATACAAACTGTTAAGGTGGGTGGTAAAGGTGGTGTACATTTATTTGAGGGCAAACAAACATGCATCAAAGCTAAAGGCGTTAAAATCAGTTTTCCACAACTCCACACTTTTAATGTTACTATATGGTTCTTTTGGCAAATCAGTTAGGGCATCTACTCACATCACAGGTACATTTTTTACATTGTGTGGAGACTTTATTTCAGCTTTAATTTACCATGTCAGAGCTCCAGTGGGTCAAAATGTACATAGACCCAGCTGACTGTCTCTTTAAACAGTGTGGGCCAGGTTTCCCAAAAGTATTGCAGTAGATGGTAGTTTGAATATCACATTAAACACTCTTATATAGAACACCATCCCATGGAGTGTGGCAGCATCATATTTTGGGGGCTGGAAAAGGTGCATTTCAAGAACTTAATTATGAGGGATTATCTAGAAATACTGAAGACTTCAAAATATCAGACAGAAAGTTCAAACTTGGTCAAAACTGGGTCTTTGAGAAGGATTCTAAGCATTTACTCCAAGTTAACAAAATTGAAGTGTGAAATATTGTGGTTCGATGTCTTACATTAGGTGTATGTAAAGATTTGGTCTCAACTGTAAATAGAAACATTTCAATGCATGACTTGGACAACAAAATTCAACAGCTGTTGTTTTCAAGTATTAGAACCGAAAAGGCTAGAAATTGAATTTGACTGTTCATCTAAACTGTTCCTAGTCTCTGAATTGTCATTTTTCTGAAAATGCATCAATAAAGAAGATTGCTTCTGCAGTTATTGTGCTGCAATAAAGAAAAGATTTGCCCTTTTAGAACCCTGAGATATGTGAACACTTGCAAGTGTGTGTGCACACTGAAACGTGATTCCTGCGACAGAGCTTCATAAACACTGACACCAGGAGAGAAGTTTTGTCTCTGCTGCTACTACTTCCTTTCATTATTTAAATCCAGACTTTAGTGGGAAGCAGAGAGAGAGAAAAAATGCTTGCTTGTTCCCACCTAGAGTCTGATGTGCCAGATCTGCCTTGGGTCAGAAGCCTGCTGACTGAAGCAGGAGATGGCCCTGTCTGTGGCTCTCCCCTGGCTGCAGCCCTGCCCATTTTGACCTTTCCTCCATGTGCCTATGGCAGTTTCTATTCTGTTATGCCCTGCCCAGCTGGGGCAATTACCCAGCACATGGCAGGGGAGAGCTGGAAGGAGGAGAGGGAGACCTGCAGCACTCTGACCTGCTGAAACAGTAGTCAAGAGAAGGACTCCCTTCCTCCACGGATGGGTGGAGCAGCTTTCGTTCTTCGGAAAGAAGAACGTGCAGGCTGTGTCTCTCTCTTCCAGCCCTCAACAGGATGGTTTTCTCCAAGTCAGTCAAAGATATGTTTTATGGCAGTGATAGGGAGAAGCTGCTCACATTATAATGTAGCTGGAAATGCTCTTTTCAAACACGCCCGTGTATCCGATTTGTCAGCATGGTCAGAAAATGCTCTTCTTCAGCTCTCTGTTTGAGCCCATTAATTCAGAGTCTGGAGTGTAAAGGGTTAAGGGACATGAATTGAAAAACACATATGGCTTCCATCAAAACATTAAAGAAAGATTGCGAGATTAAATCTGGAACTTGTGATATTCCTCACAGAAAAAAGCACTGCCTGTTCTCGTTTGTCACGTAAATGTTTTTTGAAGTTCAGCAGTGATATTGCTACTCTCCCTGCCAATGCATGATCAAGAGCAATATCCTTCTGCATCAGAACATTGTGGACACAAAGAGCACAAAGAGATGAAAATTTAAGGCCCAGTTAGAGCAAACATTTCGCTCAGGGCTTTTTTCAAGTCTTTCCACTTTCAAAAGAGGACGTTTTTTGTGCAGCCCAGTGAGGGGATGCAAAACAAATTCACTTTTTTCAACTTTCCACCTTATCATTTAGGCATTAGCTCCTCACTTCTGTATGCTGTAATTTGTAGGTATTTGTGCTGAATAATCTTAATGAGTAAAACACATTGAGAAGCAGACTGCACACGACAAATCTTATACTCACACTTTGTTTGCTAAAGCCGCAAAAAAAATTGTGGATATATATAGCGGAAATGATTAAAATGACAAAACCTCAGAAGTCCTGCACATTTTTTCATAGGTTTTTCTTAGCATAGCTTTTCTTTCTTAGTTACACACATACACATATATCATGAAACTCTCTCTCTCACACACACACACGTGCACAGACACTAGTTGAGGCTTGTCTGGACTTGTTTTTTCGGTGTAGTAATGCTGCATATCTGCCCACACTGGCATTAGGGGGCAGTGTAAGCACTCCATTCTGCAGGCTACGCACTGCACGGAGCAACTGAGGGTGGAGCTGCAGGCTCTGGCAGCGCAATACTGCGGCACACTCCCTCTCTCCCTCCCCGCCCTGCTCACGCCTCTGAGCGCCACTCGACAACACCTTCAGAGAGCTGCCCTTTGCATTTCAGAAAAGCACTGCAGCGTGTTTTCTGGGTGTGTGCGCATGTGCGTGCGCACATGCACATGTCTGTGGCTGTCCTCTTTTCCTTCTCATTATAGCGAATGAATCACTTGTGTTTCAGGGTTTGTGTGCAGGGCCATGACTATGTGTATTATTGCTTACTCAGTTTCTCCTTGTGTGCATTGTTTGCATGTGAATCTGCATGTGTGGGTGCATGTGAGTGCTTGTGCGTGTGTGTGTTTTGCAATAATGCAAGATATTACACTAGAATAAGATTTGGAAGGATGTAGGAGCATGAAGGTGTGTTTTTATGTTTGTGTGTATTCTTGGTGCTGTGAGGTACTCATTCCCAACTGTAGCATGAAAAATGTTTGTGTGTGTGCATGTGCGTGTGCATTCAGGCAGAGAGATTAAGTGATGTGTTTTGTCAGGCTCAGTTGGAAATGGTACTAGAACTCAATCACCCGCAGCATCTCCAGTTGTGGTTTTGTTGACATGGTAATCGACGAGCCTATGACCAGAATGTATGTTTTTCTATTGCAATCACTGCCCTTCAGTGAGACATTTGTAAGGTGCTGAGTCATGATAGGAAATAACTTAAATTCACTAACTTTAAATCAGGGGCCTAAATTCAGCGGTACTTTGTGAAATAGCCTCTCAACCAAAAAGATGGCAATATCAGTAAATGGTGAAAAAAAATCACCAGTGCAGTCCACAGGCAGCCAACCAAAGATATATATATATATATATATATATATATATATATATATATATATATATATATATATATATATATATGATATAGAGATAGATAGATAGATAGATAGATAGATAGATAGATAGATAGATAGATAGATAGATAGATAGATAGATATATTTCACAGATATGATATTTCTAATGTGTTTCTATGCACTCAAATTAGTTTGCTAGACAGCATAGTTAGCATAGAGGACATTTTAGCTAAATTAGCTAAATATGTTAGGGTAAATTAACCCATTTCTAAAGAATCATAAAAAACATTGTTTGCAGCCCTGTCTTGTACAATATAGCAGCTCATCTATGGATGTGCACATTCACAGATAAAGACTAGAGGGTGGAGAGCAAAAAGCAACTCACTCAAGATGTAGACTGTAACCATAACAACAACCATAACTGCAGCTGTTTTTTAAGGAGCAAATATGTTGAATATGGTGGCAAATTGACCCCAGTTGTTTCCAGTACACTTCTCAGGGATCTACCAGATGGTCCATATTTTTGCTTAAACTTGTTCCCAGTACACCTATAACAGGTATTCAGCGTTCAGGGGTGCTGACTGAAATCAAGCAAAAATGTGGCCTGTCTGGTGGGCCCCAAGCACTAGCTTGATAAACATTGTCCTAGATATTAGTGGTAGGATGTTTAAAGCATTAATAAGAGTTAATATCTGATAAAAAAAAAATAAAAAAAAATTTCAATGATTCCAAATGTGGTTTTGGAAACTTGTGATGATGAGCAATATGTGGTATGAAGTTTTGTCAAAATAAATTTAACTAGAAATGTGATTAGATACATTTAATAGGTGAACAAAACGCCACAGAGGGATGACTGCCCATGTTAAATTATATCTCAAATCAAGTATGATCAACCCCTAACTAGCTATGTAAAAGCACAGATAAACAGTATTTAGTTTAGCCATGAGAAAAATGGAAATCATAATTATCATAACTGAGTCAATTACATAACAACATAACCTTACAAAACAGTGGACCACATAAAAAGCAGATAAGCTTCCCTTTATTCAGGTCAGTAGCTGCCTTGGAGGGGTGAAGGATTAGAGGTAGTGTTCTATTAAAAACGCCAGCATTTCGGTGTCAAAAGCAAGACTGAAGCAGTCTACTGTTAGAGAGCATGCAATCCTTACCTGTCTTGTGCAAAGAGAAAGTTGTGATGAGGGAGAGATGGGAGGTTGGCAGAAGTGCAGTAATGGTATGTGGTTGGCCTTGTGGGAATGGGTGTGGCAAGTCCAAAAGTCCTCCATGCCTGCTTGAATCTCTCAGACAAGGGAGGTACACCAGCCTCAACAGCCCTCTGCAGAGCTTTATAGGAGCAAATGGGTCTCATTCAATGGTGTGGGCAGGGTAGGGGGAGACACTGTTCTTCACCCAGCTTAATCTCACCGAGTCCCGAGTGAGCTCTCGGTGCTACTGGCCTCACTTTTGGGCTTTAGTTCAGTTTAAAGGTAAGTGGTGTCATGATTTGTGGTTGGTCTGCCCACCTGTTGATTGTGTGCGCCACAGCACTTTACC